>NC_057826.1:52595000-52906944 GCF_910594005.1 Cervus elaphus
AGCAGTCAAAGCCCTGGTGACATCTGAGATCCCTATCAACCCTGAAATACCCTCCGCTGCCATCCAAGTCTGAGTTCTCTCTCCAGGCATCCAAATTAAGCAAGGCACGAACGAGGTGGCTATGGTGGACTCCAGGGGCTATTTTCTAGCAAGCACCCTGTAACTCCCAGGCTCCTAGAGAAGCTGCGGGTTTGGGTCTGCAACAGAGAGGTGCCATCAAGCAGGAAAGACCCAGAGACATAGAACACGAGCCCAGAGCACATCCAATTAAACGTCCTAAATTAACAGGTGATGAAACTAGGGCTGGGAAAGGGAGGTAAAAAGCACAGCTTAAGCAGTGGTGCAGCTAAAGCCAGAGCCCCCAGCCCAGCTTTTCCAGCAGGGCTCTTCCCTCCTCCACGCTGCCTCTTTGGTACTTAGATTCTGCCCTTACCAGAAGCCTATTCCTCCACTTGGAAGCCATTGCTGGATTTGCCATCACGAAGATGCACTTATGGCTCACTTATACCCTACCATCCACTGCCCAACATGTCCAATGGCTCTCCCATGAGCAACTCAGTAAAGAACTAAATGCCTAGGCCAGCATTCAGGGGTCTCCTTTGGTGCAGTTTGATACAGTATTTCTAGCCTTATTCATTCTTCCTCTTCATTCATCCATTCCACAAATATTTATTGAGCAGTAAATTGAAGCAGGCACCAAAGGATAAAGCATTCAAGAACAAAACTCTTTCTGCCCTTGTAAAGCTCCTGTGTGTGTGCTAAGTCACTTTAGTCACGTCTGACTCTATGTGACCCTATTGACTGTAGCCTGTCAGGCTCTTCTGTCCATGGGATTTCCCAGGCAAGAATCCTGAAGCTGGTTGCCATGCCCTCATCCAGGGGATCATCCTGACTCGGACTGAACCCACATCTCTTATGTTTCCTGCATTGGCAGGTGGGTTCTTTACCCTCTGGAAAGAACTAGTGCCATTACTAGCGCCAGCTGGGAAGCCCCTTCAAAGTTTGTAATTTAGTATAAGAAACAGCCACATAAACAAAAAAGTACCATTATAATGTATTAAGACTCAGAGACAAATACTTGCAGACCCATGAACCCAGAGAAGGAATTCAATCTGAAGAAGGAGGTTATATCTAGGAGAATCTTCCAGGAATAAAGATGCCTGAGTCGCATTTCAAAGTGGGCAATGACCAGTTATCAAGGAAGGACCCGAGAGGCACCACGAGAGGGCATAGCCCAAGCAAAAGAAAGCCATGGAGACTGTAAAGCCTACGTTACATTCTTTTTCACCTCTGTGCTTTTGTGACTCAGAATCTAAGAAATTTGCTTCTTCATAAATGGTCACCAGGTAAATGGATGAGGCATGTGAGGAGTTTCAGGAAGGTCGAAGCTGTTGTGACACCAAGGAGTGGGACAGGTGGACATGACTACAGGTGAGGCAAGCAGCAGGGCCACAGGTGAGGCTATGGAGGGCTAGGTGTATATTCAGAAAGGCTTACACTCGATCATTCAGGTCAGGAATTTTTTTTTAAAATTTTTTGAAATACTGTCGATCTACAATGTTGTGTTAATTTCTGCTGTACAGCAAAGTGATATGTACATTCTTTTTCACATTCTTTTCCATTTTCACAGAATATTCAATATGATTTCCTGTGATATACAGTGGGACCCTTCTGTTTATCCATCCTGTGTATAATAGTTTGCATCTGCTCATCCCAAAGGTCAAGGATTCTTGAAGCCTGGCCTTCAGGGTCCGGGTCCTTTCCCCTGAAGCTGTTAGAAAGTTTTATGCATGAATTCAGCTTTTATCAGATTTCAAAAGGGATTCATGACTAAAGCATGCAAAGGATAATTGGGACAAGGGTTGAAACATGTTGGAAGGTTGTAAACCAGAAAGAGCCAGGGTGAGATTTATTATTTACATGGATCTTGCTGATTTATGAAAATCTATGCCTATGTCTTTTTCACTGTTGTATTCCTAGTACCTATCACCATGCTTGGCACACGATAAGTGTTCAATAGGGAAAGAACGACAACATTATGGAGGATGGGCTTGAGGATAAGGACCAGAGGCATGAAATCTGTTAGGAGGCTGCTGGCTGCTGAGTGGGGGAAGGGAGAGTGGATAGTTGTTGGTATAGAGTAAAAATGACATATTTGAAAATAAGTTTTGGAAGTAAAATTAATAGGACCGGATAATTTAATGAATATGGTCGGGGGAGGGGGGACAGGCGGTGAAGGAAACAGAGAAGTCAAGGATGACTCCCACTTGTCCAGCTTGAAAGTCTAACTAAATGGTGGGGCCATTAACAGAAATCAAGGAAACAGGAAGCGGTGTGTTAGGAACGGCTGGTATTCGGCTCTGTTGGGATGTGGCCAGCAGAGGGTGCCTGGGTGTCATCCAAAGGGAGATACAAAGTAGGCAGTGTCCATGAGGCTGAAGTTTGGTAGTGAGATTTGAGCTAGGGACAGAGAGGTGGAGATCAGGAATATAAAACCATTGAAGCCCTGAGACTGAGTGAGTTCACACAGGGACACTGTAAAAGGAATAGGGAACAGTCCAAGGACAGAACCTTCTGAAAGAACCAGCATTTAGGAAGTGTAGAGAGGATCAGGGACCTGTAAAAGAAAAAATTTTCACAGGAGATACAACAGAAGCAAGGGAAAGAAACACTTGACAAAGGAGGAAGCATCCAATTCAGGCTGATGAGACTGAGGGTTCCGTAGGCTAAGGAAAAGAGCTAGTCACTGATTTGCCAGTAAAGAGGTTATCAATGGCTTTAAGGAGAAGGATTTCAATGGAGCAGGATAAGTGAAAGTCAAATAGTGTGTGATTTGATGGACAATGAAGAAATGGCTATCATTCAAAGAGAACCTCTTTTCACAGAGTTTACATGGCCAGAGGTAGAAGGAATTAGATTATAGCAAGAGTGGACCTCAGGATAAAGGATAAATCTTTTTCAGATGAAGAGAACTTGATTTCTTGCTGTATTTCTCTCACTATATTATAAATTCTTTGAAAGCGAGGACAGCAGTGCTTTTTTTAATCCCCCTTCCTGTGATATCTAGTAACATCTGCAGAGAAAATATGAGCGCCTATTCATTCCTTCTTTATTTATTGAGCATCTACTATATGCCAGGCACTGTTCTAGGCACTCAGGCTAAGTCAAAAACCAACAAGATAAATTGCCTTCAGGACGCTTAATTCTAGGGAAATGGTAGAATTTCCATTTTACCATGAGAGTAGGAAGCAGTGGGCCTCATTGAGAAAGCAAGATTTAAGCAAAGACCTGATGAGAACAAAGGAATTTGTTTGCCTGGTTGGAATGTTGGAGAACATTTCAGCGAAATGTAGGATGATCAATGGCCTCAGTTTGCCCAGAACTGTGGGTTTTCGCAGGATATAAGACTGTCAGAACCAAAAGCCTAAGAAAGAGACCAGCTAAAGGGCCAAGGCAGGAGTATGGGTAATGTGTCCAAGGCAGGAGTATGGGTAATGTGTCCAAGGAGGCCAGTATGGGTAATGTGGCTGGAGGAGAGGGGTGGGGTTGGTGGTGGGGAGAAGAGGCAGCACAGATGCTCCCCAGGCCCTGGAGCCATTCGTGGCCCCAGAGCAATGAAGCCCCTGTGTGTGTCAGATATGTATACAGAGCCCAGAGAATATATTCATTAATAAAAAATGGGGGGATACAAGCTGCACACAAGGATGAAGGGCTGTGATGAACCTCAGGCAAACACACTTACCTTTCTCAGCAACTTCCAGACATGTTTTCCCCTCCCTGGGAAGCAACCCCATCCCATCCCCGTGGGCTCCATGTTCCACCCTCTTAGTGCGTCTGCTGTCCACCTTCTCATCAGCTCCTTGGGGGAGACGTGCAGAGCAGCAGGGCCAGCCTGACCCAGAGACAGAGTAGGACATCACCTGTCACCCTCCATACCCCACTCTGACAGCCTCCGCTCTGCCCAGCTGCGTGGCCCTTGGGGAGAGACATGGTTCTTTTTCTTAAGATTTTTTGATGTGGACCATTTTTAAAGTCTTGATTGAATTTGTTACAGTATTGCTTCTGTTTCGTGTTTTGGTTTTCTAGACACGAGGCATGTGAGATCTTAGCTTCCCACCAGGGATTAAACATGCACCTCCTGTGTTGGAAGGTGAAGTCTTAACCACTGGACCACCAGGAAAGTCCCAAGACAACGATTCTTACAAGGGTGACCCGTTCAGACGGCAGTGAGGAAGGTTTATTCTGAACTTTTCAAGATTTCAAATAAGACACAGAAATAAGGCCCACAAATGCTCTTTTGTCTTATGAAGTATAAAGATGCTCGCATGTGTGGAACCAATTCCTACAAAGTTTGCTTCTTTCAGAAACATCTCATAGAACACGGGGCTGATAAGGAGAAGGAGAAGGGGATCCCTAGGGTCAGCAGATTAGGAAATCGTGAGTTAAAACTTTAGCTAAAATGGAAGTGTGTAATCTGAGAAAGGCAAATGCATTAGGCTATCATCATTTATTAACATGGGAGTGTAGATTAGCCGGTGAGATTAGCTGTTCACACATCAAAGATTCAAGAAGTACCAGAAAGGGAGAGAAAGGATGACTGGAGTGCGGGAAGAACCCAGACAATTCCAGATAGGAAACCAGGAGGAGATGTGGACCCAGGGTTCAGAGAAATATTCTAAAAATAGGGACTTCCTTGGTGGTCCAGTGGCTAAGATTCCACACTCCCAGTGCAGGGGCCCCAGATTCAATCCCTGGGCAGGGAGCTAGTTCCCACATGCTGTAACTAAAAGATCCCGTGTGCTATGACTAAGACCCAGCTCAGCCAAAGAAGTAAGTTTTATTTTTTTGAGTCCTAAAAAAATAACCACAAAGTAGTTTGACATTCTCTACTTCATTTGCCCCTCTCAATCCAGGATGGCAAGAATTATATTATCCTCCAAGGAGTAGCGCAACATGGCAGACCCAGAAAGTGCTAGTCACTCAGTTGTGTCCAACTCTTTGCGACCCATGGACTGAAACCCACCAGGCTTCTCTGTTCATAGGGATTCTCCAGGAAAGAATACTGGAGTGGGTAGCCATTCCCTTCTCTGGGGGATCATCCCAACCCAGGCTTCGAACTCGGTGTCCTACATTGCAGGGAGATTCTTTACTGTCTGAGCCACCAGAGACGCCCCAGACTGAATCTGACAGCCCAGTTCCACCATTCAACTGAGCTGTGTTATTCGGTAACTTACTTAACTACTCTGGGTCTTCTACTCCTCATCCTAAAAATAGAGATAATTATAGTACCACTCTTATAAGCCTGCTGTGAAACTCAGATGAGCTAAGTCATGAGACACTCTACAAACATGCTTGACACATGGTAAACACTCAGTAAATGTTATTTACTTTTAGCTGTTATTTATAAATGAGGATACAAGGCATCAGAAGGTAGAGATATTTCGCCAAGGCCACCAGCAACAAAGTAGCAAGACCTAGATTAGGAGGCTTCACCTTTCCTGGAAAACATCTGGGAACCTAGTTATGAGATGCAGATTCCCAGGCCCCACCCTGGACCTTCTGTGTGGGTAGAGCTGATGAGTAGGTGGAGCAGGTAGGCTGTGCCACAGGACGGCAAGAATCTGCATTCACTGAGGACAGGTCGAGCCCAGGTGATTCTGTTAGAGAGGATTGACAGAGAACAGTCTGGGGAACCCTGGCTGGGACTCAAAAACTCCTCCCATGTCACGTGTCCCTGGACCGTGGGGCCAAGGCAACTTCCCCCACCCCCTTGACCCTGCTGCTCCTGACTCCCTGTGCATTTTTGTTTCTCTAGTTTCTAAAGGGAAAAGTGCTATATGATCATTTTCAGAGTTTTCTCCAAGAGCTTTCAAACCAAGCCCCACTTTAGAATGGATTTTACCACCGGGTTCTGTAATGGAAATGCTGACCTAATCTTAATTATGAGAGAGAATTTCTCTCAGATGGAAATGTGGTGACCTAGAAGACACCATTTGCAAGTCCTCCTGACCTGTAAAAGAAGATGCCTGGTGGAATATTTTGGGTAATATATTATGCATCTACTTATCCTATGATCCCCATCTGTGGGCTTTAGCAAGGCAGTATTTTGAAGAAAGGGAGGAAAAAAAAAATATGAACACCAGGCTTGAGAACACTCGCCTGGATCACAGACCAGGGTGAGCTTTCTACTCTGCAGTGTTTTGCATTTCATATGAAGCGAAATCTATTTCAGGTGCTGCTGAAAATGCAGGAAAAGTACCAGGAACTAGAGCCCTAGGAATTAAACTGGCCTCAGTTCAGAGACACGGAGTGGTCTCATACCATCTTTTCTGCATATTCATAATTCACCAATGTGAAGAGGTCTTTGTTACCAAAAAAAAAAGAAGAAAGAATGAAACAAAGTTCCTTGGGAAGTATCATCTCATACGATCCCCTTCACCCCAGCCCCGGAGGTTCCCGTGTGTTATCAGCATTTGACTTTGTGCTATACCCCTGGCAGTCACTTCTTTGTCAAGACAGGGATGGTGTGGGCTGCAAGTGGCATATATTTCTCAGAAACCAAGGCTGCTTCCCCAGAGAGGGGGGCAGTATTTGCGTATTTAGCTCATGGCTAGGATAACAGGGCAGAGCCCCAGGCAAGGATGGATAGCCACTGTGATTCTATTTCATTACAGAAAGCATAACCCCCTGAGGCCATGCCCTCCTGAGAGCAAGGAGTCATCAGTACCCATATGGGATGGGCCACAACTGTTCTGAAAGCCCCCAGCTACATCACCTAAGTGGCATTAAGTCAACCCAAGATTTTTTTTAAGTACACAGTTCAGTAAATTTGGGCAAGTCTATATGTTCACATAATAACATGAGAATGTTCCCATGTGCCGTTTTTCGGTCAATCTCCCCCTCTCCACGGGCACCACCATTCTGATATCTATGCCCACAGATGTATTATGCCCGTTCTAGAACAGTGATGTCAATAGAATCATGCTGCCTGCGCTCTTGGTGTTTCTGCTTCTCTCATTGAACATGACGTCTGCGGATTCACCGTGCCGTGGTGTCTGTCAGCCACTGGCCCTGGACCACCTTGTAAATGTTGGGAGCTCACTAGACAACCCCACTGCCCACAGAGGCACTTGCGTTCCTGAGCAAACAAACCCTTGGCATACCAGGAGTTCCGAGCACCAAAGCAGCAATTCTTCTAGTTGTGGAGTTCATGGGGATGTGAGGGACCTTGGCTTTCAGTGAGTCATTAACTTCCTGCCTCTTCTCCATCCTTCCCCACGGCCGCTCCCCAGTTCTGATGCAGAGCAGGGGTTTCCCAAGCAGCCTCTTGCAATCCCCAAGTAGTTCAGGACCTTGGCGCATGCGCCGTGAGCAAGGAGGGTAAGAATGTGGAGGCGCTGACGGTGAAAGGTTTTATTAGCGGTGATAAGAAGCCAGTGGTGGGGACCAGGGAGGGCACTGCTTTCCAAGGCCTGCAGAGTCTGTGCTAATTTATCCTTCCTCTCAAATTGCCTCCAAACTTCAGTAATAAGCACGCTGGTAGTTCGCTGATGAAATATATTCTTCCAAAGCAATTTTAAAATAATCGTAGTGTGTGCTAAACCCTTAAAAAAAAAAAAGGAAGAAAGAAAGAGAAAACCCTGCAGCCAAGTCGCCCTAGACTGAGCGGCAACGACAGAATTTCATAATTAGGAAATGCAGTGTCATTTCTGAACGTTATTGCACCTTTGAAAAACGGTATCAAACTGAGGCCTGCATATTTGATACCCGATTGATTTCAGATTGCAAGTCAACTGCAGCAAAATAATGAGCTGCCTCTGCCCTGAGCGGCTGAGCTCCAGCTCAGAGGGCCTTGGAGGGAAGGTAGGAAGGGGGACCAAGCCCCAGGGCTCCAAGGCCTCTGAAACAAAGCTGGGGGCCACAGGGCTGGCAGGCAGGCAGGACCACACACTGTCTCCTGTGCTAATTTTTTTGCCCAAGGGGCTGATTTTGAACTCTTCAATTGTGCTTCAATTTTGCTCACCAGAGCTGATGTTGGGAATCAGAGGATCAAAGCCCTAGATGAGAATGGCCTGCAGTTCTCCCACCTCTTATTCAGGGCTGGCCCCAGCCCAGGGAGCCTGGGGGACGGTGTGCACAGACCTCCAACCCTTCTCCATCACCACCAGGCTTGTCACCCAGTACTGGGTGCTCCAACATCCATTAGAGTTTCATTCATAAAATGAGAGCATCTTGCACCTGGAAAGGAATAGCGTGTCATTCTTTCCAACACCCTGATCAAAGCTAGAATGTCTCCACAGTGTTTCCCAGATCGAGTCCCTCAAGTCCTTATGCTGGGGGCAACACAGACTTGTGATGTCACCAATTCATGGAGCTCCAGCTGCCAACAAAGGCC
Organism: Cervus elaphus; assembly: GCF_910594005.1. Taxonomy (NCBI): domain Eukaryota; kingdom Metazoa; phylum Chordata; class Mammalia; order Artiodactyla; family Cervidae; genus Cervus; species Cervus elaphus. Next base: position 52,603,396 of record NC_057826.1, read on the forward strand.
TTGTTCCTTTCACCTCAAATTTGCTTCCTGTTGTTTTTACCCACATCACAGCCCTTCAAACATCCAAGGATGATTGGATATCTGTACGGCACGTGTTGGCACCACATCTGTAGAGCCTTCCCACTATTGGTGTCCCAGATGCGGGTCTGGGACTGTCTCTGAAGCCTTGGCTTGACCCTGAGCACAGCCCCCAATCAATGACAGATGCCCCAGAGAGCTCACCCCCTAGATGGGATCACTGAGATGTACGTTCTACGCCATTTCCCAGTTTCTCTGCAGAATTAAGCCCCAGGTACCCACAGCGGGAGCTGGCTGGCTGACATCCATCACTGGCTGCCTCACCTTCAGTGTCTTCCTTCCCCACTCCCCTCTGGGGTTTCTGCACTTCGCAAATAAAGCACACGCACCCAGTACTCGTATCATGGTCCATTCCCAGGGAACCCGACTAAAATGATGCTCTATTTAAGTGCTCTTCCTCAGGCTGAATAGCCCTCATACCTTCTCCCATTCCACATGTGATGCTGTTCACAGACCTGTAACTACCCTGGCCAAGCCCCTTGCTGACCATTTCACTTGCCAAGTTCTCTCCTACAATGTGGAGCTGGGATGGAACACGATGCTCCCAGGACATCTCTCCAATACAGTGCAAGTCCTGGGGTGTCTCATGCTCTGAGCACACTCTTCTCTTCCTAGTTTTTCATGACATCACACTCAGGGGTTATAATCATCTCCTTCTTGGTGTGACACTCCGTCTTCTGCCTTGAACTGATAATATGCCCAGCCTTATTTTACACTGGACTGGATGGCCATGCTCTCTGTCTATATACAAGGATTTGATGTAAATGCTAGCTAAGACAGTCTCCAAGACTTGACCCCACAGCCCAGTACTAGAGATCTTAGGATGGCAGCAATTCATTAACCACATCCTGTGGGAACAGTTCATCAGCCTATGACACTTGTAACTAATTTTTATCATCAAATCCACATTTTCACTATTGGATACACAGGATATCACAAGAGACTTTGCAAAGGCCCTACTGAAAGCCTGGACCATAGTTTCTAAAACACTAGACAGAGAAAGAGAAATATCATATGATATCCCTTATATGTGCAGTCTGAAAAGAAAGGATACAAATAAATTTATTTACAAAACAGAAACAAACTCACAGACTTAGAGAAAAAACTAATGACTGCCAGGGTAGGGAGTTTGGGATGGACATGTACACACTGCTATATTTAAAATGCATAACCAAGAAGGACCTACTGTACAGCACTGGGAATTCTGCTCAATGTTATGTGGCGGCCTGGATGAGAGGAGAGCTTGGGGGAGAAGGGATACATGTAAATGTGCGACTGAGTCACTCTGCCATGCACCTGAAACTATCACATTATTAATCAGCTATGCCTCAATACAAAATAAAAAGCTTGCAAAAATAATATAAAAGCTCGATTTTCACTCATGTCCTCCATGAGTAAAAACTCTAACAATAAACAAATAAAAGCTAGAATAAATCCCAGAAAGTTCCACCATGCCATGTGTGCTATCTCCCCTTATCTTCCCATGCTGCATGGTGTCACCTGCCACCAGCTATGCCAATATCAAAAGTGCTTTTTATATTTGGTTTCCCAGGTTCTGACACGGTTCCATAAATGTTCTCTGGTAGGACAGTAATCGTTAACATAGGAGCCCTAAACGAACTGACCACGAGGCTAGAGAACAGGGGTCAGCATATTTTTTCTGTGAAGGGCCAGAGAGTAAATATTTCAATTCTGCAGGTTAGACAGTCTCTATCGCAACTACTCAACTCCATTTTTCTTGCCCCAAAGCAGACATGGACGGTATATAAACAAAGGGCATGGCTGTGTTCCAACAAAACTTTATTTATGGGCACCAAAATTTGAATTTCATATCACTTTCACATGTCGCAAAATATTTTTTTCGCAACCATTATAAAATCCATTCTTAGCTCACAGAACATACAGAAATAGCCAGGGGCCTGGATTCAGCCCATGGCCATAGTTTGCCAGCCCTGCTGGAGAGTAAGAAAAAGGAACATAAGCTCTACTGATGTCCTGGGTCCTAAATGTCCAGCTGCGGGATCTCAGGCTGACTGTGTCCATGCCCTCTGACTGTGCTTGGCTCCCAGAAGGGATACCTAGGGGAATAAAGAAAGGCAGCCCCGCGCCAGGGCTGGGAGGGTGGGGTGAGGAGTCCCTATGCACAGGTGGGTGCTCCATGTCAAACCTGTTACCCCAGGCTACCTCCCCCCTCTGCAACTTTTATTTCTAAATGCTCAGAATTTAGTTTCTGAGCAATTTGGCTTGTAATTTATTTTAGAAATTGGCTAACGATTTATATCCAGTTATGTTCCCTGCATGAAAAGCTGAATGCTACCCTGCATCCCTCTCATCCCCTCTCGGCTCTCTGTGATCTCTCCGAATTCTCAACAGGAGTTCACCAAGCACATCCCCAGAAAGTTGCAGCAGCCAGAGTCATAATGGGTCTCAGCTGAGGGGCTGGTAGACTTCAAGGTGTACAGGTCTCTCTTCTTATCTCCAGCCTCAGATCTCATTTTTGATAACCTGCTTTGTTTATTACACCAAATGTCGTAGACAACATCCATTCATTAAGAAATCTTCCTATCATTTTTAATGGTTGCACAGTATAGTATTGCACTATGACAATATCCCATAATTATTCCCTTAATATCCTTTTATTAAGATGTTTAGGTTCTCTGCTTGTCTTACTACTATGCACAAGGCTTTGCAACCAAATCTTTGAACATATCCATGATGACTCCCTCAGGAGAAATTCAGCACTGTATAATATTGGTAAAATGTAATTTAAACAAACAAAAAACACTCTGTTTCCCATCTTCAATCATTCTTACATACAAGCTGAAGCTGATGGTTTTCAACTCTGCACTGTGACAGTGCATTGGAAATAGATCAGTAACTTTCACCATCTTATGTGGTATCAGATTTCTCTCACACTTTCAGGCTTTCCCTATCCAGGTTACAGAGATTCCTCCTCAATCGAGAAGAAAGTGATTTTCGTTCTGTTATACTCAGTTCCCTCTCTATCCACCGCACACTAATTCTCAGTGTCCCCATCGTGGTGTCTAGATGTCCTTTCAGCCACTTCCCACCTTAGCTTTCCTGGGGTTCATCCTGTGGCCAGGCAGTGTTCTTGAATTGGTCCTTGGCTACATGTTTCTGGTGATGGTTACTTATTTGTCAATAGGGCTAAGGTATGGTGCCCCATTTTTGAGTCAAACTCCAGTCCTGATGTTGCCTGGTTTTTAGATGAGAGTAAGATTTAAATCAATACACTTTGAGGAAAGGAGATTCCCCTCCATATTGTACGTGGGCCTCATCCAATAGGTTGAAGACTTTAAGGGCATAGACTGAGGTTCCCTAAAATAGAAGGAATTCTCCCCCCAGCTGCAGTGTAGGAAACTTGCCTGAGTTTCTAGCCTGCTGCCCTGAAGAATTTGGACTCCGGCCTGCAAAATCAACTTTCATCTGAACTTCCAATCCGGCTTGTTCTATGGATTTTGGACTTTCCAATCCCACAGTCACAGAAGTCAGTTCCTTAAAAGAATTATGTGGATGTGTGTATATAGGTGTGTGAGCAGGTTTGCGTGCACACGTGTCTGTCCTATTTCGAGAACTCTGACTAAGACACTCCTGCTCGCCTTTTCCTTGTGGCTGTACTGGCTTCTTTGTGAGCCTTTTCCTCCTCTTTCTTTCTAGGTCACTTATGACTACATAAGAAGAATGGCCATCAAGAGGCGCCTGCCCTTGCAACCAGGATCACCCTTTAATAGTTTAGGGAGAAGAATCACCCCTCTTCTCTCTGACACCTTTGCACCAGTTCCTGCTCACGTATGACTAACATGCCCCTCCATTCTCAGCCTCTCTTCCCTCCTAGATGGACCCCAAGGCTGGAGCCGCAGTCCTCAAGGTGCTTGTCTTCTCCTACCCCAAATAGACTCCTTCTTGTCCCAATTACCAGTTTTCTCTTTGCTTTCTCTCCCTTTGGAGATGAAATTGTCAGCAAGGCAAGACAAGACGTTATCTGTTTTTAGCTGCCTGAGACTCCGACTGATGCCCAGATGGCTGAAGTCTTCCTTTACTCCTGGATCCTGCCTCCATGCCAGCTTTGTGTTAGGCCTTTAAAAAGTATGATCCATAGACTCTGAAAATAGGACTCCTGTTGCTCTCCACCAGCACCCTTCCTCCAGGTTGGGATGTGCACTCCAGTGAAAATTTGCTAGATTCCCTCTCCCCTTCTTTGAGTTCTGATTCTATTAAGCACATTATATGATATTCTTTCCTGGTATTCCATTGCTGAGTCCCAGAATCAGAGGACCCCAAGGTTAGAAGGTGTTTTACAGTCATCAGATCCTGGGATTCCATCTTCTTTGTTAAAGCCCCATCAAGAGGGACTTCCCTGGTGGGCCAGTGGTTAAGAATTCCCCTTCCAAAGCAGGGAAGAAGGGTTCAATCCCTGGTCTGGGAAGATTTCACCTGCGATGGGGCAATAAAGCCCACGCACCACAACTGCTGAGCCCACATGCTACAACTGCTGAAGCCTGCACCCCCAGAGCCTTGCTCCAAAACAAGGGCAGCCACTGCAACGAGAAGCCCAAGCACAGCAATGGAGTCCATGCACCGCAACTAGAGAAAGCCCAAGCCTGGCAATGAAGACTCAATGCAGCCAAAATAAATGAATAGTAACTTTTTTTAAAGAACAACCTTAAAAATAAAAGAGAGAGAGAGAGACTTCCCTGACAGTCCAGTGGTTAAGATTCCGTGCTTCCAATGCTACTTCCAAAGCTACTACCGTGCTTCCAATACTTCCAGCCCAAGTTGGGGAACTAGTATCACACATGTCATGTGCTGTGGCCAAAAATAAATATATAAAAATAAAGAGCTGTCTTCCACTGGAAATCAGGTTCTACCACCAGCCAAGACATGTCTATCAAAGCCAATAAAAACTCAACTTTAAAAAACAGCACATTAAGAGGTTTGAGCACTTCAGTGACTAGGAATTCACTTTCTGCCATCCTGTTGTGGCTCCTTCCTTTTTTTTTTTTTTCAAAATGACTTTTTCTCACCAGGGCTTGACAACAGTGGCACAGCCTAAAGGAGGACAGACAGGGTGCTCACAGTTGGAACAGTCCAGCCAAGGTTTCCAAAATTAATCTTTTCAAACCTAAGGATGAATAGAGAAGGTAAGAAAAGACTGGAGGGCTTTTTGCATTAACTTCCCCCATAACAAAATCTGGCCAGACTTCCACTTGGCAACACCTATGAAATGTATGTTTCTACTTTGTTACATTTTTTTTTTCCACTTTGTCACTCAATCTCTATTTACTGGTATCTCTGAGGTCCTACAGATTTTTCCTAGCTTTCTGCAGCATTAATTTAAATACAAGAATATGGGCAAAGAATTCAGCAAGGATGGTACATTATATAAAAACTCAGGAATAGAGAAAACTGAAATGACTTAACAGATTTTGCCAGATCAAAATGAAAACCTTATTTGAAAAGTAAAAAATATAGTAAAATAGATTATAATGCTCAAAGTGTTTATATATCTTGCATGAAAAGATCTGTAACACATGTATAATAAAAGTACTTTATGGAAAAACTAGGTAGAGGATATGAACAGAAGAGAAAATTTAAATGGCCAGTAGACACATAAGAAGATGCTCTAATTCATGTCAAAAAGTAACCAAAAACAATATAGTGAAAGTGAAGTTGCTCAGTTGTATCTGACTCTTTGTGACCCCATGGACTGTAGCCTGCCAGGCTCCTCCATCCATGGGATTTTCCAGGCAAGAATACTGGAGTGTGTTGCCATTTCCTTCTCCAGGGGATCTTCCCAACCCAGGAATTGAACCCGGATCTCCCACACTGCAGGCAGACTCTTTACCGACTTAGCCACCAGGGAAAAACAATATGGAGGTTCCTTAAAAAACTAAAAATAGAGCTACCATATGGTCCAGCAATCCCACTCCTGGGTATATATTTGGAAAAGGTGAAAACTCTTACTTCCAAAAGATATGTGCCCTGCAGCATTCACAGGAGCACTGCTTACAACAGCCAGAACATGGAAGCAACCCAAGTGCCATCAATGGATGACTGGCTTAAGAAGATGTGATATTAAAAAAAAAAAAAAAAAAGATGTGATATATACACATATATATTATATTATAATCATATCATATATCATATCATATTACTTAACCATAAAAAATAAAATATTGCCATTTATAGCAACATAGATAGACCTAGAGATGATCATACTAAGTAAATCAAAGACAGACAATTATTATATAACTTACATAACAAATCTAAAAAATAATACAAATGAATCTATACACAAAACAGAAACACATTTACAGACACCGACAACAAACTGATGGTTACCAAAGAGGGAAGGGGAGAAGTGATAAGTTAGCAATATGGGATTAACAGATACAAGCTACTATACATAAACATAGATAAGCAACAAAAGCTTACTATGTAGCACAGGGAACTATACTGAATATCTTATAATAAACAATAGTGGGAAAAAATGTAAAATACACACATATACCTGAATCACTTTGCTGTACATCTGAAACTAACACAATATTGTTAATCAACTACACTTCCATTTTTCAAAAGATCATTGAAATGCATATTCAACAAAATACCAGTTTTCACTTGCAAGTTCAGCAGATCTCTTAAAAATGATAACGTCCAATAATGTCATGGTCTTGGAGAAATAGAATTGCAAATAAAAATTGGTAGTATCTTTTTGCATATTTATTTTTCAGTATTTATGAAGATCAAACTGTAGCTAAATTCTGGTCCAGACACCCCCATGTATAAGAATTTAGTCAGCAGAAAGATATGTAAAGATTTTTTTTACATATGTAAAAAAGATTTAATAAAGCATTGTAATAGCAAAATGATAATAATAATAATACCTGAAACAAGTAAATTACCAATAAGCAAGAGGTAGAAAAATTATGTTGCATTCGCACACTGGAATGCTAAGCAGAAGTTGAAAGAATCAAGATCAAACTCAACGATCTGGAAAGTAGGATGTCCATATATGCTAAAAACAAAACGAGACAAAAATAGTTGCAGACCAAACGTGTGTTTGAAAGACATGTCTGTTATTGACATAAATATATCTGTCTTATGTGGGGGAAAGTCAGGAAGTTCAAATCCCAAACTGCTGCCTGAGATCCTTTTGGAACATGACACTGGATGGCCTGGTGAAGGTAAGGGGCTCTCCTATCTAATTTCACAAAATCATACCCACCACCCTGGAAGAGCTAGGGATTACAGGACTTTTTAGTTTAAGGTATTTTTCTCTATTTTTCAAATTATTAAAAAATCTTATCACAGTACCTGGCATAACACAGGTGTTCAGAAGAGAGTAGCCATTCTTTTGACCATTATTGTGTCTCATACCAGCACAATTTCATTCTTCTACACCATTCACCTGGTCAGCTGCTATATTCCAAACACTACTGTCTTCTTAGTAAGCAGCATCAGTTTCTCCCTGAAGACGCTCAGTCTCTGACTTAAGTCTTTGCTTCCCCTTCTCCATCCCCCACTACCCATAGAGTTGGAGCATTTCTTTCCCAGGTATCAAAAAGAAAGGGAGAGGGGACAATTGGTTGGATCAATGACTTTGGTAAAGACTTCATGTCGCATCGGCAACATCATTTAGTAAGACAGCCGAGCTCCAGGTGACACCAAACTCTCCATTAACACAAGCTCTAAAACGAGGAGTCTTGGAGCAGCCACCTTTGGGCTCTTGCTTCTGAGGCTTCCTGGCGCACTGGAGTGACCAGCACATTCCAGTTTGCCCAAGGTTTCCCCCATTTTAGCACTGAAAGTTCTACAACACAGTACCCCTTAAGTCCCACGCAACCCTGGCCAGTGAGTCGTCTTTTTGAACACCCATTATGTCTGGCTCTGTGCTCAGCATGGGAGATGGCTACAAAGATGAACAATCTCAAACCGTCCAGTGCCCTGAACAACCAGCCCCTTCCAGACGGGATTCCCCTAGTGGAGGCACACGTGACATGCCCTGGAGAGGAACCACAGGGAGGAGGTGAACTCTGCCTTTTGAGATCTGATCTTCCCCATGTTCTTGTCCTCCTTCCACCGTTACCTCTTTCTCCTGCTGGCTCAGGAGAGTCCTGAGTTCTGAGTTCTCCCTCGGCACCTCAGGCCCTTGGAGAACGGCTCCTCCAGTCAAGCCCGCCGCTGCCTGTGGGAGAGAAATGGAGTCAGGCCCCCGGGGGTCACCACAATGGTCCCGGACTTCTAGGTCTCTCTCTAGCTAGATTCCTTTGAGGGCCACCCTAGGGGCTACGCCTTGGTTAACTGGTCTCTAGGTCCCAGAATTTCAGCAGGCCCAGCCCCAGCTCCTTATCCTCTCCCTGGAAGCACAATTAATTCATTTGCATGATCCACCAGGGCTCAAGACTGACTTTCTTTAATAGACACTGTCTCCTCTCTTGGAGACAATCTTCCCAAAGGCAACCCTCACCTCCTCCCTGTGTCTGTTGTCCCTCCCCCTTCCCAGTCCATCCTGAAGGAGATCAGTCCTGGGTGTTCATTGGAAGGACTGAGGCTGAAGCTGAAACTCCAGTACTTTGGCCACCTCATGGGAAGAGTTGACTCATTGGAGAAGAACCTGATGCTGGGAGGGATTAGGGGCAGGAGGAGAAGGGGACGACAGAGGATGAGATGATTGGATGGCATCACCGACTTGATGGACATGGGTTTGAGTAAACTCCGGGAGTTGGTGATGGACAGGGAGGCCTGGCATGCTGCAATTCATGGGGTTGCAAAGAGTCGGACGCGACTGAGCGACTGAACTGAACCCCTTCCCAGGGCTTCCCCGGTGATTCAGAGATAAAGAATCCACCTACAATGCAGGAGGAGCAGGAGACTTCGGTTGGATCCCTGGGTTGGGAAGATCCCCTGGAGAAAGAAATGGCAACTCACTGCAGTATTCTTGCCTGGAAAATTCCGTGGATAGAGGAGCCTGGTGAGCCACAGTCCGTGGGGTTGTGAAGAGTTGGACATGACTGAGCTACTGAGCATGCCTGCCCCTTCCCCCACTCATTGGCAGGCATTTTCAGCTCTAGGCATCCTCCCTGCCCCCACCAATTAAATCTGAGTCACAGGAAAGGGACTCAGGCATAGGTATGATTGAAAGCCCCCCAGGTGATTTTAATGTTCAGCTGGGGCTGAACTCACAGGCCTAATGCTCTTCTGCTTCGTTGAAGGGTAAACCGCCCAGGTGTGGTACCTAGAGGGCAGTGGTGATGCACCTTGGCTCCTCCTACCTGTTGACTAGATGACTGAATGCTGTGTCTTCTCACCTGTAAAATGTGGCAAATACCAGCATTTTCCACAGAAGGTGATTGGGAGTAGTAAACAAAATAATGGAGGTAAAAATACCTAGCATAGTGCCTCAGTTCTTTACTCTTTAGTATGAACGCGTGTATAGTCCTTTTCTGACAGATGGTCTTGAAAGGGGAGGGAGAATGAGGAGCCTGTGTGTCTTTAGGAGGGAGCATCCCAATCAGGAAGAAGGTGAGGGCAGGACTGCAGGCCAGCTTTGCTGATGTCACAGGTTTGGCTCAAGGACGTCATTTGCACTGATTTGCTTTGTTACTTTTTCAGGTCACCTTCCCTCTCTGGTTCCCTCATTATTTAACATTTTTTTTTTTTTTTGATCCTGTGGCACCACATGCAGGATCTTAATTCCCCAACCAGGGACTGAAACTGGACCCTCTGCAGTGGGAGTGGGGCGTCTTAACCACTGGACCACCAGGTTCTCTCATTCTTGAGGGTAAAAGTATTCCTGAGGTAGAGAAAATAATGAGAAACAATATCTTTTCTAAGGAGAATTATCAGCAGGGCTGTGTTGATGGGGGCTTCTCATTTCTGGCTTGTGAGGTCATTCTTGTGGGCAAAGAGAAGAGACCAGAACTTGGCTGGCCAGAGACCCAGAGGCACCAGGCCAGTTCTGAGCTCAGTTTAATTTGAAGAGCCACGGATCTTTTTCAATGTCGTCCAACATATTACAGGCACTTGATGAATATTAAACAATAACAATAACAAATCACCGTCTTCCACCTGCAGAGCCCCCTTTCAGCTCCAAAACCAGAGCTTGGTCAAGCATTTTTGGAAGGAAATTCTGCTTAGCTCCTTGTCTTCCCAACACTCTACCCAGGGCCAGAGAGCTGCTAGGCTACAGTGATTATGGACCATGGCCTTGGCCCACAGTGGACAGGGTCCAGCCCCTGCAGAAGTGGGCAGACACCCAGAGAGGAATGAGAAAGGAGCACAGCAGTGGCCCCAAGGACTGCCACCCATGACCAGAGACAGTCCCACAGTCAGTCCATGAACCCCACCATCAGCCAGAAGGCCTCCATCTGACCAGCCACCATTTTGCCTTGGCTTCCCCTCCACCCAGGACGGCCAGTTCATTTCATATCACCTGTCAATTCTGATCCATCACTCATACTTGTCTGGAGAACGGAACCAAGAAGGAAGTTGTGGTGGGTGGGATTTCCTGGGAGAGGGGAGCGAGGTGGCTTGGGAAGCCAAGATGATACAGAGAAGGACCCTGTGGGGCTCCCGGGCACAAAAACCTTCCTGTGTCCCCCATCTCTTTGATCATAGGAAACAGGCTTCATTCAGCCTCCATGACCTTCCCTGAGTTCCGACAGGTGGGTTCAAACAATTGCTAATTATGAAAGGGAGGGGGTTCAAGACAAAGGAGAAATAGTCAAGAAAAACAATAGTGTAGCTATGGAGCAAAGTCCTTGTTCCCCATCAAGGGATACACACAACAATATCTTTGAGCTGTTTTGCTGAGACTGAGACCCCCTCCAGGTGTGAGAAGTTAGCGGTTAAAGATGGGTATGCAGCCCACAGGCATGTAGACCCCAGAGTGTTAGAACCAGAAGGTTGATGAGGCTGATTCCCAATTACCTCACCACCAACCAATCAGAAGAATGCCTACGAACTGATCACGCCCTCTTCGGACCATTGCTATGGAACTCCTCACTACCCACTCCAGCTGGGATGCATGGTTTTGAGGGTATTAACCCACTGTGGTCTCCTTTGCCTGGCAGAGTAATAAAGCTATTCTTTCCTATTAATACTTCACCCAAAATTAAATCTCTGTTTCTGAGATTTAATTCAGTGTAGGGTACAGAGGCCAGACTCAGCTTCAAGGAAGGCATCTTGCTTGAAGATGAGCATCTTGCTTCTGGTCTGCCTGCACTTTTGCATCTTGCTGAGGTTTGGGTTATGGGCAATATTATCTTTTAAAAAAAAAAAAAAAAAAGCTAAAATTCAAATGCTTTAAAGGCAGGATGGAGAAGTTGCCTTTAAAAGAAATGGGACAGGTAACTGTGTTCTGTGGAGGGAGGGGCACAAGACAGAGATTTGCTGAATTTTAGGTTCTTCTTCATGGTTAACCAGAAAAAAAACAAAAAGTCCTGGTTGAGTTACAGATGGCAACGTGTGTTTGTCTTAGATCCCACCCCCTCCCTGTGCAGACTTTCAAATCAAGCAGAATCATCACCCATCACTAATGAAAGTACCCCACCTCTGCCCTGTGGTTCTGCTTCTCCCTCTGTGCTCAGGGGAATAAAGGATAGAAGAAATAATCCAAGCAGGGAGATTAAAAAATAAAAGGTTCAGAAAAGGCAGGAAGCAAGGGAAACCAACGTTCAGAGTTTAGAAAATGGAAGAATGTATCACAAAGGAGCAAAGAAGAAGAAAAAAAGAAAAAGGCTAGTGCCCTAAGGCATCAGCTGCACATAGTGAATTCACTGCTCTCCTGTGCACCCAGAACAGTCCTTGTTAGGAACCATCCCGGGCAGAGTTGAGAAAATTGTCACTCAGATTACTGTCGGTGTTCTGTGGCTCCCAGGAGGGACCCAGTGGAGAGGTGTTACACGAGACCATCCAAATAAGCAAGAGGGGCTCATCCACACAGCACAGACCCCGACTTCCCAAGAAGCAGCGGGGCCACGGGACAGAAGCAAAGATAACAATGATGGAGCTGCCCCCACTCTGATGAATATTTATGTTGTTTGGGGTTTCTTCTAGACCAGAAGCTCCGTGGGGAAATGACCTTGCTCACTGCAGATTCCCCCAGCACCAGCCCAGCACGGGGAACACAGGAAGTGCTAAGACTCATCAATAGAGACGAGCAGTGGTCCAGCATCAGTAGACCTGAGGAACACTAGGATGGCTGGGGTTACTCAGCTGAGGGACCCAGAGGAAAACCCATTTTATAGATGTGAGAATGAGGCCAGAGGTAAAGCAGTCATTCCCCTTCTCCAATGAGTCTCCATCAGCCAGCCAATGAGCACCTGATAGATGGCCACACATCTTGATCACAGCTGCATCCTCTAGACCCAGCCAGGACCTGGCATCTGCCTGTGTCAGAGGGCCTGTAGGACATGTGGTTCAGGAGAGAAATCCAGGGAGAGGGACGCAGCCAGGGTTGTCCCCGTGATCTTGGAAGGGGGTGACTGATGCAAACACAGGCAGCATGACCAATGCCAGGAAGAGCCTCCTGAGGAGTGGAGGGCCCCCTTGGCCCTGCCACGAGCCCCACCATACCTGTGTGCATACTGGCTCAGTAATGTCTCACTCTTTGCAACCCCATAGACTGTATGTAGCCCGCCAGGCTCCTCTGTCCATGGGATTTCCCAGGCAAGAATATTGGAGTGGGTAGTCTTTCCCTTCTCCAGGGGATCTTCTCAACCCAGGGATCAAACCCAGGTTTCCTGCATTGCAGGCAGATTCTTTACCAGCTGAGCCACAGGGAAGCCCATGAGCACCACAGATCTCCCTTTATGCAGACTTTAAGCTCCAGGTGCTGATTGAAAATATGCTTTGGGTTGGGCATGGATGGGAGAGGCCCCAGACTTAAGGGCTTCTACCCAGGATGTCAGCAAGCCCAGTCAACTAGACAGCCAGCACAGGAAACTGAGGAGTCTACGTATCTGGCTGAAGGAAAGGGTGTCACAGAACATGGGGCCCCAGAAAGCCCTCTGTAAGGCAGCAGGACATGGTCGGGGAGTGGGCTGAGGAGTTTGCTGAGATTCAAAACCCACCTGAACTTGGCTCCTGGAAGTTGTGCCTTGGCTGTGTAATGAGAATGGACAACCTGGGGACACTCCGGGTGCTCTCACCCGGGGAGACAGCGAGTTGGAGGCAGGCAGGGGACACAGTGGGAAGGCCTGGCTGGACACTGCTACAAGCCAGCCCCACAGGGCAGATCCTCTCTTCAGGGATCACAATGCCCAGACACACCAGCTGGACACACTGACACTGGCCAGGCCCAGTGAGGGAGGCGGATGGCAATTTTTCTCCCTATTTTACAGATTTGAAAACTGAGGCCCCAAAGGGTGAGAGAAGCTGTTCAAGGCCTCCTGGCCAGCAAAGAGTAACCAGACTCTTAGGCCTAGTCCTGCCCTCCTGGGAGGGTTCTCCCCATCCCTCTGGGCCTTGTCCCCTTCATCCTGTCTCCACCTCTGTCCAACAGATACTTTTGGGATGCACCCCTGGTGCCTAGCACTCCCTGCCCACAGGGTCACTCCCTGCCCATCAGCCGCTGTGGTCCTGGGCTTAGGCCAGAGGAAAGCCCCATGGGTCTCAGCTCATAGTCCTTGAGAGCTGCCCTGAGGGGAACTGGCCCACCCTCTGCCCAGAGCTTGGGTCCCCCACTCCTGAGCCAGGGAACTCAAGACACAGCTCCCCCACACACACCTTCAGCCCCTGGGGCAGGCGTGGCCCCGGGAAGCCCCAGCTCACACATGCACACAGCACCCTATCAGGCATGCCTTCACCCCACGGGTGCCAGTATGGACCTGTGTGCCCATTACCAGGCCCTGGAAGGCCACACGGGGCTCCCCGACCTGGGGCTCTCCCAGAAACATGAGCTCATCGCAGCTCTCAAGGACAGCCCCGGACGCCCTACCATCCTGGTGATGGGAGAAGGGGCCCTCTGTGTTTCTGAAGGTCACACTCTCCTTAGGGGACTTCAGTTTCTGACACAGAAGCAATGCCTCAGGAGGATGTAGGCTCACAGCCAAGCCATCCAATCATACCCGGGGTGACAGCCCCCTCCATCACCCCTCACCTAGTTGGCCAGAGCGACGGGGTCATCTCTGAGCTCACTCTGTCACCACCTACCCCCCCCCCCCCGATGGCCATCAACATGTGTCACCTCAGCTCTCCCAGCTCCCAGGAGACCCTGTGTCCAGTTCATCTGCAGTCCCCCTTAACTGAACTGTAAGCACATGGAGGATGTCTGTTAAAGAGGTTCCCGGGGGACTTCCCTGCTGGTCCAGAGGCTAAGACTCCGCATTCCCAATGCAGGGAGCCCAAGTTTCATCCCTGGTCAGGGAACTAGATCCCACATGCTGCACCTAAGACCCAGCACTACCAAATAAATAAAAAGTGAAAGTGTTAGTCATTCAGTCATGTTCAATTCTTTGCGACCCCATGGACTATAGCCCACCAGGCTCCTCTGTCCATGGAATTCTCCAAGCATCAATACTGGAGTGGGTAGCTATTCCCTTTTCCAGGGGAAATAAATAAATACATAATTTTTTTTAAAGAATCCTGGAAAATTTCAGGTGACAAAGAGAGGGAAGACTAGTAGGCTATGTATTCATTGAGTTCTTTGTATGCACGCAATGAAAAGCCCTCTATGCTCATTGATTTGTCCTGACAACAGTTCACTGATGTGGGGACTGCTCTCATCCATGTACTGGGAGAAGAGAACTAAGGGAACGACACAGACAAGAAGAGTCTAGGCCGGATTCACAGCCAGGCAGCCTCGCCCCAGCCTCACATGCTCAGCCGCACGGCACAGTCCTTTTTCCTACCAAATAAAGGACAAATTCCCACGGGTCTTTTTCTAAAAACAAGCATGGCTCTGATTTCATTTTAATTTGCGTGGCACACAGTAGGTGTTCTCTGAATATCTATAAAAGATTAATAAACAAATGACATAAACATGGACACAAAAGCAAATACTGGAGGAGGGAAAAAGCTAAATATACACAGTCTCTGAGACTTCAGCAGCAACACCTCCCCCGTTCTGTGTGTGTGTTACAGACGTGTGTGTCTCATACACAAACGCAGGCACACACACAAGTCTATGATCTCAAAGTTGAGAAGATGAATATTAATCACTTCTACAAAAAATGTCTGAGACTCCTCCATCCTTCAAGTTGTGCTTGAAAAATGTTCCCACGGTGAATTTCAACATTGCTTCTGCTAATCTTGCTAAGAGGACTAGAGCTAATGGCACTAAACCTCTGCTATCTTTATATAGTGGCATCCGGGCTTGGTGAAACTGCGGGAGGTGAAAGCGCAGGGCTTCTCTGCAGGCCTCCGTGGGATCCGTCCAGCTCCTGTCCTCTCCATCTACCTGTGGGAGCCCAGTAGAGCCTGAAGCATCCAGGACAATGGCTCACACCTCACTGTGTAGCTCACAGCGGGCATGCAGGTGGAAGGGGCTTCTATGCTCCCACTGTGTGCGTGCGTGCATGCGTGCGCCGTGCCTGCATGTCCCAGGGAGTCCAAAGCAGTCCCACATTTAAAGGTTCTCTCATTATTACCTTAAATACAGCCATGCATGTTAGAAACATACATCCAAATTTGGGATTCAGAAATGGATTGCTGCTCTCTCTGGGCTGGACTGTGCACTATCCTTCCTCCTTACTTTATAAATACTTAAGCCTTTAATAAATAATGAGTTTTAAAATGGGGGCAGGGCTTCCCTGGTGGCTCAGTGGTAAAAGAATACACCTGTCAATGCAGGAGACACGGATTCGACTCCTAGTCCGGGAAGATCTCACACGCCACGGAGCCACTAAGTCCATGGGCCACAATTGTTGGGCCCGTGCTATAGAGCCCGGGAGCCGCAACTGCTGAAGCCCGTGCTCCCTGGAGCCTGTGCTCTGCCACAGAGAAGCCACTGCAATGAGAAGCCTGAGAACCACAACTAGAGAACAGCCCCAAGCAGCAATGAAGACCTAGCACAGCCAAAAATAAAAGAAGTAAAAATTTTAAAAATAGGAAAGTGTTAGTTGCTCAGTTGTGTCCGCCTCTTTGCCATCCCATGGACTGTAGCCCACCAGGATCCTCTGTCCATGGGATTCTCCAGGCAAGCATACTGGAATGAGTTGCTATTTCCTTCTCAGGGGATCTTCCCAACCCAGGGATCGAACCTGGGTCTTCTGCATTGCAGGTGGATTCTTTACCATCTGAGCCAACAATCGAAAAAAAGCAAAACCCCATGAAAGAAAGCTCAGATGGAAGGGGACATGGAATTCTCCAGGACAGAGCTTGCTCAGCATCCTCTAGGCCAAGGGTCATCAGGTGTGTCTGATTGGCTTACTTGGAGCTCCTTCCAAGGTCCTCTTCTAGGGCTTCAGAATTAAGCAGTAGA
The DNA here is from genome assembly GCF_910594005.1 of Cervus elaphus. Taxonomy (NCBI): domain Eukaryota; kingdom Metazoa; phylum Chordata; class Mammalia; order Artiodactyla; family Cervidae; genus Cervus; species Cervus elaphus. Next base: position 52,619,921 of record NC_057826.1, read on the forward strand.
TTGATCTCACTCCTTCCTGACACTGATGTTCTGGAAACAGAGATCTTTCTGCTCCTTTTAAAAGAGGTTTATAAACATGAAGTCCAGGTTACTCTAAACAAACTCCTAGTTGCTCCATTTTGCTCCCCGTGACGAGAGCCTACCTTTATGTCCTGACACGGAAAGGCGAGCAAGAAGCTTAAGTCACTCCGCTACCCTGTGGCCACTGAGAGAACTGCACTTTCCACACGGGTCAGAAGCTGGTTCCAAAACAATGAAGTCTCAGAGCCGAAAACAATTTTAACCTATCATAGGGATGAGCACCTCATAAAAGGGTCCACGGTAGTTATTAATTGGACCTGGAAATTGCCTGTATTCATACAATTATCCATAAATGTTCTTGCTTTAAAAGGGACTGATTCGTAACAGTATGGTTAGAAACTACCTTCAGGGTTTGTCCAGTTAATCCTCCTGCCTCAAGGAAGGATATCCTTCAAGCTTTCCAGGAAAAATATATTGCTGCCATTTTCTGAAGAGGATCTGGAGGGATGTCACAATCTCCTGCTAACGCACATGTGAAGGTCAGAGAGGCGGAGGTTTTCTCTGACGTCAACCCCAAACATGAGCAATCCCTTTCAAATCAGATTATGTGAGTTCAGGTTGGAGGGTCAGCACTTACTTGCTCTAAGCCTTGTTTTTCTCATCTGTGAAGTGGGAGGGCTCCAGAATCATGCCTAATGGTGGTATCAAACAACATGTGTGCAAAATTAAGTTGTAAAGCACAAAGTCAGTGGAAGCTAGGCTCCCAGTCATTCTCATCAAATGTTGCAAAGTGGCAGAAGTATTTCACACAGGGGCAGGTGGTTCAAAATTAGGTCCTCAAACACAGAGCCAGGAGAAAGAAAGAAGTGGAGAGACATTTATCACATATCCTCCTGTTTATAAAGCATGCAGAGTGGGAACCCACTTATGAAACAGTGACCTGTTAATTAGAATTCTAAGTCAAGAGTAATCACCCTCACCCACAGCAACACTGGCAGGGGGCAGGGAGACCCAGGGGCTCCGTGACAGAGAGCTTGCCCTGATCAGGGAAAACATCTGTTCTTGATTTTCTGGAGTTCTGGTTTCAAATATTCCAGTCTATTGCTCTCATAAGGACATATGCGTTTGGAGGGGCCTGGCAATCGGGGTGCAGGAAAAATAGTCCTCGAAGCCCTGGAATCTGTCATAATTCACCCCTGCAGTGCCCTTCTGAAACAAAGAGACAGACAATTGAAAATGAAAAATCCTCACTGGGGTTTCTGAAATCCCAGTCCTGAAGTGTAGGGCTCTCACAGTCTCCAGCCTCACTAGGGAGTCTGAGGGTGACCTCTTGAGGAAGCAGTGGACCCCAGGCTGGACCCAGAATCCTCTCAAGTCTGCAGCTGACCCCAACTCTCTTTGGACCAGGTCGGGTAAAGACCCCCTCCTTGTAGCACAGGCACAGCTGATAGCTGGGCGCCCTCTAGTGAACGATGAGGGGAAGACCGTCTGGAGAGATGCAAAAGGAAACCTAACCACCCACAAGCCAAGTTGAGTTTTTCTCCCAGATTTTCTTTCCTCCGCTACAAAATTGCCAGTACACATCTGCTTCCACGTTGACTGGCAAGCAGATTCCGGTCCCTCCTACGATCCAGTCCCGAGAACGACCTTCAATTCATAACAAATCACAGAAACCTTGGAAATTTTTCTGAACGGCAGCTCTCTCCACCTCCAAGAAAAACAATGAAGTTGGGTTTGGGGAAGGCTGGCTCCCTTGATGTGTTTCTCACATGGTTCTCCTGGTTCAGGGAACTTTCAAGTCTGGGCATTTAATTCCGGCACAACCTTTTCAAACAGGAGGTCTGAAAACCGAGACAAATAGTGGCTGTTCTTTTTAAAACACATCACTTCATTTGCAAACCGTTTTGGTCTTTTTATTAGTCCCTTTAAAGCATAAAATCCACTCTGCCACGCACACCCATTCCTGTGAAATAAATTCCAATAATGCTTCAAGCAGATGCACTCTTCCTATTTTGTGGGCATGCACGGAGGTGAGCCTACATTTTCATGGAAGTTTAAAATTGTCATCAAAATGGAATTATTTAAATAGGTGTTATTAATCTTTGTTTATATTTTTACAATTACTTTTTTCATGGTTTTTCAATATTGATACAACCAATTAAATGTAATAACAGTACTTGAATATGGATAGTCCACAGGAATATTGGATCAGATAAGAAGATCAAAGACCACCGGGATGTCATTATTAGTCATCTTATAATTGGTTCTTCTGAGCGTTGAGCACCTTGTCAGACTCCTTACATACATAATCTCGTTTAAACTTCCCATCACCTCCATGAAGCAGGATTATTTCCATTTTATTGTTAAGGACACTAAACAGAGCCACTAAATGATCATGCAGGGATTCACACCACACCCATCTGGTGGAAAAGCCTGGGGTCTTTCCACCCTGCTTTACTGCCTCCTTTGTAAGTATGATCACTGCTGGTAAGGACAGCCTACTTCCAAAGTACCCTAAACCAGAGGAAGCTGACTGAATAAAAAATATTTCTAAAGACAAATAGAATTTCAACTCAGAAAAGTCAGATTAAAGTAATGCTTAATCTGACCACAACGGCATGAAACTAGAAATCAACCACTGAAAACGAAATGAGAAAAAAAAAAAAAAGATTACATGGAGACTAAACTACAAGCTACTAAGAAACCAAGGGGTCAACAATGAAATCAAAGAAGAAATTTAAAAATATTTACCTTGAGAAAAATGACAATAAAAATACAAATATACAGAATCTACAGGATGCAGCAAAAGCAATTCTTAGAGGGGAGTTCGTAGAAATCTAGGCCTTCCTCATAAAATAAGATAAATCTGAAATAAACAACTCGACCTGAAAGAATTAGAAAAAGAAGAAAACGCAAAACCTAAAGTCAACAGAAGGAAGAAAATGTTAAAGATCAGATAAGAAATAAATAAAATAGAGATTAAAGAAACTAGAAGAAAATTTAAAAACCAAGAGCTGGTGCTTTGAAAGGATAAACAAAGCTGACAAACCTCTGGCCAGACTCACCAAGAAGAAAAGAAAGAGGACCCAAATAAACAAAATAAGAAATGAAGGAGAAAGAATAAACAATACTGCAGAAATATAAAGTAAATGCTTAGAAGGAAAAGACTGCAGTAATTACATTCAGCAAAATGTTCTCATACAAAGGTGTCTTTAGAAATGTCCTAAATAGTATGTCCAACCCAAATTACACAAGTACACTCAGAAACTTGAAGACCAAAATCAAACAGTACACAAAACAGTGGTACATATTCCCAAGAGGACACAACATCCAAATTCACCAAAGCACAACTTTTAAATAACAGATTTGAAAACATCAACAAATGCTCTTTGCAAAAAGAAGACTTTGGCTTTTTTTTTTTGAGCACTTACTAAAACATTATAAATAATGTAAAAATAATTTAAAATGATTAATTAATCTTAAACTTCACCTTTCCTAAAGTTAAATGCCTCCAATCTAAGGGCCTGGCTGCTTGATTTGGTAGGAATTTCGTTAGCATTTATAAACTGTCAGTGTAAACTATCTCTTCAAGAGACACATATGATTATTTTAATTCAAGAAGCCAATTCAGCATTTATAAAAGGTAACTCTGTCGGCATGCCCATCCATTTTCTTTTTGTATTAGTAAGACTGTGCTTCCTAATTTAATTCTGAAGGGTACAATTCTTTAGATTAATGATAATTATGCATATATTAATATATATTTATTTTATGGCAACAAATTAAAATAGGGAAACTATTCTCAAAATTTCAAGAGCAATGAAAATGATGTCTCATTAGATCTGATTGTTTCTTCCTTACCTTGGTGCTTCTCCTGGCCAAATGGCCCCGATAAGCAGAGACTGGTTACCCCTGCATCCCCACCCAGCACAGGATTTGACCCATGGTTGGGGCTCACTCTTCCTTTAATGCACCTGTAACAACAACTTCTGGGGTGCAGGTTTGATTCCTAGCAAGGCCTCTAAATATCACCAAGGACAGACATACCTCCAAGCTTATTGCGATCTGGCAATAAATAAGGGCTTTCAGAAGCAAACTGTTTGGTCCACGTCAGGTGGACAGGCTCAGAGAGGTGAGGGCAGCCCCGCGTCCCCTACCCAGGCCTTCCCACTGCATACCGGTGCTTCTCTCTTAGGCAGCTGGGGCCTTGGAGCATGCCCACCTCCCAGAAAGCAGCATCTTCAAGGTAAATCCCAGTAGCTCTTCTCTTCTACAATGGTTAACCAGCTGCTACGTTCTCTGAGTTGGGTAGCCCAGGCAAACACAACAAGCAGTGTGATGGGCCTTGCTTCATGTCTAGGTAGGTGAGTGTAGAGTGTCTTCTCTTTGGTGGCTGGCAACTGGGAAAGGGGACAGATTTTTAAAAGGGGAATTTCAGGGAACAGAAGTGAAAATCAAAACGTGCAGTGACTTCCCCAGTGGTCCAGTGGTTAAGACTCCAGGCTTCCACTGGGGTGGGGCACAGGTTTGATCCCTGATTGGGGAGCTAAGATCCTGCTTGCCGTGTGGTATGACCAAAACAATAGTAATGTCTTTTTTAAAAAAGGGCAATTGAATGCAGGTCATAGAGATTTGTCAGTGTCGCCCCTAATCATACCCTCCACAAAGGCCTTGTGTTGGACTGAGTCTCTGGACTGGGACTCCCATTTGGATGATCAGCCCATGAAGACAAGGACCAGTGTGGAAGTAGATGTGCAGCATTTCTTTGCACCCTATGTCTTTTGTCCCAGGAAGAATAAAAGACACGGCAAGCTTCCTTATAGAGCAAATGAGGGGAAGATTATCTTTCTACGGGAGGCCACATTATCCGTGTTTATCTCTGTTTTGACAAAGAAGTTGAATCAAAAGCAAATGTTTCTAGAAGCAACAAGCTAACTACCCAAAGCCTTGGTTTCTTAATTAATTAATCAGCTCAGCCCAAAGACATGTCTGTTTCCAATATGTGGGTTCTTCTTGAAAGAGGTAGATATTTCCAGTGGAAATGTTTAATCAGTGGCTAAACTGAGATAAGCTTGGAGCTGGGCTGCCAATGGAAATACTAATGAGGGTCCGCAGAAGGCCAGAAGTTTTCCGGATTTGAATCCAATTCCAGTCAGACCATACCAGATCCAGAAATATTTTCTTACCCAGAAAACCTTCTTAGCATGTATCACTGAAGTGATTCAAGCCACGCCTGGGCTCTATCAATGAAATTTAAAAGTTAGGTAGAGCTAATTAAGAGGGTAAAGTATCACTTAAATTACCTTTCAAGCATTCTCAATTACCTTGGAAGCAGCAATTGACAACCAATCGCTGTATGAGATATGAATCAACTTTTATCTAATTCATTAAAGTGGGTCCCCCAGAGCCTTGGCTAGACCATACCTTGATAGCCTAGTTTAAATGACTGAACCATTTGTACCTGAAAGTAAAAGAATTGACTTTCCTCAGATGCTGCCTTTGGCGTGGTCTGACTGTGTATTTTTATTTTACAGCCTTTCTATCTTCAAGAGAACAAGCACCTGCGTTATGTGTAGTAGCAGACGTCTGACTTCTTTGCCGTGTTCTCCTGGGCAGGCCTGCCTTCCCTGGGACTGAGTTCCCTGCTCTGGAAAACGAGGGGCCTCATCTCCCAAGTTCATGGGTCCCCTTTGTTGCAGCTGCCGTCCTGTGTCCAAGTCAGACCTAGCCACTTTTGCTGGAAGACCCTCCAATGTCAGAAGTTTCTAATGCTGACACCTCCAAATGTTAGAAACCGCTTGGGAAAATCAGTTTCTCCAGAGGAAAAGAATGTCCATTCAGTGTCTGGGGAGCCTGAGGAAAGAAGGGGAAGCAGACGGGGGTCTGCTTCATTAAAATGTTAATTCCCTCCTAACAGCTTCCCTTTTTTATTGTAGCACAAGCTGAGGTCAAGTTCTCCAGAGCACCAACTGCCTCAAGCATCACAGCCCTGAACACCTGCCTCCTTCAGTGTCCAGAGAAAGGAGATCAGCCAGCCCTGGGAGCCTAGAGATGAGATGGGGACAAAATCACTCATTTTAAGACTTCCGATGCAGTCTCCTCTGTTCAGTTCCACCCCAAACATGGCCTTATTTATCCTCTGAGGCTTTCAGTGCTCCTCAGTGCCAGCGACTCACTCCTCTTTGGCATCCTCCAAACCCTCCTGAAACCACCTAAGCGGCAGCTCTATCTGGTTAGGTAAACCAGTTACAGTCAAATCTGTCACGTCTCCATCACTGTCCTCCCCTGGTAGGTTTGTTCCTTTTTCTTTCCATTGCCAGTTAGTTACCTGGGTGGGGCAGTGAGGAGAGAACCTCCATGCAGGTTTCATCTTGCTTTAACAGACATCCCAGGAGTGGGATCATGGTGTATTTGGTCCTACCCCCTCTCCCCTGCTTTCCCTCCTGGACATTTGCCAAGACCCAGAGTCACTCAACATCTGCTCACAGCCCCCAGGCTCACCAGGAGCACCCCCACCCTTGCAGGTCTATCTTTTCTTTAGAGTGCATGGGGCTCCCGAAAGAGAGAAACCTCTTCTGTGTTCTGGGCTCCCGTCATCCAGGGCTGAGGGTATCCAACTTCTCCAGCTATGCTAACAGTCCTCCAGTCCAAATATTATCACGGCCACCAAACCATGTTTTTCTTCTCGCCCTCTCTTTCCTTCCTCCCTCACTTCCTTTTTTTAAAACGTGAAATGTTTTGTGTACCTGAAGTGTGAAAAAAAATCTTATAAACATTCATGTTCTTGTCACCTGAATTGAAGAGATATCAACATTTTGCCATTTTTTGCTAACAATCTTTTATGTGTGATGGAACAAATCATTGCAGATACACCTGTCTGGGTTCAACTCCCTTTTTCCTGAAGGTCATGCCTTAGTGATTTTTAAAGAAAGGATTCCAAAAAAATAAAAAATAAAAGAATAAAGGATTCCATTTTCCCCCTGAAAAATGGGATTATTTAACCCTCATTCTTAAATGATAATTTAGCTGATTAAAGACAACTAGCACTGGGACTTCCCTGGTGGTCCAGTGGTTAAGATTGTCCTGCCAAGGCAGGTGGCACGGGTTTGATCTCTGGTTAGAGAACTAAGGACCCACATGCTGTACAGTGTGGTCATAAAAAAAAAAAAAAAAGACAAACAGGCACAGAATTGGTTTTCTGTCAACAATTTGTAGATATGTCATTAACTCCAGGGAACCATCACTGAGAATTCTGCTAATTGCTGATCCTGTGCCAGTCATCTATTTTTTTCAATTTTTTCCCTTTGTATTTGCACAGCTACAGTCTCAACCCAATGTGTGTTAGATTTGGATGTATTTTTATTTATCCAGCCCTGGACTCACCTTATTTCCTACAATTATCAAATCAAATATTTCTTAAATTCTTCTGGAATGTATCAATCATTTCTTTATACTTTCCTGCTAGGATTTAGATGAAAATTATGATAGATATTTTCAGTCCTCTATGTTGCTTAACTTCTGTTTTATATTTTCCATCTCTTTTTCTCTGCAGCACTCCAGGGAATACAATGAGTCAGTCCTATCTACCAATTCACTAATTTTTCCTCTAGCTGTATTGTGGCTGCCCACTGATTATTTTTATTTCTGGAAGATTTGGTTCTAATTTGCCTCTTCCTTTTTCAAAATAATGTCTTGTTTTTAATCCTTTATAAGTATATCTATGTAGCATTTTTTACTGGATATTTCTAATTTCTCAGTAATTCAATCCTACCGTTTTGCTGACTTGGTAAATTAACTTGTGCTAATTCATCCGCAGGTAATACTTGCAACCCTTTATCCAAAGGAAGGACTCCAGCAAAATTTCAGACGACAGGGATGGGCAGCAAGGGGATGTTCTGAGTGGATGATTGTCTTGGTCCATTTGGATTGCTTAACAGAAATACCATAAACACGGTGCCTTATAAGCAATAAATTATTTCTCATAGTTCTGTATTCTGGAAAGCCCAAGACAATGGTGCCAGCAGATCTGTCCAGTGAAAGCCCACTTCTTCATAGGCAAATGGTGCCTTCTTGTGGAGTCCTCACATGCAGGAAGTGGGCAAGGGATCTCTTAGGGTCTCTTTCATAAGGGCACTAACCTCATTTGTGAGAGTCACATCCTCATGGCCTAGTTACCTTCCAAAGGCCCCAACTTCTAATACTATCACCTTGTGGGTTACAGTCTCAACAACTGAAGTTTGGATATGAACATAACACATTCAGTCCATTACAGTATTACCTCCTGGCGGGCCTAGGCTGGCCTGGTGTTATATAATGCCTACATTATACAGCCTGGATGGTCCGACAATGAAAGGGCACTATTAAGGGTAACGTTCTGAGAAATACAATCAAGATTCCATTTGCAGAGCAACAGGCAGGCTCTGGACTAAGCCATTCCTCTTCACAGACCATCCAGGGGGCTCTCTTTCAGCTCTCAGTTACCAGACCATTCTCACACACAATTAGCAACACTACTACACACTTCCTCTTCCTTTCCTATTAAAGGCTTTGTGGTTTAAAGAACTCACTGATTATTAAAAATACATATATTTAAGTTCTATGGGGATCCTGTGGGAAAGAGGAAATAAGAATACCTTCAAGTCACACACCTCACACTTTGAATTAACAATGACAAAACCCATCACTTTTTCCATATCTGTAAAATCCACACAGAGCACAAAAAGGCAGATCTGGCCCAGAGGTCTTACTTCCAAATGAAGAAATTGAGGCTGAGAAAGGTAGAGGGACTGGGCAGAGGAGGGGATCTTTTAATTTTAAATTTATAGTACCACACAAATTCACTGTTTAGTAAAAGATAAAAGTGAAAACAACAATCTTCTCCAGCAAAAGTTATGAGATTCATAAATTATAATCATGAGGAAAAGTAGTACAATAATGGGGACATTTTACTTTATATAAGTTGTTGCTCTAATAGGGATACTTATTATTATTAGAAAGGTAGAAGAAAATATGGGATTGGCCCAAGCACCACTCTGCCTAAGTTGTTTCTGGCAACACTCATTCAGATAAGGTACAATACGTGAGAGAGACGTGGATTAACTGTTGTGTTTAGGGGAGGGCCATCAAGATGATGGGATGACCTGAATTTATGTCTAATCAGGGATGGTTTAGGTAGAAAGAGATGAGAACTTAAAGACTTACATGACTTACTGAATGAATGGACCTGAGATCAGCCTTCAATTCTATTACTCAGTGCCTCCATATACAGGCTTCCATTTATAAACAGTCATTGTTTTAAACAATCACTTATTGGGACTTCCCTGGTGGTCCCAATAAATGGGAGGCTAAGATTCCATGCTCCCAATGCAGGGGGCCTGGGTTTGAACCCTGGTCAGGCAACTAACAGGCTTTACAGGTGGCTCAGTGATAAAGGGAGAAGGCAATAGCACCCCACTCTGGTACTCTTGCCTGGAAAATCCCATGGACGGAGGAGCCTGGTAGGCTGCAGTCCATGGGGTTGCTAAGAGTCGGACACGACTGAACAACTTCACTTTCACTTTTCACTTTCATGCATTGGAGAAGGAAATGGCAACCCACTCTAGTGTTCTTACCTGGAGAATCCCAGGGTTGAGGGAGCCTGGTGGGCTGCTGTCTATGGGGTCACAAAGAATCGGACATGACTGAAGTGACTTAGCAGCAGCAGCAGCAGTGATAAAGAATCCATCTGCCAAAGCAGGAGACATAAGAGAAGTGGGTTCAATCCCTGGGCTGGAAGATTCCCCTGGAGGAAGGCATGGGAACTCACTCCAGTATTCTTGCCTGGAGAATCCCATGGACAGAGGATCCTAGCAGGCTACAGTCCATAAGGTCACAAATAGTCGGACATGACTGAAGTGACTTAGCACACAGCAGACAGACAGTAAATGGTTTCCAAGTCTTCTATTGTAAAAATGAAACTTTTCAGTTTAAGGAACATTATTTCACAGAAAACAAACCTGTATTTCTTCTCTCTGAAATATTAATACATATGTACTGCTGGGGGGAATGCATCCCATGAGAAGGACACCAGCCAGGAGAGGAAAGATTAGTTATAACTGGGCTTTGTCTATATAAAAAGTCATTCTTACTCTCATGGCCCCAAGGATTGGGACTGAGTTCAACAGACGGAAGCCACAGGAAAGCACAGTTATGCTTAATGTAAGAACCTTCCAGCCACGGACTATTATAATTGTGTGAATTTAAGTACAACTAAAACAAAGACTGCCAAGGGAATTACTTTTTCCAAAAAGTGAATGATAATACTAATTAAAAATTAATCCATTTGACATAAAAGTAAGCATTATTGGTGCTTCTAAAAGAGCTGCATTATAATTCAACATTAATTGATTGAGTCATTAATTTTAAATAGAAGGGGCGATATATTCTTATTCACCAGTCTGAATCATGAGTAATCAGTCTTCATGACCTCTACAAAACAGTGTTTTTAATAGTAACCATTCACCATCTGGATTGTAATAATCATCATGCAAAATTTCCGCTCTGTTCATCTGGGGTCAGTTCCAAAGGAGCATTTTCTAGGTCTCTGAGCTTTAAACAAAGGAATCTTTACACAGGCAAGCAGTTATTTCCTGCACAGTCAATAATTCCAGATATATTAAAATGTCATACAGACCTTACAACTAAGTATGACTCCCTTATCTTGGCTTAAAGAAAAAAACCTACTACTTACATTCCAGATGCTGATACTTGAATGACTGGGGAGTCCAGGAAATCTTTAATGAAAAATTTAACTCTGCTAATACTCTTAATTCATGCCCCTCCCTTTTCTTCCCCACTACTTTTGAAAGTGTGAATCACCCTGAATTGAATGAAGTAAGATTTGATCAGAAGTGTCAAAGTGGGTTAAGAATCTCTAAAAGAGCTCCAGAGAGAAGGGAGATATGTCCTGTTCAAGTGTGGCTTCTTAATTTAAACCCTCAGTAAGTGCATGCTTAACTGATGTGCAGCAGCAATCGCTGGCGAAGCATAAAGTGTGTGTTCACTACTATCTCAGTGTATGCTATCACCCTTGTTATTCAGTTGCTCAGTCGTGTCTTACTCTTGGCGACACTATGGACCACAGCACACCAGGCTTCCCTGTCCTTCACTATCTCCCAGAGTTTGCTCAGACTCATGCCCACTGAGTCAGTGATGCCATCCAACCTTCTCATCTTCTTTTGCCCCCTTCTCCTCTTGCCCTATCTCCTTTATCACCCTAAAAGATCATGTCGGCTTGTTTCGTTGCCATTCTAATTATTTTTGCACTAGGGTTCAATCCTGAAAACATTTTGTTCACCAGATATTTACTTAATTAACAGAGAAAGGGACAGAAACCATAGTAATGTTTCTATCTCCTATATGATGACACCAATTACTTTGAATTCTTCACCAAAACAATTTGCCAGCAAAACTGAAATGAAACATTGACATGGTCTGAAGAGGGAAGAAAATTCTGTGGTTCTTCATGGCCTCTCCTATTGTTTTATGATGTTTCCAAAACTCAGGATGGAGCTTTAATAAACAGATAATTTTGAGGTTATACAGACCTATAATTTATCTGAAACCCTTGGGGCCAGATGTATCTCACAATACAGAATTTTTCAAATTTTGGAAAGGCAATATGTTTCATATATCACAAGAGCTGGTACACCTCCAAGGGAGTCGGGAGTGGCACCCCATAATCAAATACATTAATTTTACTCCAGGCAAACTCATTGACATAAACAGAATTAAGACCACAATAGCGTCCTATCAGTTCAGTTCAGATTTTGCTGTCAAATGTCTCTGCTATAAACTTATAAAAAAACTTTTTGGCTTTCAGAGCTTTGTGAATCTAGGTAAGGGACTGAAGGTCTGCAATATGTAAGAAACAAACAAAATGTGTTTCCAAAGGCTTTCTTAGTTCAAAAAGAAACTCAATATTGAGTATTAAATTCAAAAACAGTAAGCATAAGTTCTACTACATGCACAATTACTAAGAGAAATGGGCTGCCTCTGGCCCAGGGAGTCTCAAATTTCTTTTCAGAGCCAACACACACACACAACACAGAACCCACTTTCATCAGTATTAACTGTCATCCTTGCAGTGATTCTCAACCAAAAGGGCTTGCCCCTCAAGGATGTATCATTTTAATATGAATAATCTCCTCAGTTCAGTCGCTCAGTCATGTCTGACTCTTTGTGGCCCTATGGACTGCAGCACGGCAGGCTTCCCTGTCTATGACCAACTCCCGGAGCTTGCTCAAACTCATGTCCACTGAGTCGGTGATGCTACTCAGCCATCTCATCCTCTGTCGCCTCCCTCTCCTCCCTCCTTCAATCTTTCCCAGCATCAAGGTCTTTTACAGTGAGCCAGTGCTTCACATCTGGTGGCTAAAGTATTGGAGTTCAGCTTCAGTATCAGTCCTTTCAATGAAAATTCAGGGCTGATTTCCTTTAGTATCGACTGGTTGGATCTCCCTGCAGTCCAAGGGACTCTCAAGTGTCTTCTCCAACACCATAGTCCAAAAACATCAATTCTTCGGTGCTTAGCTTTCCAGAATAATCTCCAAATCCTTAAAAATTTCTAGAATAATCTCCTACCCCTTAAAAGCCTTTGGTTTTGGGCCTCCTTGGTGGCCCACTAGTAAAGAATTCACCTGCCAGTGCAGGAGACATGGGTACAACCCCTGATCCGGGTATATTCCACATGCCACCAAGCAACTAAGCCTGTGGGTCTCAACTACTGGGCCTGTGCTCCGGAGCCTGGGAATCGCAGCTATTGAGCCCATGTGTCACAACTATGGAAGCCCATGCTCCCTGGAGCCTGTGCTCTGTAAGAAGAGAAGCCACCGCAATGAGAAGCCTGCATGCTGCAACTAAAGAAAAGCCCAAGCAGCAACAAAGACCCAGCATAACCAAAAATAAAAATAAATAAAATTTTATATGTTAAAACCAACTTTGGTTTTCTCCCCAGTAATGAGATGATTCTTCCTGCTCTGGCAGTACCTGCAACTCTGTAATTTAACTGGCATTGATACCTGCAGAGTTCTTCAAGAGTTTGATTACTTTAAATCCACAGTATTAATTTTTTTAGTCCCATTTGTATCTTAGAAATACATATGGAGCCCTGTTAAAAATACAGATGTCCAGGCAGCACCACATCAATGCACTTAAGAGACCCATAGCACCAAAAGGGTGACAGTCCCCTCCCTTATACATAATTCAAAAAAAAAAACAATACTAAATCATGAGAAACATTGGGCTGGAGGAAGCACAAGCTGGAATCAAGACTGCCAGGAGAAATATCAATAACCTTAGATATGCAGATGACACCACCCTTATGGCAGAAAGTGAAGAAGAACTAAGGAGCCTCTTGATGAAAGTGAAAGAGAGTGAAAGAGTTGGCTTAAAGCTCAACATTCAGAAAGCTAAGATCATGGCATCCGGTCCCATCACTTCATGGCAGATAGATGGGTAAACAGTGAAAATAGTGGCTGACTTTATTTTTCTGGGCTCCAAAATCACTGCAGATGGTGACTGCAGCCATGAAATTAAAAGCCGCTTACTCCTTGGAAGGAAAGTTATGACCAACTTATAGACAGCATATTAAAAAGCAGAGACTACTTCGCCAACAAAGGTCCATCTAATCAAGGCTATGGTTTTTCCAGTGGTCATGTATGGATGTGAGTTGGACTATAAAGAAAGCTGGGCACCAAAGAATTGATGCTTTTGAACTGTGGTGTTGAAGACTCTTGAGAGTCCCTTGGACTGCAAGGAGATCCAACCAGTCCATCCTAAAGGAGATCAGTCCTGGGTGTTCATTGGAAGGACTGATGTTGAAGCTGAAACCCCAATACTTTGGCTACCTGATGCAAAGAGCTGACTCACTGGAAAAAACCCTGATGCGGGGAAAGACTGTGGGTAGGAGGAGATGGGGGCGACAGAGGATGAGACGGTTGGATGGCATCATCGACTTGATGGACATGGGTTTGGGTGGACGCTGGGAGTTGGTGATGGACAGGGAGGCCTGGCATGCTGCAGTTCATGGGGTTGCAGAGAATTGGACGCGACCGAGTGACTGAATTGAATTGAAGTGAACTAAATCATGAAACACATGTAAAGAAGTCCACCCTAGGATCATCAGTACCATGTTTCTAGATTTCATATATATGCGTTAATATCCTAGATCACATTTTTCTTATGAATCTTTGAATCTTTTGTCCTTTTTTTCATTTTGATGGCCCCAGTTTTGCTACATTCCTCAGCCGGCACCTGTTCTTCATAACCCAGTACTGCAGATTACCTGTAGTCTGAGCTCCAAGTGGGATGGGTGGAGGGTGGGAGATAAAAAAGAAAAAAACAGAGAGACAGGGACAGACTGTGTGGAAGCCTCCCAGACTGCCAAGCAGTCTAAAAAAGGTTCTGTAAAGCCACTGAGGAGTCTTCAAGCCACAATCAGCTATCAGAGGAGCTCCCTGTCTCCCAGGAGTGGGTGAGCCACAATATCCTTGCCATCCCCAGTTGGTGACTGATAGAAAGCACAGACAGAGCAAATGCAGCTATAAATTCAAAATGTGGCAGCCAGGTCCATGGTCACATCAGTTCTCCGTATTCTCTCAGCACTGAAGATCTATACCCCCAGGAAAAACCTTCTCCTGCTTAGCATCTTTGAAAGCTCTTGAGAACTATATTCAATATCCTGTGACAAACCATAATGGAAAAGAAGATGAAAAAGAAGCTGAGTCACTTTACCATACAGCAGAAATTAACGTGACATTATAATTCAACTATAATTCAATAAAAATTTTTAAAAAGCTTTCCATAACTATTACTCTAACGTGTCACAAAAAGTAAAAGCAAATATTATTGAATGTGAACACAAATCCACAAGGTTTTCACACCTGCAAACAATGCACCAAATGTTTAATTTCTCTCAATAGTTCATATCCAAGCAGTTGACTCCCAAAGCATTTAAAAAAACACAAAAGACATTATTACACTTTACTAATGAATTACTTCTCACCCAGGGGATTAAATCAAATAAAAATGGTACAAATATTTGGAAGTTTACTTCTAAGCCAACTAAGATGGTGAATTTCTGGGTTTCCGTAAATTATTTTTCTTAGTTCAATGTTTTGTACATGCCATCAATACAATATAATTATTTTAATATTCAGGATATTGTCAATAGCTGTGATTTATGAAAAATATAACTAGATATCTCAAATTCCTGATTAAGTCAGTTTTAAAGTCACAAAATATAAGTACACTTGAATAAACTGCAATTAATCACTGATACAGAAATTCTGCTTAAAGTTAAAAGTTTCTTGACAGAAAAAAACAGTGATGTTGAAAAGGCAAAGACCACAATACTGAATCAAATATTTAGGGCATTAGTTATTATACCCTTTGTTTTGGAACCTACAGTAAGTTTATAACTAGGAAAATTTTTTAAAGTTTTAAGGCCAGTCTTAAAAAATGAATAAGGATAGTAGAAATATTACCACACATATCAACAAAACAGAGCAAACCAAGTTTGTGCACAAATTCACTTCATTTCAGTGACTTTAAGTAAACATCATGTTCAAAAACATGAGTAAATGTTAGGATTCATCCACAGAAATGAAGAACTTTTGAACATTTTTAAAAAAGCTTTAATAGGCAGTGCATCTCTAACCAGCATAAACAAGATGCAGAAAGAACAAAAATGAACTGACTGCTCGCTCAAAGGACACATCAACCAATGATTTTCCCACAGTGTTGCTAGATGCCTTATTTTATTCATATATAAAGCAACTAGAGATTTTTCATTCTTCCTACAAAGTATTTAAAATACATTTCTAGGTATGCATTAAAATTAAGTGTTAAGTTATGATGCCCTTAAAAATCTTTCAACTTATAAAAAAACAAGTTCTAGGTATATAAAAAATTAAATTTTTCATGCCTGACTTGAAAAACTTAAAGTGCAATATTTTCATGCATCAGCACATTACAATTGTGCCACATAAGTTCATGTAAATAATACCCAAAACTTCCAGAGAACAGAGTACAGATATTTGAAGGTTTGATTTTCGTTTGTCTTTATATTATAGTGCAAGAAGAAAAATAAGCACCACAGCAAGACATGTTTTTATTAGGAGAAAATAATGTTTTCTGGAAAAAAAAAGAAATACGTCATTTCTCCCTTCAATGGTTTTTCTTAAGTCAACCACTCAGTTTACCAAAAATGTTAACATCAGTTCAATTACTGAACAAAATATACAACATTTTGTCCAAAGACACAATTGTCTAAAACGCTCTCAGAGAACACTAGTCATTCTAGCCTTCTTTCTTATTTTTTAGTAGGGATTTTAATTAAAAACAAGTTTATTACCCTTGTTCCACAATTTTAACATTCATGGAAAGTTCACTCTGAATTTAAAGTGGTATTTCTTTAACGGGACCATCAGGCGGCAGTGTAGACATGGACTGCTATCAAACACACAGCCTAACTGGAGCCAAAAACTAGGGGGGAAATGGAAAACGAATTACTCTAGAAAAAAATTCCAAAATTAAAGGATTCCTTGAAAAATTCTCTTTAGCAAGATAATGAAGAGTGGTTGACAGACAAGACGGTGACTGGTTTTTCTCCCAGCAGCAGCCCCTAGGATCTGTGATTAAGACAGTACTTGGGGCCTGAGAATTCTCAGTGATGATTGCTTCATCAATTTTTGCTGGTGTCTCATTGACTGTCCTTCCTCAATGGCACGACATGCTCTCTGGAAAACAAAATATTTATCACAAATGGTAAAGACAAGTACCAGCTCACATGGTGGAGAGCTCAAGGGTACGAGCTGCCCACACAGGTCCAAAGGGAAGAATACACAGTCAGTACGTGTCATGCTAAGACCAGTCTGCCCACAACATGTTATTCCAAGCTTATACATCTATCCAAAGCTTTAACTTGAAGATCTTTTGGGGAAAGTAATGACTGTTGCTAACTATAACAGATTTTTTTTTTTTTGGTCTTTCAGCTAAAAAAAGGAGGGGGCATTCTTTAAATCATTTACCTCTGCTGTGGTGGTATCCTGCAGGTAAATTTTCTGAATGTAGCCTTGATTGGCACTATCTTTCTTTTGGAACAGACCTTGTTTCTGTTTCAAAACAAATAATGACAGAAAAGAAATTATTATGTGGAAGGGAAAAAACCTATAACCTTTAATTGAGTGCTTAAATGTCAACTCTATTTTATAATCAGCAGACTAACCAAATACACATATTCAGGTCTGATAAGAAATAAATCGTTTTTGGTACAAGGATAGTGACTCCATATGTGAGTTGTTAGAATTTATGAAATTGGATGAGTGTACATCTATCTGCATAAAATGATGGCTTTCTGCAGGTGATGATAAACAGCGTACAGAAATACCACTTGATAACTCATCACATCTGACAAATCAAAAACCCTCCCTTTATTTCCTTGGCTGATAAGATAAAATTTGTACATAGTGTAAAATACACTGAGTCAATTCTCACCACTGATGTGAAAGGAAAGTGATAACTGAGAGAACTGTAATATACATGCACACTGACAGGAAAGACACAGTCTCTCAGTGCTCTGAAAACTATGCTTCATACACCAAGGCACTCTTTCAGTTTTGAAACTCTACAATGAGGTAAGGCTGAAATACAAAATGGCATGGCTTCATTAGTGGTTTCTCTTACTTGTAAACTTCTATGAAAAGAAAGGAAACACAAATTAAAGGATAATAGTACTTACATCTCTAACTCTTGACTTTTATAACTCAGTAAGCATTTTTCAGATAGTTTCAGTAATAGAGATAACATAATTATTGCTTAGGAAAATATACAGAAATTACCATCTTTGGAATAACAATTTCTACTTTTTTTTAAAAGGGTGAAAATAGAATTATATCACATATAAGAAAAACTATACATTACAAAGTAAAATGAGTTTGAGAATTAAGCAAAAGATAGGGTATCATTTTTGCTAATTACTTGCTATACAATTAAAAAGTTTTTCCACAGAAAATGGAGAGGAAAAGAAATGAAAGCATTATTACATACTTAAAATGCATTAGTCTTCTATAAATGCCAACATTACTAATTGTGAGTGTTCTAGACCTAATGTTTATAATAATCTCCTTAAATCCTAAAATGGGGAATCTTTCCAGGAGTATTTTATATTATAGCAAAATCATATCCATATGAAGTAAAACAAACAAACAAACACTTCTATTCACTTCCATTCTTCTACCAAAAAGGAACCTAACTCTTTCAGTGAACAGATTTAATATTTCACTCAGTGCAATCAAGGACTGCCAGAAAACGAAGTACAGAGCACAAATTACATTTTCCTTTACTTTTCAGCATATGATAATAATAATAATCCTTCAAATACTTTATGCAGTTAACTGTAAAACAAGAGTCAGAAAGCACTCCTGGTTTCTATTCATTTAACAAATTTGTGACTCTAAAGGTGTGTGATTCATGTTTTCTTACCTCAACTGATATTTTGAGCAGATTTCCATTGACAGTGGGAGACTGTACAAAATCTTCAAATAGATATTGCCAGTCTATGGACATATGGCCTAGGATTTCAACTTCCTTTACACACAAAACTCGCCTATTTTGCAAAAGGAAACAAAAATATACAGGTATTGATAAAGACAGTTAATTATTCTATATTTCACTCTACTAGATGCCATAGATTTTACTTGCTCAGTAAGCAATATAACCTTGCACACTAAAAAAAATGTATGATTCACATTAAAAAAAAAAAAAAGATAACTGTCAAATAAAGAGCAAACATAGCACAACTAACATAGCAGAACTTCAAAAATCCCCCTTCTGCCAATCTTGCAAAATTCAGCAAAGTGTCATTTTTAAAAAACTGAGCAGAAAACCGAAATCATTCTCTTTAAGACACATAAGGAACAGGCTGTACTTTCATCCGGGAAGTAATAAAGGCAGAAGCCCCTGAAAATGTTTTACTTGGAAAATTATTAATTGCTTTTTACTGTCAATCATGTATGCCTTCTAATCAGGAAAGAAATGTCACAAACTTCAAACGTCAGCAAAGATTCACGTTAGGCCTACTAATAAATATCAGGTTTGAACATTTTAATACTGATGTACTATATCACAGAGGGAGCAGCTCATTTTACTCAACAGCAATTAAAAAAAAAAATCACAAAATCCTTAAAGGGCATCCACATTGATTTATTTCCCAGTGTGAGATTCAGATTAGGTACTGATATAACTATACTTGATTCCAAAGCAAAACTAGGAAAGGAGAGCTGTTGAATCTACGAATGCGCATGGTGCTGGACAAAGACCCAGCTTTCTACTTGAGAGGTATTTATAGGCTAAAAGGGGAAGTGAAATTCACTCAGTCGTGTCCGACTCTTTGTGACCCCATGGATTACACAGTCCATGGAATTCTCCAGGCCAGAATACTAGAGTGGGTAGCCCTTCTCTTCTCCAGGGGATCTTCCCAACCCAGGGATCAAACCCAGGTCTCCTGCACTGCAGGCAGATTCTTTACCAGCTGAGCCACAAAGAAAGCCCAAGAATACTAATGGAGTGTGTGGAAAACTCTCTTGGCACACAGAAGGGAGGACTATTGATAAACTAGGTAGGGTAAGAGCTGATTCTTGAAAGGAGGAAGTTTTCTAGGTAGGAAAGGGAAATTATACACCAGACAAAGAGAAGAGTGTCGTAACATATATGGCAGTACAAAAAAGGAAAGATTTATCTGAGGAATGTGGAGGTCTGCAGCTGGAGTACTGGACATATACAGAGGCGAGAAAATTAGCTTGGCGCCAGCCCTTGAAGGTTTTTTTTTTCTTTTTTGGAGGGTGGGGTTGAGCGGGTAGCAGAGGTTGTTAAGAAACTTCTACTTTCATCTACAGATGACAGAAATGATAGGATAAATTTTCTTATTGAAGAGTCATGGCCAGTGGAGGAGAGATGGGGTAGACAATGAAGGTGGCAAGTGACTGTAACAGTCAACCAGGAAACAGTGAGAGCCTCATTTAAGGTGGTGGCTGTGAGAAGAAGAAAGGGATAGATTCCAGATGTTTAGAAGGAAGGGGTGAGTGAACTCGGGACTGAGGGGGTAAGGACTGACACAGACCCCGGGCACTGTAACTTTCCGCACAGGTGCTCCTGAAATGCTGGGCGTATCCGGGACTGTGTCAAGCACTGTAGGAAGTACAGCGTCCAGGGCCCCAGCCCACCAAGAGCCTGCAGTGCCTTCAGTCACTGCAACAACCTCCAACACTCCTACCCATTCCAAACAGTCTTTAGGAAGTGGACTCCAGCTCCCCTACCCCCAGCCTCCTGCCTAGGAGAGAATCAGAAGGTAGAGATAAGAGTTAAAGATAACTAATGCAAATCGCTGCATCAAACGCAATTCACCATTTTGATTGTCTTAAGACTCTACTCCTGACCATTTCGACAACACTGTTGTCCTCCTGCTGCCCTCAACCTCCTTCACTGTTTCCCTCCTGCAACATGTTTCCCGGAGTTCACATCTTGGTCTTCCGAATAACACATTCTCTCAGTTGGATCTCAACTCCAGATCTTTATACAAACTCTGAGTATCTACTCCCATACCTATTTCTACACATCTCCTTGACCTTTACTTTGGTATCTCAAAGCTATGTCAAACTCATTCAGTTCAAAATGGAAACAAGTCATCATCTTTTCCTCCAAACTACTGTAAATAGTACTCAAGCCAAAAATCCGCAAAGTCATCTGGTATTCCCTTTTCTTTCATATTCAGTCATCCAACCCAGGTCTCTAAAGGCTGCCCCTTCATACCTAAGGGAGAGTAACTCACTGCGCTAGTCAGGAATATTATTTTACTAATTGTCTCCTGAAAATCTCTACAAGTGATCCAATTTGAAATTACTATGATTTTTCTACTTATGATTTGAAATTACTATGATTTTTCAACTTACTTGAAGAAAAATAGATGTATAATGTACATGTTAATATTCCTACTAAATGCCTAAATCAAACAACTACTAAAATATTACATTCAATCCCCAAAAGACGGGTTTCCATTGCTTAGTATGGAATTACATAAAAAGTATAAAAACTACCCTTTAGATTGTTTAGTGAATATTTTGACTTAATTAATGGGCAAATCAGAGGACTAGCTAACTCTCTCTTAGAAACAGTTTGTAGATTTAAGCCTGAATTCTAAAGTTTTCCTTTCTCTCCTTCCCACCTAAATACATTTAAATGGAGCAGTAAGAAATCTAATATATAAATGTTACCTACTCTAAGTGCTTTGCTTTAGTCCTAAAAAATACATAACTTAGAATGTTTTGAAAATTATTTATCTGTAATTAGAATAAGTGATATAGGGTAGATCTCAGGAAAATAAACTTAGTAGTTTAGTCCAAGTTCTTTTATTGGGAAAAATTATCTACCACTCCCAAAATATTTAGAAAGAAAATGGAACACAAAGATATAATAACATACTTTTAAAAAGGTATGCTCAACATCCAAAATAAAACCTAGTGAGAAAACGTAAATTCATCCTCCATAACTGGATGTCCAGTTCACATATGAAAGTATCACTACTGCACTTATAAACTCTAATCGATTCTGTCTCTCAGAAGGTGTGTAACCTGGTTAAGCCTCTAAACCATCCTTAGTCTCAGTTTCAGCATCTCCAAAATGAGAAGGTCAGAACAGATGATCTCAAAGGAACCATCCAGACCTAAATTTCTGTGATTATATGACAATGAACGGGACTTCCCAGGCGGCTCAGGGGTAAAGAATCCACCCACCAACGCAGAAGATGTGGATTCAATCCCTGAATCAAGAAGATCTCCTGGAGAAGGAAATGGTAACCCATTCCAGTATTCTTGCCTAGGAAATCGCATGGACAGAGGAGCCTTGCAGGACACAGTCCATGGGGGTCACAAAGAATCAGACACAACTTAGTGACTAAACAACAACAATGACAATGAACATTTTGCAGCTGAAGCATAGTTATCTAAATCCACTGTCATTTTCATCTCCAAAATTCTTATAATATATACAGTTAGCATTTGAAAAGATGTCACTTGAAGTCAATACCTATTTGTAACCATAAGGCTTGCCTTCTTGTTCCCAGGAATAGCACAGTGGTATCGGTAAGTCTCTCCTTCTAACTTTTTGACATGATTCTGAAAAGAAAAGAAGACTCAAGATTTGTGTTGTAACATGCATCTGAACAGTATTTCCAATACTCTACATTAGTGCCAGTTAGGAAAAAATTATTAAAACCAAAAGCACAATTCTACAGATTGGCACATGAAGCTAGAAAAATGTTCACAGCGTTTTTATAAATAAACTTTCACTGAGCCTCAAAAGTCAAGTAACTATTAAATGCTTACTAAGTGATCTAATAAAATATACTTTGTTGCGTGATAATTCTGAAACTCTTAAATAGTTTTACCAGAAATAATCACAAATTTCATTTATATGAACCAACACTAGTATAAAACTGGACATTAACATTCCAGAGGTCCTTAACCTGGGGTCCTTGGAAGAACTTTGGAAGGCCTATGAAATACCATAAAAAAATTACAAAATTTTGAAAATGTGTTTCTGAACTTGTTTCCAGAGGACAGTTCATATTTTTCATCAGATTTTTAAAGGGGTCTGTTATCCTTCTCAAAGGTTAAGAACGACTGATCTACAATAATAAAAATAATAAAATTTCAAGATAACTAATATTGCTGAATATTTGGTCTTATATATTAAACACGCATGAGGAGTACATGTATGTACTAGAATTATATTCCTGGTAGAAAAGAAAACTTAATGGCAATCTTAATACAAACATGAAGAATTTCTAAGATTTCAAACAGCTGGCACAATTTATTACTGAATACAATTACAAGCATAAAATAATTCAAGTATAAATAGCACATTAAAATACATTTTTTAACTATCTCAAAACTATTGTGACCTCAATCAACAAACATTAAATATCAATAAAGTTACATTTATAATTAATGCTAATGAAATATTTACATTATAGAAATGCATAATTAAAAATTAGAAGAGAAAATATATGAAAATATAAAACATAAACATACCTAACAAATAAGATAATAACAATTTAGAACCAAGAATACAACATCAATATTATCAAAAGGATAATATAATCAATAATAATCACAAGCAGAGAACACACACTTGTTTATTATTTCAATAGTAAAACACACAATTTTTTTTAAAGATCCTTGGTTCCCAGTCATTCTTTGACCAATTACGAAAAGCCATGAACAACAAAGATGAATCCCTAAAGAATGGGGTTCTCAACCTCAAAATGGACGTCTCAACTTCAGAATGAATCTCAGAGAGAAGTGATGTTTAACAGTTACTTGTTTCACATCTTCCTCGTGTGAATTAACTAATATCTTTTAATATTTATACCTTAACTCCTTTAAAATGAATATAAATGAATATAATAACAGTATATTTATTTTCAGCCTTGAAATTTAAATATGTTAAAGTATTTAGATTTGAGATGAAATGTACAATACTATCACTTTCTATCTTCTACCATCTTGTATGCATTTTCATTAGTTATAAGCTTTGCACTTTAAAAAACTAAAGCTTTTGAAGTATATTTTACCACCATAACACACTATAGAAACCTAGTTTTCAGCACTTCTGAAACCCCTACACTCTGAGATTCAGTCTCTGTGGCAGATGAGTTTATAAAATATTCACTCTTCCTTCCCAAAAGTGCAACTGGAAGAATTAATAATATTTAACAAAAGCATTCATTGTTTTCAAGTAAATTAGAAGGAAATAATACAAGATATGAAAAAGCAATGTATATAATGATGTTTATTACATCATTATAGTATCATTAATGTAAACTATATTATACATATATATAGTATCATAGTGTCATTAATGTGAAATAATGGCAACAGCTCTAATGTCAAGAATTGGGAATAGTCAAATACACGAGGTAAAGTTAGCTCAATAGATGATAATGCAAGAATTAAAAATGAAGCATTTCTAAGAACCAGGAAAAATATGATTAAGACAAAAAAGCAAGGTATGCCATTTTAAATATTATATAATCATTAACTATGGGAAGCAAGATGAATAGTAAACAAAAACTGGCTATACATATATATATAAATTTCATATATGTCTCTGTGTAAGTATATATATGTGTGTGTGTGTAGATGGTAATTATCCTGGGAGAAGAGAGGATAAGTAGAAGAGTATAGCCTATGAAAACACAGTACATAATTCAGTAACTTTCAAAGCTCACTCTTAAAGAATGCAGAGCAATAGTCAGGAGAAAAGGGGGTATATCCAAAGATTCCAAAATTATTCCAAATTATTTAGAATGTACCCATATTATAGTAAGCACTAAGGAGGATATAATTTTACCCTCTAATGCTCTTTAATAGTTACATGTTTTGTTATATTTGGTCCCTTAAGGACAGAAGTCTCATTTCATTTGGATATCCAGCACAGTCTAGATAATCAAATACTTTGCTCCTAACTAACTGATCACAGCAAGATAGCAAGGGATGAAACACCCTAAATTTCTTAACTATCCATGCCTACCCTTGCTACCCATGGAAAAAAGTTACCAAGCTCTTTTGTTAATGTACAATCATTCTATTTCTTCCAGTTCTCGCATCTTAATGAAACCTACTGAATCACACACAATGACTATATTTAGCTAAAATAATAAAGTTTCTTGAAGTTTTGCGCTTACTGACATGCGGCTGGAAAAAAGGGAAATCATGAGAAAAAGAATAAGGTACAGAGCTACACAATCAAAAAGTAAACAATGAAGAAAAAAATTTTCCCAGAAGTCTCATTAAAATTGTATTAATAATATTTCCAGGAAAATTGAAAAATATTGCTTTTACCTAAGAAGAAAGAATAATTATTAGTGATTATTTAAGACAGAATCTTGAATTAGTTACTGTGCTTGATTCTCAAAGAAACTGTATATGAGGCACCATTTCTGCCAACCCTCAATTATCTAGGCACGAGAAGTTTGTCAGCTACAATTTTAGGCTAGTCTTTGGATGTCATTCTTCTATTTTAAAGTGCTTGTTTCAAATAGGAAGCTTCCCTGGTGGTTCAGACGGTAAAGAATCCACCTGCAATGCAGAAGACCTGGGTTCAATCCCTGGGTCAGGAAGATCCCCTGGAGAAGGAAATGGCAACCTACTCCAGTATTCTTGCCTGGGAAATCCCATGGACAGAGGAGCCTGGTGGGCTACAGTTCATGGAGCCTCAAATTTTTCTTTAAAGTGCTTGCTTCAAATATGAAGCAGTCAAAATATTTATTATTTTGATAACTATAGTTTTAAAATATATAATGCAACTGAACTGTTGTGTGTTAACAGCTTCATTCTCTTTAAATGTAAAACTCAATAAATCTTAAGTTCATAATTTGTTTTCAATTTTGGGAGGAAACATGAAAGTTGCTAGATAAGATACTACTAAATGTAACATTTTTATCAATTATAGAAAAAAGAGAAATCAAAATATAACATGTTAAAAATTTACTCTGGGGTCACTAATTTCAAAATCATAGTTTATATTTTTTAAATTTCCATTAGGATTATGCATCCTCTTGAAGGATTTAAAAGCAAAAGAGATTGCTTTTTAAATATAAAGACATCTATCAATTCAAAAGCCACATAAGTAATCTGCTTAATTACGTGTTCAACTTCTATTTTTACAACTAATAATTGTGAAATAAGCATAACCAATAAGGACACTTAATTTTTAAAAAGTATAAATACAAAGGGCTAAGACTGTACATAACATAATTAGAAAATGATTGCGATTTATCTAGCAAGAGTATAGAGAAGTTAAAACAGAAAAACAGGCAAGGGAATAAATTCTCAAAATTGATGTACCAACACTTATTTGAGGTTGAGGGACTGATCCAGAGCAACTGTTGTTTAGTCGTTCAGTTGTGTCTGACTCTTTGTGACCCCACAAACTGTGGCCTGCCAAGCTCCTCTGTCCACAGGATTTCCAAGACAAGAATACTGGAGTGGGTTGCCATTTCCTTCTCCAGGGGATCTTCCCAACCCAGGGACTGAACCTGAGCCTCCTGCACTGGCAGGCAAATTCTTTACCACGGAGCCACCAAGGAAGCCGAGAGAAAGTGATACTTCATTTCTTAAAATATATGCCCCAATCAATAGTTTCATAACTTGAGTAAATTTAATTTATGAAACACAGTTATGTAATTCTAACAGCAGGACTCATATACACAAAGAACACACAGATTGGACATAAGAATTATTCTTTTCTTTTGCAACTTTACCAGAAATGCATATGAATACCATAAGAAAAGGTGAACTTCTCAGGATGATAGTAAAAGTTCAATAAAGTATTCCTCCATTAAGTGTAAAACAAAGTTGATTTCCTGCATCTTTTCATCTTTTATATTGACCTCTTATTTCTGTACAATATTACCAGGAATATCACAGTTTTTATCTGTAGCCAAGCCACTACAATAAAAAGTTCAGAGAGAGGTAAGAAATGTAAAGATAATTTCATCAAAATGGACTCTCACTCTAAATAAATCAGGACAGTCAATTAATATCACAGTTTGTTTTGATTTTTAAGGATGAAATCAAGTAGTAGTATACAAAACATTTACTCCTGTATTTCCAGTTCTTGCTGTGTAGGCAGAAAAAGAAAGAAAATAAAGTTAGAAGCATGCAGAAAGGTAAAATGTAATAACATTCTATAAAAACCAAAGGCTAAGAACAATGAAGAGTCATTTTATTTTAAAGTCAAAGTAGAAAAATATTAAAAATTTTGGAGGAAAGCTAGTCATGAGAGAATAGCACTTTACATAAGCATATATTGTTTACTTTACAAAATTAAAACTAAAATGTAAGCCAAAAAAATTCCAAAACAGTTCCAAGGTTTTAAAAAAAGATTATAATTGTACATAATCTTTTTTTTCTCTCCTCCAGCTTCTGTTTACCTGAATAAATCTAGATTTACAATACAGGCCAAATAAATTAATTTGGTTGAGAGAAAAGGAAGCAGCAAAATTCCAATAATTAGCTATAAGCAGAAGACTGAAGTTTAACATAAATGAAAGGTGCTCAATACAAACAGTAATAAAGCCTATCACTACTTTCAACATTATCCTTTCTGCACTTTGATCCTGTGCAGAAAAGAAGAAAATGATGAGTTACTCCTATTTAATACACTATGCTAATAAAATAAAACAAATAAATAATCAAATTCTACCCTGCATACCATTGTTTCCTGTGTAATCTTTAAAGAAGTTCATGAATCAGGAACTTTAGGAACCAGCCATGAAGCTCTGACCATAGAAATCTTTAAAATTCAATTTCACTTATGATTGTAAAGAACAGAATTTATACCTCAAATATGTCATAGCCCTCAGACTCCTGTCGGTCATAAGGGCGAATGATGCCATCTTCATGGATCAGGCGAGGGGAACGGAGCCTGGACACATCCTCTGTTGATTCTGCCACCCTGTGTAAGTACATGTAAGAAAACACACGAGAATCTCTCAAAATAACATAAATGTATTAGTGCATTAATTCAACTATCATACTATGTAACACATGAACCATGAATACTGTGCTGAGTCTTGTCAGACTCTTGTGACCCAGGGACTATAGCCGGCCAGGCTCCTCTGTCCATGGGATTTCCCAGGCAAGAATACTGGAGTTGGGTTGCCATTTCCTTATCCAGGGGATCTTCCAAACCCAGGGATTGAACCTGGGTCTCCTGCGTCGCAGGCAGATTCTTTACCAACTGAGCTACCAGGGAAGCCCCACTATGTAACACTATGTATCAATATTTGATAAACAGTAATTTTAAATAACTTGCCAAAATAATGTGCCAAGTATTAAAACCAGGTCAGTTTGACTTCATGTTCCCCCACCTTTTCTTAATAATAAAGGCAGGGAGTAGGCCATCTACTGTTTGTATCCATTGTGTCTAGCACAGTGCTTGGCATATAGTAAGGACCAATAACCATTTGTCAAATAAAAGAGAAACTGAGCCATAAAAAAAAGTCTCTTCTTACACCTCTCTGGGGGAGCTCTACCTTGTGGGCCAGTAAGAGCTCTCAATCAGACTTTAAGGTCCTTAAGGGCAGGCAGGGTATTTAGCATACTTATGTACTCCTAGCAACAGTCAGCACGTAGGCACGTGGCCTGTACACGGTGTACATTTAATTACCTCTGAATCCCCTGGAAGGTGCTGCTGGCCATATCTATGATTCCACCAGTTGGACGAGCTACAGCACCCACAAGCCCTTTCCCAATCCCTTTGAAGAATCCAGCAGCTCCTTCCTTTTTGGCACCTTCATAAAACCAGACAATGAAAGTATAAAGATTTTAAAATCAGCAACTTTGAATTCAACAAAAGTCTAAGTCAAACACTGAATGGTTTTACCCAGGAAGCTCCTAGAATCTGACATTCTAAAGAGGTTAAATTTAATCCTAACCTGTGATAAAACAGTAGTTTTCAATGTATATTAAAAATGCAAAATTATTAGGCCCCACTCCCAGCCAGTAATCTGCAACTTTACAAACCCCCAAGGTAATCCTGCAGCATACTCAAGTTTTACAACTAGTTATCCAGGAGTTGAGTTAGTAACTATGACTGGAGGATCTAAGAATTGAGCAGAAAATATTATTATTATTGCTGCCAACCATCAGATTTTTCAAGAAGTGTACTTTTTAAAAAATATAAGAACTTTATAAAAATGTAATTCACATTCCATATAATTCACCCATTAAAGAATACAAATAAAATGTTTTTATAGTATATTCAGAGCTGTGCAACTATCATCATAATCAATTTTAGAATATTTGCATTATTTCAAAAAGAAAGCCCATTAGCAATCATTTCCTATTTTTCCCCAAACCCTCTTCCCAATTCTATGCAATTTACCTCCTTCCTCCCTATTCTGCAGATCTAGGCAATCACTAACCTACTTTCCCTCTGTATGGATTTGCCTACTCTAGTCAAAAAGAATCATACAATATGTGGCCTTTTGTAACTGGCTTTTTTTCACTTAGAATCATGCTTTCAAGGTTCATTCATCTTGTACTTGTATCAATACCTGACTTTTTATAAATGGATGTTAACCCATTTGTATGGCCTATACCACATTTTGTTTTTCCATGCATTAGTTGATGGACACTTGGATTGCTATTACATTCTGGTTATTATGAGTAATATTTTTTTTTGAGTAATATTTTTATAAACATTTCTGTACAAGTTTTTGAGCAAACAGAGGCTTTCAATTCCCTTGGGTATATACCTAAGAGCGGAATTGCTGGGTCACATATATAAGCTCTATCTTTATATCCAGTTGTCCCAGTACCGTTTGTTGAAAAGACTATTCTTTTTCTATGGAATTATCTTGGCACCCCTGTCAAAACTCAATCGACCATAACAATAAAGATATATTTCTGAAATCTGAATTCTACTCCATTGATCTATATGTGTATCTGTATGCCAGCAACACCTGTCATAGCTACTTTAACTTTACAGTAAGTTTTAAAATTGCATAGTGTAAGTCCTCCAACTTCATTCTTTTTTTCCCCAGATGTTTTTGGCTATTCAGGATTCCCCTGAATCCCCATACATATTTTAGAATCAGTTCATCAATCTCTGAAAAAAGAAGCTACTGGGATTTTGATAGGGATTATACTGAATAAAGAATATGCTTTTTTAACTAGGATTAAAAAAAAGTCTATTGCTATTGAGAGTCCAAGAGGATCTAGTCTAACAATAACATCGATTACTTTTACCATGTATCAACTCTTCAGACTTTGTACAGAAAGAAAACATTCTCAACCTACCTTCCACAGGCTTTGTTATTATTCCAGTCACTCCACCAACCACTCCCTAAGAGAGAAATCATAGATCAAGTCAAGCCTGAATGGAAGGTGCTTAATTTTAAACCAACCACTAGAGGTCTCTACAAACATATTATCACAGGAATAACTTTTTTTTTTTTCTTTTTAAACAAGGACTTGACAGAGAATATGTGCATATAAGTGAGTTCTCTGATTTTTAAAATATTACCTCATAGCACATATTAAATGAAGCACTTTATAGAAGCAGAACTTTATAACAGACAGAAGAGTAAAGCAGGTGAAAATTTTTTACATCTGACTGACACCAATCACCAGTTGATATGAGTGTGTGCGTGCTAAGCCGCTTCAGTCATATCCGACTCATTGTTACCCAGTGGACATTAGCCCACTAGGCTCCTCTGTCCATGGGATTCTCTAGTTGATGCAATCTCTTTAAGTCTCAGTTTCCATATCAGTAAAATGAATGAGTTGAGAAAACTAGAGATCTAATTATAAGTTCCAATGAAGTTACTCCATAATTTAGTACAAGTGTGGAAAACTGAAAATGAAGGGACCTGTCAAGGACAGCAAATAACCTGACAAATAATGTGCTTTAAAGGAGACAATACACATTACAAATCACAGGCACAAACACAGCAGTTAACAGTCTACTGAATTAATTTCTAAATTTAAAAAGTAACGTTTGTGCATTCTTTAAATAACTTTCAAGTAGTGTTAGTAACTAAAAATAGCTGCATATTACACAGAAAAAGAACTGAAGGATATATACTATAGTGAAAAGATTAGATACCTCTCAGAAGAGGAGAGGGATAATCAAAGAGTACTTTATAGCCTTACCTAGGTTCCCATGACTCACTTGAAAAAAAAAAAAAAAAACTCAGAAGTTCTTATAATTACTCATAAGGAAGACAGTCATATATCACCTGTATAATTGAATGGTATAGTCCTGAAAAGTAATAAAAGGTAGCTCCTAGTTTATAACACATAACCCGTGCACCTGCCTTCTACAGAAACAGTTGACTGGTGATGACCTGAAGACAGTGACTCTCTCCCTCCAGTTACCTCCACATGCCTCTGCTCCACTTCCCCACCTTCCACACTAGGGCTAACCTGCCATCATTACAGTTTTCACTCCAGCCCAAGTACCAAAGTCTAGGAATGGAGGGGGACAGAGGTAGACTGATGGTGATAAAGGGAAAGAAGAACAAAGGACGACACAGAAAGTGTGCAATTTATCACTACTGCTGCTCTGATACTTTTACTCACAAGCAGTGTTCCAAGTGCCACACAACCAGTACATATGCTAAAGTGTATCTGTAAGGTAGTATCTCTTGAAGATTCAGCAGGAGACTTACAAGCAGCAAGCCCTTTCCCCCTCTGGCCAGGCTGTCACCAAAATCTTTAGGCTGCCGACCCATCTCTTCTCTTCTTTTTTGCTGATATTCTTTGTCCATTGTAATTGCTGCCAAACCTTTCCCAACAGAGCCGGTGATTCGAGATACAACTCCTGCTGCACCACCTACCAAAGGGCCCAGAGAAGTAAATCACACTGGTTCTTTGAAGAGCATTATCCCAGTACATAGCACATGGCTGCTTGAAACCAACAGGTGCTTAAAATTCTGTCTCCTATACGAAAAGGTAGATATTGACTGCATTCCGTTCCCACTTAGCAAGAAGAGGAATAAAACTATTGCAAGTACACTGATTAACAAATCTATGACATATTAAAAAAAAAACCTCAGCAGGTCAGTGTCAAATTATTTTCCATTTAAGAACAAGTGAACATGTCTTTTAGAAGGATTATTATACAACGAAACCCTCTTTTCTTAAACATAGTCATTTATTTTTTATAAACAATGAATTTAATAATAACTCATAATAACATAAATAATTATATTTCTACACATACACACACACAAATATGTGATACGTACCTACTGTGTGTCCAAAGAGACTTTTTACCCCAATTACTAACCCCTCAGCAAATTCTTCAGGGCCTTGAACAGCACCCTGTTCAAAAATAAAAAAAAAAGTTTGCTACTTAAAATTTAAATATGTTTAAGATTTTGAATCTAGTATTTCAGAGTTTCCGTGAAGGTACAGAATCTGCAAAGATACATAAACACTGTGGTGACAGTTTTCACCTTCTAATCCAAAAACTGACGGAACGCCTGCTGTGTCTTGAAGATACTTTTAACCCACATGATCTTAGCAAACCCTTTAAGAGGACAAAACCTGGAGAGGAGTAAATCACTGGCTTCAATCAAAACTGGAAGTTGGCCTTCCAGGACCACGTGCTGTCAGACTGTTAAAGCAAGCCACATTGACAGCAAGACTAAGGGCCCACACAGTTTGGGCTCTCTTGTTTTTCCACTTATTCTTTTTGCTTTGTCCTTCTGAAACGCTCACCACACTGGGATCCTGGATCCTTTAAATGGAGGAGAACAGGTTAGACGAAAGCTTGACTTTGAAACAAAGTCAGCTTTCAATGCCAGTTAGTTCTTTACACAGTGGTGAGACAGTTTTGAAATGTTCTTAGTCTACTTAGCACTCTTCCTAACAACTACGTTAAATCCTAGAAAACGTAGGCATGCTTTATTACCCAGATACTAGAAGGGCTCAGTTAGTTCTAATACAATCTTTTACTGTTATCTCTAGTAATTTTAAAAATATATAAAATTGATATACTTGGTATTTGAACATTATTTAGTTCCAAGATACAATTAAAATATTAATTGTCATTAAAAGTAGAACATCCATTTTTCTATACTACGCTTAAAATAAATAAAAGACCAATACCTGGAAGGGTTCATAGAAAAGAGCTTCAAAGCCTTCAGATAGACCTCTAATTAATCCAAATGGGTTTCCAAGTACATCTAAGCCCAATACAAGGACGTACATCTGTTTCAAGAACTACAGGAAAATAAATAAATAAATGAAGTTATTTGCAACCGTTGTAAGAAAATATATCATGAACCAATGTGGAAAAAATGGGATACTGACTAAATTAGGTTGTTAAAGGAAAACTCTGCAGTGACGTTTTACTATGTTCCAGGCATTATGCTTGTACTTTACATGGGACTTTCAAATGGGATAGAATTCAGGTTTGAGGCAAAGTCAGCCGTTTGTCAGTTACATAACCTTGGATAACCAGTTACATAACCTTACATAACAAGTCATGTAGTCTCTATAGGCCCTGCTCTTTTCATCTGTAAACTGGTAGGTCTATTATACTGACCTTGCATGGCTGAGTATGCATATTAAATGAATATATATTTCAATAATTGGTACTCATTTTTGCTACATTATTATCAGTATTACTATGAACTAAATGGGTTGATAACCAAAACAAAAAGACAAATGAAAAAATATCCTTATTTGAACATGTAAAAATCAAGTTTAAACAGTATAAGAGAAAAGACCTTTCAGCAGAGGAAGGCAAGAGGAATGTCACCCAGAGCAATGGTACTTGTGCGTGCGTGCTCAGTCGCTTAACTCACGTCTGCCTCTCTGCAACCCCATGGACAGTGGCCCGCCAGGTTCCTCTGACCATGGAATTTTCCAGGCAAGGATACTGGAGTGAGCTGCCATGCCCTCCTCCAGGGAATCTTCCCGACCCAGGGATAGAACCTGTGTCTCTTATATCTACGGCATTGGCAGGTGGGTTCTTTACCACTCGCATCACCTGGGAAGCCCAATGGTACTCTAGTGTCCCCAAACAGCTACTGTGTCTCTGTGCACAGACTTCAAACCATGGAGTAACAGGCATCAGTAAGAGGAACTTGCTTTCCTCGCAATTCTACTACACTATGCTTACTATAGTCACTGAAGGAATAAAATGTAACGACCCTTAAATCACTAGTCTTTCCCAAAGTGGTAAATGTATAACTGCAAAAGGAAAACACACTAAAGGAAACTTTTAAAAAGGTTTATATAGTTGGGGGGGGGGAGGAATTAAAGAAATAGAAGTTAATTATTCCAGAAAAATACTAAGTAATGAGATTGTGAATTGCAGTAAGTCAGGTAAATGTCACACACTACAATCACACATAAATGCTTTGCTTTGATATTTTATGAAGTATCTTCCGTATGAGCTACGGTTAACATATAGGAAGTTACCTGTTCACTGTAGTGTCTAACAACACTCCACATGAGCTGATCTCTGTTGTAAAACTGATACCGAATTTCATAATAAGCAAGTCTGGGAGGAGAAAGAGTCAAAAGTACTAAGATTATTTCTTGAAAAAAAAAAGAAAGACGTAAAATTTCAGTGATAAATGAATCATTTCTAAGTCACAATTAGGTTTGTACATATAATTTGAGACCTTAAATATTAGGATGCCAAAACTATGATAAAAATAGTACATTGTCACGCAAATCTTTCATAAACACATAGAGTAAAAAGTTGACCATAATCCCACTACACAGTGAATTTTTTCTTTTAAACTTTTTTTTCCCCTCATTTTCCACTTCAAATTCTTTCTTTTCTTTTCTATGCAACTGAAAAATATTAAAACACTCTGTATGCATTTTTATATTCAACATTTTAGATAAATAGTCTTTTAGGTTTTCAAGTTTTGATGTAACCATTTTTAGTAACATAGCATTCCATCATGTCGATGGGTCAAACAATTCTTTCATGATCAGACAATTCTAAATTTTGACGTAATAATCAGAGTTGCCATGTGTATTCTGAATATAACTTTGGTTGCATTTCAAGATTATTTTCTGACCGAATTCCTACCCAAAATAATTACTGAGTGAAAGACTACAAAAACATTTATGACTCTTGATATATATCCCTTTCCACTCGTACATATGATTAAAAAAAAAAATGTTATTTCTTAGATGCACCTCTCTCTAGTACTAGGATTTCTCATATTTTGAAATCTTTGATAATTTGCTTTAATTTGCATATATTCTTTGATAAGTAATAAAGCTAAACATTTCTAATATCTATTAGCCACCATATCTTCCCTTTTATGAATTAGTTCACATTGTTCTCTGGTACCTATGGCATTTGAATTTTTAGGTTAAAAATTAAATTATTAATCTTTTGCTATACTTGTCATATCACCCCAGTTCTTTGTTTTTTAATTATTTTCATTGATTTTGTTTTAAGAGTCTAATTTTTATGTAGTCAAATTAATTTTTATTTTTCCATCAGGATTTTTTCCATTGCTTCTAAACATAGGAAGGTTTCCTTTTATTTAGAGATCTGATAGCAATTAACTTCTATTTTTCCTTAGTCTTTCTCTTTCCATTTGAATTGAATGTTTAAACCTTTGATTCCTATAAAATTTGATAGTGTACAGGGTAAAAGTAGTATTAATGAATTTTTTTCTCTAATACCACTGTTGAATATTCAATTCAATAAATATTCACTGAATTTATATGTATCTGGCACATACAAATATTCTTTAATATATTAAAGGTAGCGAGGAGCTATTTATACTTTGCCATAAAATTATACTGAAATTTAATCCTACTGCTATATATTTCTAAATATAATTTCACTTAAAACATGGCCCATTTATAACATACTACTAAAATAATTCCATGTTTATACTATATTCATGTATTATCTAGATGCTGATAACTGAAGAAAAGATTAGACTCTTTACCTTGTCTTTATGAGTAAAATAAGTATACCTAAAGAGCATAAATTAGAATGGGTCCAAACTATTAAAAGTGTAAGTAGTAAGAATTACTACTTTTCTAAGGTAACTTCTACCACAAATGAAGAGAATGACTATCCAGAAACAGCATTCTGGTATAAAAATCTCCTAACACACTTCAAGAGAACTCTTACTTGAATATAAGGTCATCCACATCAGTCAGAGTAGCACCGATGCTTTTCAACAGCAGGTTGACAGAATGAATTGGAATCATTTCCTGTTTCTCTTGGTTTGATTCCTCACCACCAGAACCCAAAGACAAACTCAAGTGCAACTAAAAGGAAAATAATGTTCAATAAATGAAAACTAAAAACAAAAATATGTACATATATGGACGCCAAATTGTCCAGACACAAACAAATCCATCTTTCAATTAGAATCCTAAAGAAAACTATTTTTTGTTACTCTATATTACACAGAACAGCTCTGATCCTCATATTTACTTTCTAATAAAATACAAATCAATCCCAAAAGCTGAACTATAATTTTATTCAAACTTTATAAATAACATTGTGTTTATATATAGAGGAAACAAAAAAAAAAAAACACTTTGCAAAAACAGCATAATCATTTTAAGAGGAAAAACATGTCAACTGGCCTACCAGCAGTCTAACTCAAAATAATGGATAATCATTTCTACAAGTTAAATAACTTTTAGTAACAATTAACAAGAACAACTGCAGTATAATTACATGATAACAAGTAACAACAGCATTACAATTATGGCAACACTTTAGCAAGTTCCAAATAAATGGTTAAAAGAATAATAAGGTTTTCAGCTTCCACAACACATTCAACTCAGGACTTAACCATGAGATTTTCACATTCCCATTTAGCTTCTTCTACTTTGTGCTGCATCAACATTAGTGCGACAGTGCCAGAAGACACAGGCAGAAGGTAATTCAATGTGTGTTAAGTAAAGCAGATAACTCTGCCTTCTCATTCTGCCAACTCTCTAGGCATTCGCCCTCATCAACAGAGAGCTCAACAGAGGGGACTTGGGGAAAAGCCAGGAAAGCCTGGTGGTTGAACTTTTTCTCCCATGCGGACTTTTGTCCATCTGCAGACTTAGAGAGGGCTGGGATCCAGGAAAGGCAATCTTCGGTGAAAAGAGATCCAGCCTTTTCCTAGGGCAAAGTCACCACAGAGTAAGAAAATGACCATGATATTCATGATTTTAATTATTCAACTTTATGGGACAATTCCCAGTGTGCCTAAAAACGTTGCTATTTAGTCGCTCAGTCTAGTCCGACTCCTTGTGACTGAAAGGACTGTATCCTGCCTCAGTCCATGGGATTCCCCAGGCAAGAACACTGGAGTGCGTTGCCATTTGCTTCTCCAGGGGACCTTCCCGACACAGGAATTGAACCCGAGTCTCCTGCTTGGCAGGAGGATTTTTACCACTGAGTCACAGTATGTATAGGTAAATTATAAATCTTTAATACCCCATGGAGATTATAAACCCCATGAAGTCATTTTATATCTTCAACAGCAACGTCAATAGCAGGTTTTCAGTTAATAATTTGTTGAAGGTACTGTCCAATCTCATAAAGAACTGATTTTCATTTAATAATGAAAAAGAAATTGTGTATAACTCACCACATAAAACAATATCAATTTTGAACCTAACACTATGGATGTTTGATATCACGAAACTAATGTATCAATTTAAAATAATAATTTCATTTTATAAATCTATTCACTTAGCTGAAAGGATTGGTGAATGTAACTGACAATAATGTGCTGCTAACAGTTTTTGAGAATGTAAAGGATCATCAATATTTGTAGAGTTACTTAATTGTAAATTTGGCCCATTACACAAGTTTAGAGCTCTATGGATGATAGCATTTGTGGATTCTCTAAGCAGTCACCTTTCCCTAGAAAAGCTAAAAAGAATAACAAAAGGAGACAAGGAAATGGGTTCATAAAGGACAAAATCAGGCAAGTGAAAGGTATCCAATTTTCCACTCCCCTAGTTACAATCAAATTTTGGAAGGGTGAAAAACACCACATCAACAGTGTAACAGCAACTTCAGCGTTTTCACATTCTGGTTAGGACACCCATTATAGCTTTCTATTCAGACAGTAAGGAGTTACAAAGTGCAACCGCAACATTAAATGTTGGTGAGCACTTCTCTGCTTAATTAAGAAATGCTTTTGTCAGCTTCTTCCTTGAAGAAAGGGGTTATTAATTCAAGACTAGAGATCATGCTCTGGTGGTTTCTCTGTGGGAATTGTGGCTGTACATATGTTACAGAGAACTGTCTTAATTATTTCAATTAATCAAACAAAATTCCCCCCAAATATTTGATACAACAAATTAAAACCCACATTTGTATACAGATCCTTTAAAAGTTCTACAATACTTCTGTCAAATTTTCAAAGTAATAATTACAACAAACCTTTATAGGAGAAATATGGAAATGTTCAAAGAAACTAAGAATGGACGTATCAGTCACTGAAGTCCCCACTAATTCTGTATTTATAGCATCAGAGTCTTCCCGGATTAACTCTGTCTGAAAAAAATTAATCAAGATTTTCTATTTTAATTTTTTTCTCCAACAATTATCGAAAAGAATGGCTGATCTTTCATAATATTCCCAAGAAGTAAAAATTATTACCCATTTTCTTTCAGCTTCAGGGTCAGCTGTTGGGGTAAACAGCGCAGTAATAGCTCCTAGAAATCCCTGATCAACTTTTAAAGCCATTTCCTGAATGAGAACCATAAAATACCTAAGGAAAAAAACAATTTTTTTTTAATAGGAAAAGCTTTTTTAAAGATGAAAAGGGCATTTTATCAAACATTGTAATTTTCCATGTTAAAACTTTGATTTTGGCCAAAAACCACTGCAAGATCTTGTTCTATGATCTCTAAAACAAGGGTTATGTTAACAAGATCAAAGTTTATTTAGACTGAGATTTTTTTTTTTTAATTAAAGTGAAAGTTTCACTAGGGGTAACACTGCTATATTAACACTTAGCATTTAAAGTTCCAAATTCTCTATTTACCATGTTATGGAAGATGTAAGAATGATGATGATGTAGCATGTATTATCTAATTTTTAAAGTCCACAGGAATTAAAGAACACACCTCACAAATATATCATTTATATTTCACTATTTTATATTCTAATGGAAGTTACAAATGGGAGAAGTGGTTGAAGGAATTTTACACTTTAAAATATACAGAGGCTATTATTAAAGTAAGTTTCAACATATAAAATCACTTGACCATAAGTAGATTGATATGTTCAGGTGGAAATAATTTTTATACAAAAGTCACTTCCAAAACATAACGTATTTTCAAAGTAGATTCTCATTTTAAATTCCTTTAGATGAACAAGGGTTTCTTTACTTACTTGAACTGTAAGACTTTACTGTACTCATTAAATCTTGTGATGACACTCACATCAATGAAAGGTTTGGGCTCTAAAAGGAAGAAAGAAAAGGGGAAAAAGGCAATCAAGCTTTCTAGTAGGTCAAAATGATATGTATTCAACTTTTATATACAGGGTATGTCTTAATTTAATTTTTTCTTACCTGAATCCAAAGCAATAGATTTTGGAGGAGCCACAGGATGAAATACAACAGGGAACACCGTGCCTGGTAACTGACTGTCAACCTAAAGAAAGGGAAGCTGACTCAGCAGTACTTAATGTAAACTTTTGATTCAGAGACGTATTATAGAATATGCCACTAATTACATCATAAATAATATCTGTATTTGTATGTGCTGCTATTAAAAGTTTCACTTTAAATCTAAATTTCTTATATATCTTCACCAAGGGCAATTTTCCACATACAGGAATATATAAACATCCTCATAATTGCACTAGAATTGCGGAGCATGAACACCATTAATGGAAATATTTGTATCAATGGATCATGTGAGAATTCAACTATCTATAATTTAAATAAACAAGTAAGTGAAGACTGCATATGAAATTACAGATTAGGTATTAAGAAAAAGAGAACAAAAATGTCCTAAAAAGTAGTAATCCATTGTTAAAAACAAGAGATGGAGGGAGGCAGAAAGGGAGAAAGCAAACGAACAGTTTGATAAAAACAGCCTCCAATAAAGCCCTAATCATTCCCATAAAGAAGAATAAAAGAAAATCTTAATTTGGGGTTCCATGAAAAATTCAAAGAAATATTAAAAATAACAATTTTTTTAAGAAAACATATGGCCAAATTAAAGTCTCAGTGGTCATTTAGCCGTGGATAAATAGTATGGTGAATCTACAGGATACGTGGAAGAAGGAGAATAAGCTTATAAACAAAAAGATATCAATTCTGATGTATGATTTTTGTTGTTGTTCAGTTGCTAAGTTGTGTCCAACTCTTTTCAATCCCATAGACAGACTTCCCTGTCCTTCACCATCTCCCAGAGCTTGCTCAAACTCATGTCCATCAACGCGGTGATGCCATCCAACCATCTTGTCCTCTGTTATCCCCTTCTCCTCCTGTCTTCAATCCTTCCCAGGATCAGGGTCTTTTCCAATGAGTCAGCTCTTCATATCAGGTAGCCAAAGTACTGGAGCTTCAGCTTCAGCATCAGTCCTTCCAATGAATATTCAGGGTTGATTTCTTTTAGGATTGACTGGTTTGATCTTGCAGTCTCTCAAGAGTCTTCTCCAATACCACAGTTCAGTACCAATAGTTCTTCAGCGCTCAGCTTCCTTTATAGTCCAACTGTCACATCCATACACAACTACTGGAAAAACCATAGCTTTGACTATATGGACCTTTGTCAGTAAAGTAATGTCTCTGCTTTTTAATATGCTGTCTCAGTTTGTCATAGTTTTTCTTCCAAGGAGCAAGCATCTTTTAATTTCATGGCTGTTGTCACCATCTATAGTGATTTTGGAGCCCAAGAAAACAAAGGCTGTTACTGTTTCCATTGTTTCCCCATCTATTTGCCATGAAGAGATGGGACCAGATGCCATGATGTGAGTTTCCTGAATGTTGACTTTTAAGCCAGCTGTTATACTCTCCTCTTTCACCTTTGTCAAGAGGCTCCTTAGTCTCTCTTTGCTTTCTGCCATAAGGGTTGTGCCATCTGCATATCTGAGGTTACTGATATTTCTCCTGGCAATCTTGATTCTGGCTTGTGCTTCATCCAGTCCAGCATTTCTCATGATATACTCTGCATATAAGTTAAATAAGCAGGGTGACAATATACAGCCTTGACATACTCCTTTTCCTATTTGGAACCAGTCTGTTGTTCCATGTCCAGTTCTAACTGTTGCTTCTTGACCTGCATACAGATTTCTCAGGAGGCAGGTAAGGTGGTCTGGTATTCCCATCTCTTTAAGATAATTTTCCACATTTTGTTGTTATCCACACAAAGGCTTTGGCATAGTCAATAAAGCAGAAGTAGATGTTTTTCTAGAATTCTCTTGCTTTTTCCATGATCCAACGGATGCTGGCAATTTAATCTCTGGTTCTCTGTCTTTTCTAAAACCAGCTTGAACATCTGGGAGTTTTGGGTTCATGTACTATTGAAGCCTGGCTTGGAGAATTTTGAGCATTATTCTGCTAGCATGTGAAATGCATGCAATTGTGTGGTAGTTTGAGCATTCTTTGGCATTTCCCTTCTTTGGGATTGGAATGAAAACTGACCTTTTCCAGTCCTGTGGCCATTGCTGAGTTTTCCAAATTTGCTGGCATACTGAGTGCAGCACTTTCACAGCATCATCTTTTAGTACTTGAAATAGCTCAACTGGAATTTCATCACCTCCACTAGCTTTGTTCATAGTGATGCTCCCTAAGATCCACTTGACTTTGGACTCCAGGATGTCTGGTTCTAGGTGAGTGATCATACCATCATGGTTATCTGGGTCATGGAGATCTTGTTTGTATAGTTTTGTGTACTCATGCCACCTCTTCTTAATATCTCCCACTTCTAATAGGTCCCTATGATTTCTGTCCTTTACTGTGCCCAACTTTGCATGAAATGTTCCCTTCAGTTCAGTTCAGTTCAGCCGCTCAGTTGTGTCCAACTCTTTGTGACCCCATGGATTGCAGCAAGCCAAGCCTCCCTGTCCATCACCAACTCCCAGAGCTTACTCAAACTCATGTCCATTGAGTTAGTGAAGCCATCCAACCATCTCATCCTCTGCCGCTCCTTTCTCCTTCTGCCTTCAATCTTTCCCAGCATCAGGGTCTTTTCAAATGAGTCAGTTCTTTGCATCAGGTAGCCAAAGTATTGGAGTTTCAGCTTCAGCATCAGACCTCCCAATGAATATTCAGGATTGATTTTCTTTAGGATGGACGGGTTTAATCTCCTTGCAGTCCAAGGGACTCTCAAGAGTCTTCTCCAACACCATGGTTCAAAAGCATCAATTCTTTGGCGCTCAGCATTCTTTACAGTCCAACTCTCACATCCATACATGACCACTAGAAAAACCATAGCCTTGACTAGATAGATCTTTGTTGGCAAAGCAATGTCTCTACTTTTTAATATGCTGTCTAGGTTGGTCATAACTTTCCTTCCAAGGAGGAAGCAGCTTTTAATTTCATGGTTGCGATCACCATCTGCAGTGATTTTGGAGCCCCCAAAAATAAAGTCAGCCACTATTTCCACTGTTTCCCCATCTATTTGCCATGAAGTGACAGCACCAGATGCCATGATCTTAGTTTTCTGAATGTTGAGCTTTAAGCCAACGTTTTCACTCTCCTCTTTCACATTCATCAAGAGGCTCTTTAGTTCTTCTTCACTTTCTGCCATAAGGGTGGTGTCATCTGCATATCTGGGGTTATTGATATTTCTCCCGGCAATCTTGATTCCAGCTTGTGTTTCTTCCAGCCCAGCGTTTCTCATGATGTACTCTGCATATAAGTTAAATAAGCAAGGTGACAATATACAGCCTTGACATACTCCTTTTCCTACTTGGAACCAGTCTGTTGTTCCATGTCCAGTGCTAACTGTTGCTTCCTGACCTCCATACAGGTTTCTTAAGAGGCAGGTCAGGTGGTCTGGTATTCCCATCTCTTTCAGAATTTTCCACAGTTTACTGTGATCCACACAGTCAAAGGCTTTGGCATAGTCAATAAAGCAGAAATAGATGTTTTTCTGGAACCCTCTTGCTTTTTCGATGATCCAGCTGATGTTGGCAATTTGATCTCTGGTTCCTCTGCCTTTTCTAAAACCAGCTTGAACATCTGGAAATTCACCATTCACGTATTGCTGAAGCCTGGCTTAGAGAATTTTAAGCATTACTTTACTAGCGTTTGAGATGAGTGCAACTGTGCGGTAGTTTGAGCATTGTTTGGCACTGTCTTTCTTTGGGATTGGAATGAAAACTGACCTTTTTCCAGTCCTGTGGCCCCTGCTGAGTTTTCCAAATTTGCTGGCATATTGAGTGCAGCACTTTCACAGTGTCATCTTTCAGGATTTGAAATAGCTCAACTGGAATTCCATCACCTCCACTAGCTTTGTTCGTAGTGATGCTTCCTAAGGCCCATGACTTCACATTCCAGGATGTCTGGCTCTAGGTAAGTGATCACACCATTGTGATTATCTGGTCATGAAGATCTTTTTTGTACAGTTCTTCTGTGTATTCTTGCCACCTCTTCTTAGTATCTTCTGCTTCTGTTAGGTCCCTACCATTTCTGTCCTTTATTGAGCCGATCTTTGCATGAAATGTTCCCTTGGTATCTCTAATTTTCTTGAAGAGATCTCTAGTCTTTCCCAATCTATTGTTTTCCTCTATTTCTTTGCATTGATTGCTGAGGAAGGCTTTCTTATATCTCCTTGCTATTCTTTGGAACTCTGCATTCAAATGGGTATATCTTCCCTTTTTTCCTTTGCCTTTCGCTTTTCTTCTCAGCTGTTTGTAAGGGCTGCTCAGACAACCATTTTGCCTTTTTGCATTTCTTTTTCTCGGGTACGGTTTTCCTGTAGCTCAGTCGGTAAAGAATCTGCCTGCAGTGCAGGAGACCCAGGTTCGATTCCTGGGTTGGGAAGATCCCCTGGAGAAGGAACTGGCAACCCACTCCAGTATCCTTGCCTGGAAAATCTCTGGACAGAGGAGCCTGATGCGCTGCAGTCCATGGGATCGGAAAGGGTGGACACAACTGAGTGACTAACACTTATTAACACTTACTTAACACTTACCTGTACAATGTTATGAACCTCCATCCATCATTCTTCAGGCACTCTGTCTATCAGATCTAATCCCTTGACAGAGCCTTGTGAAAAAAAATTCAGACCCAAGATTCCCAAACTGATTAGATATACCCATTGAACAGGATGACAGTGTTACCTGAAGCCAATACAATCTCGCCCTTAAACTTCTTTGGTGAGGAGATTGCTTATATTCAACCTGAATTCCTGATAAAAAATGTCGCCTTATAGAGCACCGAGAAGGGAGACGCATTTCCATTGGGTCCTTGCCAAAATTCACCTGGGAAAAAAGCAGATTGCTTGTGATGAAATGGTATTAGCAGTGTAGACCATTTTAAATATCCACCTAGTCACAAATTGAAAAAGAAAAATACTCATTTCTACGTCTAATCAAAAGATCTACCTTAAGATGATCTACAGCTGAGATGTTTGAAGCAGAATCATCACATAACTAAAGTTATGCAAAAAATTTTCAGTGATATAAACTGTACTTAGAGAAAATAAGTCATGCTTTTCATTTTTCTAAAAACCTCAATGAGTGAGTTTGTGATAGTCGCTCAGTTGTGTCCAACTCTTTGCAACCCCATGGACTGTAGCCTGCCAGGCTCCTGTCCATGGAATTCTCTAGGCAGGAATACTGGAGTGGGTTACCATTTCCTTCTCCAAAAAACCTCAACGGTAATGAATAATTCCAGATAACACTTATGCTTTGTTTTAACAAAGTTAAACAGTGAATAGTCAATAGCTTACATATGTCTGACACTAACTGAACAGTGTTCTTTCATTTCAGCATGACCAACATTTATAGGGATGAGGGTGGGGGTGGGGAGCAGGTATGGTGATAATGCAAATGCAACCATCAGAGACAAAGAGTAACCCACACTGCATGACTGAAACTTCAGTCAAGCTTCTGGGCTCTTGAAGCAAAAGGGACTTTCAGTTTTAATAATGTAGGGCCCTGTGTAGAGCACATGTTTATTTG
This sequence comes from Cervus elaphus, assembly GCF_910594005.1. NCBI lineage: Eukaryota > Metazoa > Chordata > Mammalia > Artiodactyla > Cervidae > Cervus > Cervus elaphus. The sequence goes on from NC_057826.1 coordinate 52,664,651, forward strand.
TGGACATCTACTTGTGTCCTACAATCATTTACATTTAATGAATTTAATTGGGCAAATTTTACTATAGGGTTTTCATCACTGAGATATACAATTCTGCACAGCCTTTAGCAATATACTGATATCATTCAGAATAGAAGTTTCAATAAGTAATGTTGATTTCTCCATCATCTTCCTAAAAATAAGTTACATGAAACTATCTGCTTTGCAAATAGACGAAATTATAAAAATGCAGATAAGAAACATTTAAATAATGTTTTACAGTATATGATCAACAATATTTTAATTTAAAATGTGCTAATAAATTTTTTTAGTCATACTAATGCTACTAACAAATTAGTTTTTGCATACATATATTTACTTGGATAGTGATAGTTTATTTACTACCACCAATGGCAACATAATACATGAATAAGAAAAAAAACAAATTTGGTATACCTCAAAATTATCATCTAGTTTAATCCAGCCAAGGTCTCTTGATTCTAGATATTTCTTATAGGACTTTTCCAATAAAATTATTTGCTTTTGACTAAATGGCTTCCACTTCTGTTTTGGTTTCATCTCCCAAACAACACCAGAACTAAAATAATTCACAAAAAAAATAAATGCATAATTTAGGTTGTGGAATTTTCATTCAACTCCAAATTTTCCCAACTGTCAACTCCTATGAAAATCACATTTACGCAAGAGATTTTAAACACCAAAATATATCTATGTTTTATATAAAAGTGCATAAGGAAAAGAGGCAGGGGATATGTTTTTGTATCACACACTGACATCAATGAACTAAGGAATTGGCAAAATTTTTTCATATGGGGATATTTTAGGCAAAAACCCATCAAGATGGAAGACCTAAATATCAAACATAAAACTACAACATTCCTAGATAGAACATAGGAGAAAATCTAAGTGACCTTGGGTTTGGCAGTGACTTTTACAAATACATCACTAAAAAGCACAATCCATGAGAAAAAAAACAGATGTGGGACTTTCCTGAAATTGAAATTTCTGCTCTGTGAAAGACACCGTTAAAAGAATGAAAAGGCTGGGAGAAAATATTTGTAAAACATATATCTGATAAAAGACTGATATGGTAAGTCCCCTACATACAAATCTTTAAGTTTCAAACTTGCAAAGATATGAACAGGTGTTCACATGTCCAATCACATGTTAGTTTACGTGTCTGGTGTACACTGCCGCATGTACATGTCCAATCACATAAGTTAGTTTACGTGTCTGGTGTACACTGCTGCATGTACATGTCCAATCACATAAGTTAGTTTACGTGTCTGGTGTACACTGCCGCATGTACATGTCCAATCACATAAGTTGGTTTACGTGTCTGGTGTACCCTGCCGCATGTACATGTCCAATCACAAGTTAGTTGACGTGTCTGGTGTACCCTGCCGCATGTACATGTCCAATCACATGTTAGTTGACGTGTCTGGTGTACACTGCCGCATGTACACGTCCAATCACATGTTAGTTTACGTGTCTGGTGTACACTGCCGCAGGTACATGTCCAATCACATAAGTTGGTTTACGTGTCTGGTGTACACTGTCGCGTGTACATGTCCAATCACATAAGTTGGTTTACGTGTCTGGTGTACACTGTCGCGTGTACATGTCCAATCACATAAGTTGGTTTACGTGTCTGGTGTACCCTGCCGCGTGTACATGTCCAATCACATGTTAGTTTACGTGTCTGGTGTACCCTGCCGCGTGTACATGTCCAATCACATGTTAGTTTACGTGTCTGGTGTACCCTGCCGCGTGTACATGTCCAATCACATGTTAGTTTACGTGTCTGGTGTACCCTGCCGCGTGTACATGTCCAATCACATGTTAGTTTACGTGTCTGGTGTACCCTGCCGCGTGTACATGTCCAATCACATGTTAGTTTACGTGTCTGGTGTACCCTGCCGCGTGTACATGTCCAATCACATGTTAGTTTACGTGTCTGGTGTACCCTGCCGCAGGTACATGTCCAATCACATGTTAGTTTACGTGTCTGGTGTACCCTGCCGCAGGTACATGTCCAATCACATGTTAGTTTACGTGTCTGGTGTACCCTGCCGCAGGTACATGTCCAATCACATGTTAGTTTACGTGTCTGGTGTACCCTGCCGCAGGTACATGTCCAATCACATGTTAGTTTACGTGTCTGGTGTACCCTGCCGCAGGTACATGTCCAATCCACATGTTAGTTTACGTGTCTGGTGTACCCTGCCGCAGGTACATGTCCAATCACATGTTAGTTTACGTGTCTGGTGTACACTGCCGCATGTACATGTCCAATCACATGTTAGTTTACGTGTCTGGTGTACACTGCCGCATGTGTGCACCTCCTACCAGCGGCTGTGCTTTTGAGTACTTCCCTGCACAGTACTGTACAGAGGACAGTATCTCTGCTTCAAGGCCAGGATGTCCAGAAGCAAACACAAAAGCAGTGGTGATGCAGCTGGTACACAAGAAATGCCAGACGTTATACTGTACTCTGTACTTTTCAAGGTACTCTACTGTAAGATTAAAAATATTTTATTTTTTGTTTGTTTATGTATTATTTGTGTGAAAAGTATTATAAACCTATTACAGTACAGTACTATATAGTGTTAGTTGGGTACCTAAGCTAACTTTGTTGGACTTAAGAACAAATTGGATTTATGAACATGCTCTTGGAACAGAACTTGTTTGTATGCAGGGGACTTATTGTACCCAAAGTATACAGAGAACTCTTAAAACTCAACAATAGCAAAAAATATTAAATTGGGCAAAAGATCTGAACCTCATCAAATGAGGTTCAAATGACAAAAAAGCATATGAAAAGATGTTCAACATCATATGTAATTAGGTAGCTGCAAATTAAAACAGAGACCACTGCAAATCTATTAGAACGGCCAAAACCTGCAACACTGACAATACTAAATGCTGGCAAGGATGTGGAACAACAGGAATCTCTCATTCATTCATGGCAGGGTTACCAAACGGTGAGCCGCTTCTCACAAAATTCAACTGGCAGGAGCTGCACAAAGAGCTTTACATACATGACCTCTGTGTTTTGCTTAATTTTGTACTTCACCAAACACATTATTATCGATAGACCCTATACTGGTTATACCTGATAATTATTTCCCTCAACAGCCTCCAAAGAAGAATGAGTCTTTTACCACAGTCAGTGTGATTGAAAAACCAAAACAGATAAATTCAAATATTTTTCTTATATAAGTATAAACAGAATCAGAGAAAAGAACTGGTTCCACCATTATTAAAATATTCTAAACAACCACCCAATAAGATCATGTACCCAGGTTAAAATACTGCCTCCATGAAACAGTTTTCCAATTTATGTGATTCATTGTTGTTGGCTTCCCCAAACCACACCAGTTTCTCCAGCCCCTACAGCACCCACAGAACGTGTTCATACTTCTTTGTAGCTGGTTTTTTTTTTTTTTAGTGTTTTTGTAATTCATTTAAAAAATACATACAAACAACAAGGAAAGAAACAAACCTCTTCTCCCACCAGCTAATGAGTGCTGTCATGAGGGCAAAGACATTATTTCATCCTAGGGGCTTTTCAACTAGCAGTGAAAGCAGCTGTTCGGTAAGCTTCGCTGAAAGGTATGTACAGTACATCAAATTCAAAACAGGTATTTGTCTACCCTCATCAAGCTTGATATTATGAACTTGATGCCTTTTAAAGATTTCTGATACCTTATCTCTCTTCTCCCATACCTGGTTATCCCAATATATGAAACTTCCTGCTTGGTTTCATTGTTGACCAGTGAAAGCCCAAGACTATGGAGAGAAAAAGTTATCTCGTGATTGGCCTGCTCCATTTCTTCTGCCTGCCGAGCTTTGGAAACCAAGGCAACATCATCAGTGAAAAGCAAGACTCTCTGGCGCCCATCGAGAAATGATACCCAGTGTATCTGGATGTTTGCATCATAGGGAAACTGTCCACATTCATCCTGTGGGAAAGAGAGACTTCATATTAAAACCACAAACAGTAAGCTTTTATTACATAAAGTTGAACTGCTGTAGCTAAGAAAGCATGACTATAAATCAGAAAACCATCAAAATAACAAATTAATTAAAGTTATAATGTGTTTTGAAACATCCTCACCAATTCTTTCAAACAGTAACAGATCAATAGTGCTTATTTTTTTTAAAACCTTAGTTTAAGTTACCTAGTTAGGCTCAAAGGGTACTCAGCAGGAATAAGAATCTCCTTCAAAGGCACCAACGGCATAAGATGCTTACTTGTCTCTTGGAGAACAGAATGGAAATGTAATCTCAGGTAAAATTAGATTTTAATACTTTATAATGCTGCAAGTATTTATATAAATCACATTGTTAAATAGTCAACCCATGGTGATCAGTTTGTATTAACTTTCACTAAGAAGAGCCTTCTTGAATGACAGTCTTTTAAAGCATTTAAAAATGTTAGGCTTGATTTGGTGTGTGTCTTCAGAGATTTAAATAACAATTTTTTTTTCATTCTGGACTTAACATAAATAAAACAACAGTTCATTTCAACAGGCAGCATAAGTACCTAATATGTGCTTTTCATTTCATGCTTTCTTGGAAAACAAAAACCAAAAACAAAGGATGTCACCAAAAGCACAGAAATGGTTTGTATTTGCTGTTCTCTGAAACTGATCTACAGCTTTTAACATATATCAAAGTAGACTGCTCAATTTTTTTACTCAAACATGATTAAATATTATAAATGTTTCAGAGCTATCTACTAAGGAAGGTGAATTTTCTCCTTGTAAACTACAAAATTTGATATGTAGCTTTGTTCAATCTTAGTTATTATTCAAATGCTCTCTAGTCCTATTTGTTTTCAATCTATTGGATCTGTTAAAAATTAAATAAGGTATATTAAAATATCCTTAGGCAACAATGTTTCAGCTGACTTCCAACATTTTCGGTTACACATTTTGATACAATATTATTCACTGCATGAAGGTTTATGGCTATCATGCCTTCTTTGTCACATTATCATATTCTATCTAATGATTTTTGCTTTGAATCGTAGTTAAATTGTTTTTTACTTTTGTTTACTTGTTAAATCTTTATCATCTCTTTATGCTTTTAACTTTCTGTGGTAGTTCAGTTAAAGCAGATCTCATGTACACGCATCTGGTTAGAAACTACTTTTTAACTTAATCTGAATGCGATCTTTTAATAGGAGAATTTAAACCATTTTCATTTACTGACATGCTTGATGGGAAGCATGGTTTAGTGGGAAAAGTCCAGGGACTATGAAGTCAAGAAGATCTGGTTTTGAATTCTAACCAGCAGTTCTAAGTTATAAACGTCAGAATTTATAATACTATATAATAAGCATTAAGATATGATATATTCAACAAAATGTACTGACATTTGTCACTTACTATATACTTCCTTAGGCTTCCTTCTTTTACTGTAAGAGCAAATTTTGCTTTATTTTCATTTTCTCAATTGTTTTAGAATTTTTATTACTCACTTTGCTTCTATTAAATTGGTATCCTTTAAAAAAATCATCTTTGATCTATATTTCTGTAATTACAATTTAGGATTAAATGGTGTTAATATATTATGTTCAGAACATACTATTTCCCTGCTCCCCCTTTCATTTTATTTTGTTGTCTTTGTCTTTTACTTCACCAACTTTCTCTTATCATAGCTGTGGTATGTTTATAACTTTGGGAATCTCAAGCACACATTCCGAAAATTTTCTCTGGTCCTTCTTTAGTAAAAAAATTTTCAGAAGTGTGATCAGCTTCTGAATCTTTGGGAGCATGCTACAGTTTTCTCCTCAACTATTTTTTCGTAAACTCCACGTTTGTTTGTTTTTTTCCTGTTTATTCACACTTAATGAAGAAAGTGCTTTACAGTACTGTGTGGATTTTCTTTGAATTCCCTTTTCATGTACACCTGAGCCTCAGCAGAATTCCCTTCTCAGATCAGCCAGGAGACAAGGAAATGGCTAACTGTCTTGTTTCTAGCTTAATTTTCATAACCTGGCAGATTACCAGCTGACTAAGGCACAATAATCTATTTCTTACTGTCTGGTTCTCTAACACCAAATAGAATAGAAACATTTTAAAACCATAAGCCTGCGGATACACTACTGCCAGGATTCTTTATGATTTTGCCTTAATTTATAGACCGTGACATAGTCCTTCAGGATGGCGAAACCATTCTCTCTCCAGTATCTGTCTACTACCTTATGGGAGTTGTGGTTGCTGAGGAGCATGAAATGGGAGGACAAAGAAAATAACACCAGCGTAGTACAGGGCCCCCTGGTCAAGCTAGCACGTCTCTGAGCCAGAGACCTCACTGTAACAGGGAACTTAAGCTCCTCTCTACCACTTACAACCCTTGAGGGTTTCTCTGTTGTAAAAAGTAAAGCATAAGCAGGCAACGGAGCTCCATCAAATTGTCATGGCGAAAATCACTCCAAGAATCTCATAACCATCAGTCTTGATTTTTCAAAAGTCTATCTCTTTTATGGGTATTTCAGAGAGAATATAGGAAGAGGATAATTCAGTCACTCTTGGCCAATTACTATTTTAAATAACCAAGAAAGCTTTTATGACAACTGGCATTATCAGACAGTGGAATATGACACTCTATGAACTTTTCAGCACAGAATATAATCCTACAGAAACTAGGTACCACTTGTGGAGGAGCACTGTCTATACTGGAGGGAGGCTGGCAGATGAATTCTTTTACTTTTTTAAGTATTTATTTATTTGGTTGCACTGATTCTTAGTCGTGGCATGTGAGAAATCAATCTTTGTTGTGGCACATGAGATCTTTAGTTAAGGCATGTGAACTCTTACTGTAGAATGCGGGATCTAGTTCTCTGACCAGGGATGGAACCCAAGCACCCTGCATTGAAAGCATGGAGTCTTAACCACTGGACCACCAGGGAAGTTTCTGGCAGATGAATTCTTAAGCCCTTCCCAAAGTCTAAGTGTCTAGGAAATAACATGTTTAATTAATTTAGCTACCTAAATAGTATTTCAATAAGTAATTCATTATTTTTCTTATATGGATAATTTGCTACTGTCATACTCCTTTAATTAAAAAACCATATGGCTTTGATAGGGAAAATATGCTTTAAAAAATCTTACAGCTAACAATGGTATGCAAAATAAAGCTGTTATTCACTTAGCCTCAACATTCCTTCTTTATAAAAAAAAGTAAATAAAAAAGTACTGGTCTTAGGCAAGCTGAAACAGGCCTATTTTTTAAAATGCAAATATTTTGACTAATCTAAGACAAAATATTGATGTGAACTATTTACCAACTAAAGCCCCAAAGCAACTTCTTTTGAAAATACTTGCAAAACAACAGCATTGAAACATGTATATTATCTAGGGTGAAACAGATCACCAGCCCAGGCTAGATGCATGAGACAAGTGCTCGGGCCTGGTGCACTGGGAAGACACCAGAAATCGGGTGGAGAGGGAGGTGGGAGGGGGGATAGGGATGGGGAATACATGTAAATCCATGGCTGATTCATGTCAATGTATGACAAAAACCACTACAATATTGTAAAGTAATTAGCCTCCAACTAATAAAAATAAATGAAAAAAAAAAAAAGAAAATACTTGCAATTCATTTTTAGTTCAAAAAAGAAAAAGATGACAATGTGAAGCTAACTTGTCTACTTCCTGTGCTATTTAGGCACTTCCCTAGTGGCTCAAACGGTAAAGAATCTGCCGCACTGCAGGAGGCCTGGGTTCGATCCCTGGGTTGGGAAGATACCCTGGAGGAGAGCATGGCAACCCACTCCAGTTTTCTTCCCTGGAGAGTCCCCATGGACAGAGGAGCCTGGCAGGTTACAGTCAACAGGGTCGCAGAGTCGGACTCGACTGAGCGACTAAGCACAGCACACTTGATGTGATACCCATTCACATTAAATGATACCTTCAACAGATCATGTTCCCCAACATTTGCTGCATAACTCCATTTAAGCTTTCTGGTACCAGTGGGATCTTCCCAGGCAAAGAGTCGCACTTGTCTTGGCAGCAATACCATTTCTTCCTTTGACCCACTGAAACACAAGCAGCAGAGGGAAGATTAAAATACCCTGGCCTTGAGAAATGTAGACCTGTGGTTTATTGAGGAGGGGACTGGCACAAACATGTTATAAAGATGCCTTTGTTAATAAAACACAACTGCCTAAAAATAAGTACCCTAAAATGTCCAAATAACTAATGATTTTGAAGCCTGAGGGAAAAGAATATTACTCTTTCTGAAGCTGCAGCATACTCTGAACTGATCCAGGTAAGATGGCACTAACAAAAACCACGAAGGTAAACAGACTGGTACCTCAGAATTCATCTACAGCAAAGGCTGTGAACAGTAAACTTTTTAGTAGCAGAGAACTTTACTTGGTACTCAAATTTGAGATTTTAATCAAACACAATGCATAAGAAGGAAGAGTCTCAGAAGAAAAAGACAACGGGTCTGTACACTGCTACTCTAAGTACAGTCTCTGGACCAGAAGCATTAAGCATCACCTTGAGGTTTGCTGGAAAGTGCAATATTCTGGGACCCACCTAAAACCGACTAAATCAGCACCCGCATTTTTACAGGATTTCTAGGAGATCTTAATATTGATATATAAGTTTAAGGAGTACTGGTCTAGATAATACAAGAGACTTTACAGAGAACTAAAATAAAACAAAAAGTAACCCATTTGGGGTTTAATCTGTATTTTCAAATCTCTCAGCAGATTCAAGCCATGAGAGTTAAGAATACGTTAAATCTGAAAAGCATTAATTTTTAAAAATTTATTCATCTATCTTTGTGCGGGGTCTTCACTGCTGTCTGAGGGCTTTCTCCAGCTGCAGTGAGTAGTGGATACTCACTGTAGTGTGTGGACTTCTCATTGTGGTGGCTTCTCTTGCAGTGGAGTTCAGGCTCTAGAGCGCCTGGGCTTCAGCAGTGGTGGCCCTTGGTCTCACCGGTTATGGAACATGGGCTCTGTTGCTCTGAGGCATGAGGGATCTTTCCAGGCCAGGGATGGAACCCATGTTTCCTGCATTGGCAGGTGGACTCAACCTCTGGATGACCAGGGAAGTCCCAGCAAGGCATTATTTTTTATATATTTATATGCATGTGTGTGTATACATATATATAATGGGTATTATTTTATATTATATATACATACATAAAAATAATGCCCTGAAGATTTATAATAATAATTCCTTGTAAATATATTATTACATATTTTAAGAATCTAAAGCTGCCTTGTCTAATGGCATCACCCAAGCTAAACAACAGCACAGACAAGGACAACAAAATTCTTGTCAGTCTGCACTACAATACATTCAATATCACTGTTTAATCTTCCACTTAAATCTGTCTTCAGCCCTCTGCCCTCCTGTTTAATATTCTACTATCCTACAAAAAAAATACAATTTATAGAGAGAGGTTCACTGAGCATCACGAGACCACAAAAGAATGGTACTGCTTAAACAAGTTCACAGTTCCTTGTATGCAATTCTGAAATGTAAAAAGCTTCAAAATTCCAAATATTTTTCTCTTAAGTTTGGTGTCCAAACTCATGTGGCAGCAAAACTTGATCTGAACTGATGGGAAACTATTAATACTTTCATTTATCTCACTTATTATGAATGTTTACACGTTTTGCTGCAGGAACACTAATGTGTTGCTTACAGAGTACTGCCTCAGAACTTGCTAGGGCTATTAGCAATACGCATCCCTATTACCTTTCTAAAATCTGAAAACACATGGAAGGTGAAACACATCTAGATCCAAGTATTTCCTAGAAGGAACTGTGGACCAGTGGGCTTCCCTCGTGGCTCCGTTGGTAAAGAATCTGCCTGCCAATGCAGGAGACACACAAGACCCAGGTTCGATCGCTGGGTCAGGAAGATCCCCTATAGAAAGAAATGGCTATCCACTCCAGTATTCTTGCCTCAGAAATCCCAAGGTCAGAGGAGCTGGCAGGCTACAGTCCATGGGGTCGCAAGAGTTGAACACAACTTAGCAACTAAACCACTGAAAACAAATCAGGTTTTCTAAGAACCCTTTTTATTGCATACCTCTGTTTATATGTGAGGACGTCCCACGGTGTGTGGTTTATTATTAGGGTGGGTGCACACCCCTCATGGTAGTCAGAAAAGCTGATGACAGTTGAATGCGGAGCAGTATCTACATCCACCAAGATACCCCCATTCTATTGCAGGAAAAAGGAGTATGTTTGAAGTATGGTTTAAACTGACATGTTACATTTAGAATTTCAATCACTTATGCAGATATTAAAAAGTCTGTTTTCTTGAATTCCCACAGAAAATCACATTGGCTCTGATCTCTTACAGACATATGTACAGCATTATATATTGTTAGAGTTAGTATACCTTCAATTAATTATCAGGATACTTTATAGCAGGTCTTAATAAAATATTTTAAAGCAAACTTTAAAAATCAAAGATATTTTATTTTAAAAACAGGAAAACTTACCAGATCTTCTAAGCTCAATAAAGTGCCATTATCCTGTTGGTTATAAAAGAATGGCCTGGAGGATCCCTCACAGTTCACTACTCTCACACAAAGTTTGCCTGAAAATTTTTCAGGCCAAAATGGAAGGTTCTGAAAATATAAAAGTCAAATATCAGTCTTAAAACAATACTATGGTAAATAAAACAGTGGCTAATAAAGTTTTAAATTCTAATTCAAATCATAACTCAATTATCACTGTTTCTTAAAATAGCTCCTTTACATTTCATATTAAGATTATTGACAATATGATTATTTATGAAGCCAAAGAAACTCCATCAGAAGAATAGATGTATTAGTCTTTTCATACTTAAAGAATAATTACAATATGAGGAACTGAAGTGCTATTAAGAACATCTCAAATATCTTAAATATTTAAAAATTATAATCTTAGTATGTGCTTTAATGAATTGCACTATGAATTCTTTCAGAGTATCTTGTCCCAGATAAACCACAAGGCAAATGAAGGCAGAGGACCTTGCTGGAACTATCCCCCCAATAGCTGATTGATCTTAATCTTGACCTTTTTGAGCCTCAGTTTCCTTATCTGTAAAACTGAGATCTTAGTTCATAAAACAAAAGTTCCTCACCTGTGACAGAATACTGGGTAAATTCTATTTCTGAAAAGAATACTATTACTATCAAACTCACATCAAAGATAAAAAGATAAGGAACACGTATTTGCTGCCAAGTCTATGAAGATCATTCTAAGTGCCTTGGAAAGCCCATGCCTCTTAGAGGTCTAACATTGAAGTAGAGTCCCTCTGCTTAAACTTTTTGCTATGCAATTTTAAAGATAATTTTAGAATTTTTTAGATGTACAGAAAAACAGTCCTATCCTTAAGTCAGCTGGTTTGGTTGAAAACAGGCAAATTCAAGCACTAATGCTTGTCTTTGCACCTGCCCCCTCCCCCACTTTCCTTATTCTTTTCACTTCACCTCTTGTTGAGTCTGCGAAGTTTTGTTCAAATACCAGCTCTTCTATGAAACTACTTCTTTTGATCTAGACCACAATGATCTCAACCTCCAAATAACCTTACTGACCTAAAAAATACTGAGATTCAATTTCCTTCTCTGTAAAGTAAGGTGGTTGAATTTGGGGGATTTTTTTCAAGGAAACTTCCAGTTCATCTATTTAGAGATCCTATAACCACCTATCAGTCAGTTCAGTTCAGTCGCTCAGTCGTGTCAGACTCTTTGTGACCCCATGGATTGCAGCACGTCAGGCTTCCCTGTCCATCACCAACTCCCAGAGCTTGCTCAACTCATGTCCATCGAGTTGGTGATGCTATCCAACCATCTCATCCTCTGTCGTCCCCTTCACCTCCTGCCTTCAATATTTCCCAGCATCAGGGTCTTTTGAAATGAGTCAGTTCATTGCAAAAGGTAGCCAAAATATTGGAGTTTCAGCTTCAGCATCAGACCTTCCAATCAATATATAGGACTGATTCCTTTAAGATTGACTGGTTGGATCTCCCTGCAGTCCAAAGGACTCTCAAGAGTCTTCTCCAACACCACAGTTCAAAGGCATCAGTTCTTCAGTGTTCAGCTTCCTTTACAGTCCAACTCACACCCATACATGACTAGTGGAAAAACCACAGCTTTGACTAGATGAACCTTTGTTGACAAAGTAATGTCTCTGCTTTTTATTATGCTGTCTAGGCTGGTCATAGCTTTTCTTCCAATGAGCAAGAGTCTTTTAATTTCATGGCTGCAGTCATCATCTGCAGTGACTTTGTACCCCCCAAAAGTAAAGTCTGTCACTGTTTGCATTGTTTCCCCATCTATTTGCCATGAAGTGATGGGACCGGATACCATGATCTTAGTTTTTGGAATGTTGAGTTTTAAGCCAACTTTTTCACTCCTCTTTCACTTTCATCAAGAGGCTCTTTAGTTCTTCTTTGCTTTCTGACATAAGGGTGGTGTCATCTGCATATCTGAGGATATTGATATTGCTCCTGGCAATCTTGATTCCAGCTTGTGCTTCATCCAGCCTGGAATTTCACATGATGTACTCTGCATATATGTTAAATAGGCAGGGTGACAATATACAGCCTTCATATACTCCTTTCCCAATCTGAAAACAGTCTGTTGTTCCATGTCTGGTTCTAACTGCTGCTTCGTCAAGTGGGCCTTAGGAAGCATCACTAGGAACAAAGCTAGTGGAGGTGATGGAATTCTAGTTGAACTATTTCAAATCTTAAAAGACGATACTGTGAAAGTGCTGCACTCAATATGCCAGCAAATTTGGAAAACTCAGCAGTGGGCGCAGGACTGGAATAGGTCAATTTTCATTCCAACCCTAAAGAAAGGCCATGCCAAAGAATGTTCAAACTACCGTACAATTGCACTCATCTCACACGTTAGCAAAGTAATGCTAAAAATTCTCCAAGCCAAGCTTCAATAGTACATGAACCATGAACTTCCAGATGTTCGAGGTGGATTTAGAAAAGGCATAGGAACCAGAGATCAAATTGCCAACATCTGTTGGGTCATCGAAAAAGCAAGAGAGTTCCAGAAAAACATTTACTTCTGCTTTATTGACTATGCCAAAGCCTTTGACTGTGTGGATCACAACAAACTGTGGAAAATTCTTCAAGAGGTGGGAGAACCAGACCACCTAACCTGCCTCCAGTAGCTTGTCACCAGTAGCTTGCAACATATTATCTTCTTCTCTATGTATTAATTGAAGAGAGTTAAGCCTTCCAAGATTGGATGCTTCTTGACTATAAAGATGTTATCTTGACTACTGACAGAATAGTACATTATTTTTATGTACATTTTACAGTACATATCCACATTTATACACATAGGAAGAACCATAAAATGAGTGTTAACAGTTTAGACTAGGCTAGTGATAAATATTATCAACAATTTTTTCTTCTTTTTAACATATCCTTAGAGTATGAGAGGAAAGTCTTTCAAAGCTGGCTGTCATAGTTTAACACACAAATATGGTAGCAAAGTGATTATGACAGAGAGATATATAATTCTTATTTATATATCAATATTTACTTGTACATTTTAGGAGCCAGGTATATTAAATGAAAATTATTACCTCTGAAGAAGCAATATAGTTCCATTTATTAGTTGGCAGTGCACCATCAGATGCAATTTCACCAACTTCTAGTTCTAATGATGACTTGTTCTCAATGGTATAAAAGGGAGTCAAAGTAACTATTCGTGTAAGATTAAAACTGCTCATTTTGATGCTGACACCAACCTGTGGAAAGAAAACAAACAAGTTTATCATCTCCTAGTACTTTACATAGCTTGAAACACACACAGACATTTACTCACAGTCTTCTTAAAGTATTTTAAAATAGGATTTCTTAAATAAAGTAACTAAAAAGAACCATATTCCATGACTGATTATCTTCTCACTAAGAAGAAAAATTTCAGTTCCTTAGTCTGGGTCCAGCAGAAACCAATTCAAGAAATATCAATCAGTAATTTAACTAATGATGACTTGTAATAACAAACTCAATTTTTAAAAATCCTTTACTTTTTAACATTTCAAAATAGACTGTTTTAAAATCTAAGTGTACAGATTCTTTTGCTGCTATCAATAAAATGAAATAAAAATTTCAAAGAGGTAATAAAACAAGTTAACTAGTATCAGATTATTCAAATTGTTGCAGTGAAATTTAAAATTTAAGGCGTGTTGGCAGGGAGTGGTATGGTATGTGGATTCTAGTATATTCTGAATATTTACCAAATTCCTTCATTAAATGGATTCAACTCACTGTCTTAAACTTTTGACAAATTTAGGCTTTGCTTTGATACTAACTGTACTAGAAATCAGTAGACAGACATAACCTAATAGTAGACATCCTCCATGTAATACTCTGAATTCACATTTCTATACCCCTGAGGATTTCCAGCTTATTTAGTGAAGAAAATGTAAATGAAATCTGAGGTAAATAAGCAAGCAAAACCTTACCAGGTATTCCATGTTGTTGGCAGGACACTTCACACATCCATAACTTCCCACTGTATCCAATGAAAAACCACTGGACCATGAACTAGTTGAAATTTTTAATTGTACCTACACCAGAGAACACAGACAATCATATAAGAAATCTAAGGCACTGTATTCATTTTATTTGATGGACAGGTGCTAGACCACCAGAAATTTATTTAGTAACATGAGACAAAGAAAAGTATTATCAAAGGCATGCTGCAAATGCGTAAGAGAACCACAGGAACTCTAGGGGACAATACAATAAAAGCAGAGCTCTAAACTTCCCTTTGCATTCACCTCTGCGATGAGTATAATGAATTTAAAGATGTATATCAATGAGACCTTCTGTTACTTAGGAAGGAATTAAAATGTAAAGTGATATTTTCCAGTGTTAGGTTTTTTATATGGAGCTAATGAATTCTTAAACTTTTAGCACACAGGGAATTTATGCTTTTATTATTCAGCAAACAATGAAAAGTGTTGTGATAAGCAGAATGGAGACACAATACCTGTCCTCAATAGGCTTCCAACTAAACAGAGACAGGAAATACACATTAATAATTATAATGCAAGACTTAATGTGATAAGAAGGATAAAATCCTATCAAACTGACAGGATAAAAAGCTTACTTATGGCTATGGGAAAAGGTAAAGTTTTACAGAAGAGATCTAATTCTGCTCCTGTATTAACCTCCATCTGCCCAGCAGATGATAAAAACCTGAGAACAACCAAAGGTCAGACACATAAATAGGTACAATATCAAGCATTAATCAACACTTTATGACAAAGGTTCTCAAAGCACGGTCTCAGGCCCTATTCAGACCTGAACTGCACCATGGGGGCATGGCCCAGCAGTCTGTTTTCAAAGCCCTCTAGGTGACTCTGTTGCACAGAGATTGCGATTGGGAAGCACTGCTCTAAGAGAACATGCATGGGATATCTAGCTCTGCATTAGATGATCAGAAAATCTTTCACACATGTCAGGCTGGAGCAGAATGTCAAAGCATGATCAGTGATAACCAGAAAACAAGAGGCAGACAGGGAAAGTGTAGGGCAAAAGACATTCTAAGCAGGTGCAGCTACACAAAAAGCCCAGAGGTGAGCAATACCAAGATGTGAGTTTGCAAAGGAAAGAAGCGACCAAAGCAAAAAGGATCAGATCAGGCCTTAGGCTTTGTTTTTCTCTCGAAGGTCTGCCTTAATCCTTCATACATATGAGGCTCAAAACCAAATTCAACTGCTCTCTCTTTTGAAATGCCATTGCATCACTGGTAACCTACATAAAGTCAAGCTTTCCAATTGACGCTATGTCAAGAACAGAAGTAATTCTAGGGGCACTGGAGAAAAAGATACCTCAGCCTTGGGGTACTATTGTTGTTAGTTCCTAATACCCCACTTAATCATGTATTCCTTAAAAGTAGTCTTGGATCTAATGCATACCAGAGACACTGAACAATTTGTTTTATCGACAAAAACACACCTTATTTTTACTAAAAATGTTCTTCTTCTTGAAAGAGAATAAAACAATATCCCTAAAATCAGCTGGATGCTTCACATGCGTATCTTCTGCACGATACTGGAGCACCCGAGAAGTCTTGTTAATTAGCCAGTAGGGACTGAAAATGGAGAGCTCCATCTGGCTGTCAATCCGCCTGACATGTATTGACAGGTCAACTGTCAGCGTTTCTGCGGAGTCAGGAGAGAAACACACAAGGAAGAATTCGGGAAGTGTGTTGCATATACGGAAATGTCCATTCCAGTTTTTGCCCTGATATTTCACCAGAACTAATTCCATTATTTCTCCACTGATTCGCGAATGTAGAACATCAGCTGTACTGCCTTCGGTCAGCTCGTGAGTTTCTGCTGTTCCCTAAAAACAAACAAAAACGAAATTTGCTTACCAATTTTAAAAAAATCTCTGCAATAACTTCCCTATCTTATACAAATACTAAGTTACCTACCAGATTCACATTAACCGAGAAGTCTTCAAGGTACCATCTTTACATATTATGAATATCTGGCAATTACTAAGGACTAAAAAGAAAATACTGTATCATAGCCAAAGGCAGAAATTGTCATTCAGCCATCAGCAGGCCAATGGCTGTTAGTTCTGAGAAAAAGTCAGACTCATGTCAGGAATCTAAGACTGGATTCAACAACACTGGCTATTTCCATTAAGAGATATGTCATTACACAAGCCACATAACAGCTTGGGCTTCAGCTTCATCCTTTATTCACATTCTACACTTAATGGTTCTCATACAAATAAAACAAGGAAAGTGATGTCAAACTATTCTGACAAGCTATGTAAGGTGGAACTACTTTAGAAACAAGTAATGGCAATATAATAAACTAGGCTTCCTTACCGACAGCTTCTCTTGTAAAAATACTACTTGAAAATGAAAGTGAAGTAGCTCACTTGTGTCCAACTCTTTGCAACCCCATAGAGTGTAGCCTGCCAGGCTCCTCCGCCCATGGGATTTTTTTCAGGCAAGAATACTGGAGTGGGTTGCCATTTCCTTCTCCAAGGGATCTTTCTGACCCAGGGATCAAACCTGGGTCCCCTGTGCTGCAGGCAGACTCTTTTACTATTTGAGCAAGAGCTTATTAAATAAAGACTACTTAGTTCATTTAATTAATTTTAGTCTCCACAAGTCAAGGGTGGCTTCTTGTCACATAAAGAAAATTAATTTAGGTTCCAAACACTTTTCAGATTTTTGTATTTTGAAATGTTGTGGCATGAACAAATTTAAAAGCATTTACTATACTTCATTACTAGAATATATTCCCTAATACTTCTTAGGACAGACAGTAATTATTTTTTGGTTCATCATCACTTTAAAAAACTTTAAAATTAACTTCATAATAAATTAAGATGAAGTATTTTCTCACTGGTGCTTTCCTGTACTTTAGCTAAGAGAACTGTACTTAGATAATAAAGAGATTATTATAATTATTAATTTATAGCAGATGCAGCAGAATTCAGTGGTGAAGAACAAGGAATCACATTGCTTTGGTTCAAATCTCAGTTCTACCATTTATTAGATGTGGGATTATGAGTCTGTCACTTAATCCCCCTGTGCCTCAGTTTCCCCATCTGTAAAATGAGTCAAATAATAGCAACTTCTTCAGGAAGTTATTGTATGGACTAAATAATGCACGTAAAATACATGAACTAGTGGCTGGCACAAAGTAGATGCTATGCTAATTTTTGCTATTATTATTACTATTAAAACATTACAAGTATGGGATGTAAAACACTGACCTCAACAAAAATACCATTTAAAAAAAGAATTCACTCCATGCGATAATAAAAGTCAAACAAAATGCAAAACAGGGGGCATATATGCATATTTATGGATGATGCATGTAGATGTATGGCAGAAACCAATACAATATTGTAAAGCAACTATGCTTCAATTAAAAATAAATAAATTTTTTAAAAAATGCAAAACACATACCTCAAGTAAATATCTTAGAGAATATGGGAGAAAATTTCGCAAGGTGACAGTAGGGTAAAGGTGAATGATGTAAGCTGGATCCCAGTCTTCCCCCTGTGCACTTATATAGCTCAATTCATCAGGCACAGCAACTGTGTTGACTATGAGAGGTAAGAAGTTCATTTCTGTTGACGGACACTGCAGCATGCATCTGACTTCTTTGCTCCGATGAAGCTCTTCCTTCCAGGAAATATAAGTGGTGGATTCTTTGTACTGATTCTCTAAGATACCAGCTGGCTGAATGAACAACTGACATCTAAAGAAGAAAACAGAGTGGGAAAAAAATTTTTATTAAGGACTTAAGAAAAAGAATTCAATTGACTCTTCTTGATGACTCTACAAGACAAGTACTCTTATTCCTATTTCTATAGATAAGAAAAACAAAGCTAAGAAAAGTTAAGAAACTTGCCCAAAGTCACACAGCTGACTCATGGAGGCACTTTCTGAGAAAAACTACTCTGTAAAAAAAATGACAACTAAAAAAAAAGTTAATTTCAAATACAGTCTAATAAGTCTCATAAAATGCTGAAACATCAAATACACAATAAAAAAGTTTCATTTGGCAAATTCAATAATATAAATATATTTCTCTGTATGTCTTAAAATTGGATTTTACAGATCTTTAGATAGTAAGAATTATTGTTATTGTAGAATACAGATGTTTTACTTTTTTTCTAGAATATAGATGCTAATTCACAGAATTAAAAATATATATAATGAATCTTTCATAGTTTAATATATTCAAGGAAGTATCTACCTATATGAATCTAAAGGAACATGGAACTCCTCTTCAGGTCTGGCTATTCCAATGCGCTCCAACAGCTTCACATTTTTAACATATTTATAGATGATGAAAGCAATAGAAAAATGGTTTTTAATCTGTTGGACAAAAAACATACAAGTTGTTTAAAAAGATGTAGACATTCAAAAAGAAAACTGTGAGCTGCACACAATTACATTTAGATCTAAAAAATTTCAAGCCCAAAATTGGAAGATATTTTTATGGTAATTGAAAACTTTTATTTATTTAAGTGCTATCTATCTGAAACTTGCTGTTAAATGGAAGCTAAGAATTATTAGGATATTCACATGTTCACATATTACATGCTGAATTTTAGTATATATTATAATCTTTCAAATATGCATTAATCTTTGAAGACTTCAGCCATAATATTTTCTTCATTTTAACCTTTTCTCAAAGTACTATGTGACTAAACACAAAAGGATAGCAAAGGAAAAATGAGGTAAATAAATATGGTATCGTTCTTCCTTAACTTTAATGTAATATAGGCAGGACCTAATAGCAAACTTAGAGACAACAATGACCAGAAGTTGAAATCCTTTCATTTTCATATAATTTTATAGGTAAGAAATGTTCTTTTGCTGACCATATGCTGAAATCTGTTATAATGCACAGAAAAAGACAAATCAAGAGTCTTAAAAGTGAAAAAAATATTTACATAGATTAACATGCTAAATTATTTTTTCTGGGGAGGTCATTCCAATATTCCTTCACACATACTTCAAAAATGCAATACAAAGAGAATGGAATGTAATCTTATTTAACCACCAGCTATTATATTACTACAATACTCCACAGTTTTGAATCTTCCAAGGAATAGACAAAAAGTTTCATTAATTTTAAACCCAAGAGACAACAATAATCGACTTTAAACTAACAAGAGCATTTTATGAGATATTTAAAATGAAGAATGTTACAAAGTAAGCTGGACAGGAAACAGCAGCCAATATAAACTATTATTTATTTCTGAAAATCAGTAATGACCTAATGAAGTTTTATTATATTCCCATGGTCAGCCAAATAATTTAATATTTCTTGATATACTAAAAGGAACACAATTCACTTAATGCATTACCTGGAGAGGAGAACGAAGGGTGATTACTTTATTCCCTTCAGTTGCATCAATCTGTACCACGAGTGAGTCAAAATGACCGGTATTAGGATTCCATACATTATACAGCCGCCGTCCAGGTCTGGCAATTGGGACTTTGGTCACTTCTGTATATCCATGAGGTGCTAAGGCAGAGCATTCCAAATATTAATTTACGTAAACTTTAATAAGACAGAATCAACAGCAGCACCTCAAAACAACAACAAGAAGTGTATTCTTCCTCATGACTAGAAACGATGACATCACAAAATTCTTGTCTAAGACACAGGAACTAACAAAGAAAGGAAACTATTTATTGTTATAACATTTTCTGATCCAAAACAATTTCTCCTGAGGTGGAGGTTTGTATGTATTAAAACAAACAAGACCCAGTTCATTCCTTATTTTCCCAATTCTATATAACAAAATAAATCGTCTTCTTTTCTGAAATGATGACATTTACTGTCAACACTCTGGGACATCTGAATATAGTTACTTTCACTCCTCACTGAACTCCCATCCTTTCTGAAGCATACAACATACTGCACTATTTAAGCACATAGAGATAATTTAGTTCTTTAAGGTAATTTTTAAATTAATCAAGTTTAATTTTCTCAAGTTTAGAGAAAGAAAACACGTTTGTCAACTATTTGTTTCAAGCCTTTAGAAATCTGCAGCAAAATATTTTTCCATATTTTACCAAAAATAAGCTGATATCAGTACTTCTACAGATGCCCTTAAAAATAAACAGCATACCAAAGGTCAAGGAGAAGAGGGAGCTCTCTTGACGGCTGAGTATAGACAGTTTCCCTTGACGTGAAGGTTCCATAGTGGCATATTCCAATTCCAGAATCTGACCAGCATCAACATCACACACATCACTTTTCTCAGGGCAGCCCATCACTCTGAGATTATGATTGGGCTGCACCTTAATGGGAACACCTACAGAATTTGTTACTGTGAAAGGAGCCCTGTCTTTTAAAGAGTAGTCAAAAGTAGAAGCAGTGCCCTCTGAGAAACCCTGAAAAGGAACACAACATCACGATTAAATGTTTGCAAACTACAAGTTTTTTTCAAAAACTAAACTATGACTATGTGTTTTTTTAGAAACTAATGCTGATGACACACAAAAATAACACACACGTTTCAATTTAAATTCCATTTGACATATTGCAACCAAGAACTAAACATACTTTTGCTAAATTGTTGAAAACATTAAGACAGCTTTTGGATATTGTTATATTCATTGTATCTCCTGAAGAAATATCAACTTCTGTTTGTGGCTCGGGAAGTGCACTAAAATCATCTCCTGGCATCAGAGTTTTATCTTGGACTGGGTTCTTCTTTACCTACGAGGGTAGAAACATAACAAATTTATCAGCCAATGAATAATAAAATTAAAGTACTCCTGATAGAGTTAAATTCTTCTAACTTTGTCACTTAATATCAAGGCCCCTCAAAATTCTCAAACATATTCAGTGCTTCATCTTGACTCAGCACAGATCAACATTCTTTCTTTCTCTGTAATCCACACGTAGGGAAATGTTAGAAATGTGCCACAGAAGCACTCCAAGTAAGTTATGATAGTAGTCTCTTTTCTATCCTCTAAAGAAAGCTATTTACCTAGTGTTACCACACTAACTGGTCATTTTATGCTGATGAACACTCTAAAAGGACACTGAAATCTAAACTGATCTGCTCTGGAAGTAACACCTGGAATTTTTTCTACTTTTTACCAGTAATACCTATAAAAAAGTAATACAATAAGCTTCCAGTCAGTCATCAGACTCCATCATAGCTTTTATTCTAAAGGCATTGCAAAAATCTTACAAAACTTTCTTTGTTAGCCCACCTACATCAAAGAAGGCTAGGTCAGAAATATTATTTCTACTTTACTGAGAGGAAATTGGGACATAGGTTAAGTGACTGCCCATCTTTAACATAAGAAATTGCTGAACCAATTTCAATGCCTCACACTTGAGTCAGGCTGCCCCAGAGAGATGGGATGGGATCATTTGTGAAGGGTATAAAAGTATGTTCCTGTTAATCTAGAAAGACGGGCTTCAGAATCTAGGACTCTGAAGGGTTTTCAAGAAGTACCATAAAGAGGTAACATAAAGAATTCATGAACCAGAAGAGCAGTTCTTGAGTCTTTCGGTGTCTTAAAATGATTGAGGATCCTAAAGAGATTCATTTATGTGGGTTATTATCTATCAACGTGCACTCTATGAGAAACCTAAACTGTTGCTGCTACTCAGTCACTCAGTCGTGTCCGACTCTTTGGGACCCCACGGACGGCAGTACACCAGTCTTCCCTGCCCTTCACTATCTCCTGGAGTTTGCTCATACTCATGTCAACTGATTCTAAAAAACTAATAACTGAGAAATCTTTAAATATTCACTTAAAACTAACAATTACATGTTAGCAAATAATATTTGAATGAAAAATAACTGTTGAAGATACATAGTGAGAAGAGCATTTATGAATCTCTTTAGTGGAAACCTTAGGAGAAGACAGGTGGATATTCAAAATGGATAATCAACAAGGCCCTACTATATAGCACATGGAACTCTACTCAATGTTATGTGGCAGCCTGGATGGGAGGGGAGTTTGAGGGAGAATGGATACATGTATGCGTATGGCTGAGTCCCTTTGCCGCTCACCTGAGATTATCACAACACTGTTAACTGGCTATACCCCAATGCAAAATAAAAAGTTAAAAAAAAAATAGAAGACAGGTGGTCTCTCATCTCTAATTCTGTATACAATCTGTTGCAGAATTACATGTTCTTTGGAAAATTCCCCTGTTTGCTTATGAGAGAATGAGAACGAAAATGAAATACAATGACTGGATGTTATTATGAAAAGAATTTTGATCCCAGTATCCTCTAAAAGGGTCTCAAGGATCCTGGACTACATCTTAAGAATCTCTGAACCTTGTAAAAGAATATATATAAATGAATGTACACAATGACATTTTATGATCTCCTTACAGCAAGGCTTAAATTCCACGGTCTTTTCTCCTCCACTCTCTCAATCAGCGGCTCCCAAACAGCATGGGTCTCGTTGTAATAATGAACCTGGAAAGGCACAGAATTAATAGAATTATAATGAGAGTCTTCAAACTTTAACTACATATTTCTATAACCAGTATAAAAATACTAAGTAGTGTCATATGTCAATAACCATTTTAAATACATACCTAAAGACACAAAGAATATACATAAAGAGGGTGCTTTTTATTCTACTCTCTTACTTTGCTTCATAAACAAATTATTTAGCAAAAGAACCCTTTAAAAATGATGGCCAAATAAAGAGTATTATACATCAACAAACTAAATATTAGACTGTATTATCTATTCATAGGTATACTTGCTATAATCATGCACACAAAAAAAGCTCACTTCTTAATTCATCAGTTGTACTTTTAAGAAGTTGCCTCTGCAGGAAGGTAATAATTAATCTGGTCATACCTCTAATGTCATGTCAGCAGAAGCACCCATTAGGGAAGTCCAATTTTTAATATTTCCTGAAAACTTAGACTCTGCCAATAATAAAGGTACAGTTCGATGCCCAAGGCCACATTCTAAGGTAACTTGAACTGACTGGACAACAACAGCACAATTTTCCTCTATCGATTGATTTTCAACGTCTCTGAAACTTTCTGTTAATTCTGTGCCCATGTCAACACCAAGAAACCAAGAGTTGCAGTCGCTAATAGATTTGAGGTCCCAAAGATTTTCCGTTTCCTTAGATGTATCTTTGGATTCATCTTCTTTTGTCTTTGGGGACATCGCAGCCATTATTGTCATCACAGTATTAAGAATTATGGGTGAAATCTTTAAAAAAAAGAAAGCAGAAAACAATTCAGAGTAAATTCTTTCCCAGATGAGAAGAAAGAAGACATAATACAAAAACGTTAAGTAACTAATTAAAAATTTAAATGTATCAACTTTATAATTAAGGAAACACAAAAGAGAGCACACACAAAATCACACGTCCAGTCAACTGACCTCAAACCAGTGATTTCTGCTCAAGTTATTCTAGAATTAAGTAACAAACATGCATGTCAACTGTTGAAACCTAACGCTAAATCAATTAATTCAGAGGCAAAAAGTGTTATGTGAAGAGAAAAATGCAGAAGGGTAACTGAATTTTTCAACCAGCTGCATTAACTAAACCAAACTGTGTGATCCTCACCAAGATATATGCACATGGTTTTCACTGGTCTCATTGAAACAGGAAACCTGAGAATCACCATGGAACCCCTTTCACACTAAGACATGAGAATTCCACCTCCTACTATCTTTGGATAGTTTCTTTGCTCACCTCTTCATGCGAATCACTGTGCCTTAGTTCTTACGTCTTCCACGATGATGTCTTTCATGTCTGGTGAACACCATCTCAGCCCACCCTCCACATGATTTTTCTAAAACCCAAATCTGAACATGTCATTCCTATGCTTAATAAAATCTTCAACAACTCCCTCTCGCTTTCAGGATAAGATTCAAACTCTCTTTAAGTTAAGGACATAAACCTCTTTGTGACCTGATGCCTCATCAATTAGTTACCCATGACTTTCCAAAGTTTAAGCAATAAGTTAAGTGGCTTGTTTCAATGTTCACTTCTTACAATCCTTACTTATTTAATATGCTAAAGAAATATGACTACATCACCAAAAGAAGGATCCAGTATGTAGTGCTTCCCAAACTTATCTGTCAACCGAATCCTTTTTTTCCTTGCCCTATTAATGTAACCTCTAACTATTGCTCTCAGTTCCGACTCCACTATACCATTCTCCCCAGACATAATGGGATCACCCCTTCAAGACCTTAAAGGATTTTTCAAACCTGCACCTTTATATATATATGTAAAGTGATATACAAAGACATGGAAAAACAATCCCTCAGCATCTTAACCCAGTGTCTCAGACAAAGTGCATACAAATCCAAGTTTTCTCCCCATTCAGCAGTGTAAGTCTCAACAAAATACCACCTAACACAAACTACACTGAGAGAAAACTAAATTGTTATTTATGTGGTAATTCAAATGACAATTTGAACCTTGGTTTATTCACTATTCGCTATTTACCTAAATAATAAAGCTACTATCAGAACTGCTATTAATCACCTCAATTTTGTGTCCCTTGGACAGAGAGAGAAACAGATTTTAGAAAGTGTTCTGTACTGTTCATTTGTAATTGACCAAGAGGTCATACTTAGAGAATGTGAAAGGCATTGGAGAACATATTGCTTTTTCAATACTTGAAATGTAAGAGATAAAAAAATTCTAATACTTTATTTCTAGCATCCAAGTCATTAAAATATTTTATAAGACATATTAAACATTTAATCACATAAATATTAAAGTCAACCAAATAGCACCCCAAATAAAAGCCTAAAAATAACACTGCAAATAAAATAACAGCAAGTTCATTTTTCCATCCTTCCCTTCTCTTTCCACTTCATCTCTGTTCTGCCCATCTAAACCCAATCTCCAACACACAAATATACTAGATAAAAATTATCCTGACCATCTGTATACATTTAAAAGTATAGTTCACACTGAACAACATGGATCTGAACCATGAGAGTCCACTTAAATATGCCGATTTTCAATAGTAAATACTATGGGACTACACTATCTGCATCGGGTTGCATCTGCAGATTTAGAACCTCAGACATGGAAAATCTGAGGAACTGCATATACTGAGGCCTGACTGTAAGTTCAGTTCAGTTCAGTTCAGTCGCTCAGTCGTATCCGACTCTTTGCGACCCCGTGGACTGAAGCACGCCAGGCCTCCCTGTCCACCACCAACTCCCAGAGTTTGCTCAAACTCATGTCCATTGAGTCAGTGATGCCATCTAACCATCTCATCCTCTGTCATCCCCTTCTCCTCCCACCTTCAATCTTTCCAAAAATCAGGGTCTTTGTGACTATAAAGTTAAGCACTCCTAATCCCCCCATTGCTCAAGAGTCAACTGCAGTCTTTCAAAGAAAACAGAAACAAACATTTGCATTAAAGAAAAATGGATTGGGGTATTTATTGATTACTAAATATGTGACTAGCATAGTGCTCTAAACATGAGACAAATCAAAAGATAAGAAAAATAAAAATTGATTTTCACCCAAATAATATGATTGGCACTAACCTTAATTATAAATTCTTCAACTTTAATATCTATATTTTCTTTTCCTGATGTCTGTGTACATTTTTTCATAAATAGAGAACAGGGCTGTAAGACCTACAAACAGATAAATGAAATTTACTTAAGGACATGTCTTACTTAATTTGAGATCTTTAACTATAGCCTATTACTAAAAGCAAAAAGGCAAATTAAATTATCTGAAAACCTCTCATGAGGGCTCCTCCAAACTATGTCAAGTCTATGATCACAGTAAAGGACTTTCAGCAGTTGTGATGAATTCCTTTATGCCAAATTCTTAAGTAGTAATGCACATTTACTAGCAGAAGTCTAAAATATCTTTTAAATGAAAGTTGTTCAGTCATGTCCGACTCTTTGCAACCCCATGGACTATAACCACCAGACTCCTCTGTCTATGGCATTCTCCAGGCTAGAATACTGGAGTGGGCAGCTGTTCCCTTCTCCAGGGCATCTTCCCAAACCAGGAATCAAACCCAGGTATCCTGCATTGCAGGCAGATTCTTTACCATATGAGCCACCAGGGAAGCCCAAAATATCTTTAAAATGATGCCCTGCATAAAATATACTTTAAAGATATCTATAAAAATGAGCTACGCAAGATCTTACATTTGCAAAGAGGTAAATGAAAAAATGAAAAAGGTATTTCATTATAACTTTTATGACCACAAAATCACTTGAAATTGTTATTCTAAACAAATAGTTCTGTTAACATTTTTATTTAAAAAAGACTATATGGTAAGGTAGGTAAATGAACAGCTTCCCAATGATTAACAACAGGTCAGTCTTGAATTTCCTGTAATGTCCTTATTAGAATAGATTGCAAATCTTCAAATTCAATGATTTATTAAAACTATGAAGCCTATATTATTAAATATCATTAAAGAAACAAATAAAATGCATCTGAACTGAATGAGGGAATTAGTACTAAACAGCTTTCATTTTTAAAAAATTAGGATGAGCTTTAAATAGAAATGATTAATATAAACTTTCTGTGACATGTCAAGACGATCCCGCTTAAGAATGTTTCATGATAAAGTACAGATTAAGCTCAGCACTGTATTTCTTTACCCAAGTCACTTTATCCATCAATTCTTTTTTTAATTTGAAATAACACTGCAAATAAGTCACATTATATAATGATGCTCTTTAACATAAAATAATCAATTTAATATTAAAAACCAAATGGTGTGGTAGTTAATTCATTTAACCAAAATAACATTTTTCAACAATAATGTGAAAGCACCATTGAAGTTAATTTGTAATAAAGAAAAACAATCTCTTTTGGGCATGTGACTCCAGTTAATGTTTGGTTCATTCATCCATTCAGTCATTCATTGGATATATAGTGGCGAATAAAAGCAAAGTTGAAGAGGAATATTGATTTGTACTAAAATTCAAATACTGTTCAGCAAAAGATGGTATAAGGAAAATTAGTCTGGAGGTAGTCTATAGTTTTGTCACTGCAAACACGGGTAAATCATTTAACATCTTTGGAATTCAACATCTTTATCTGTATAATCTCAAGCTGGAGTAAATACAGATCTCCCATATTCTAGGATTCTATGAACCAACCATTTCTGCCATCCTTCAATTCAAGCTTAGGATATAAAGTCATTCTTACTGTGGTAATATTTTTTCCTCTCTTTTCTCTGAGAAAAGGGCAAGCAAGCACTTTAAGATCTCCCACAGAAGCTGTCATTATCTGTTCAAGTTCGGATGTTGATAGAAAGAAGTCACACTGGAACGAGGCTGTCAGAGCAGGAGCGTCAGCCTTTGTCAGGTTGGCAACAAAAACCACTTCTGGATCCGTGATCTTGGCGTTTAAAGTCATATTCGGTCTTAGAGAGTCATCTGAAGAAACATAAATGGGAACCATGAAAGTTCTAGTAAAGTAAATCTTGTCACTTGTGTATATGTATCTGTAACTTTCTATATTGCTTCTCATATCCTGCTGTTAGGGATATGGTGAAAGTAACAATATAAATAACTGATTGGTTAGGACTAACAATAAATAATTATTAACTAATGCTGATTATGTGGGATTAATGCAATCTTGATCCCTGTTATAAGACTTTGACCTAACAGAAATAATCTTGTTTTGAAGTTCTTTTTGTCAGAATTAATGTGTATATGCAATGCATATACATACATCTGAGAGTGTATTATGCTGCAAGAACAGGGAAGGGAAAACAGGTGAGGGGAACACAGGAAGAGGACAGTGTGCTAAAAGCACACAGGCCATTTTACTTGTTTCCTTTGATTTTACCCTAACTATACAGTCAGTGTCATACAATGTATAGTATAAATACATTACATGTATATATGAATACAGAGATTTCACATGACTACTGTTTAAGAAAGGTAAATGGAAAAATTAAATTCTGACCTTGCCAGTTAACAGCAGTTTTCCAATACTGCTCAACTGCACATTAGAGAGAAAAATGCATGACCTTAGACAATTACAATTTATTTTTATTTTTTTTTTAGACAATTACAATTTAACAGAGAAAAGAAATGTTAATGGCAGAGCTGGAACAAGAGCAGAGGCTTCTTGGCCCCTGATCCAATACATATTTCTATTCCTGTTGTTGTTTAGTCGCTAAGTTGTGTCTGACTCTCTTTGACACCACAGACTGTAGCCCACCAGGCTTCTCTGTCCATACAATTTCCCAGGCAGAATACTGGAGTGGGTTACCATTTTCTTCTCTAGGAGTCTACTCTCTCTTAAAAATTGATGCTTACTAAGGTTTTTCTTCTGAACATATTTAAATTTGAAAGAGTAATTTTACATTCTTAAACTCTCCATTTCTCTTTTTTCCTGTTTGCAATTCTGGTAAAATATAAGACAAGTTATCATCTGTGACAAATAAACTCTGCTAACCTTTCTCCATCTTGATTTTTGCTAAGGCAGTCTGTCTCAGTGGAATCTGTGATTCTTTAGTCATATTTTCTGGACTCTGAGGTATAGCCTTGATAAAGAAATCTGCCACAGTCATCAGAAATTCCACACTGGCACATACATACAGCTTGTCAAGAACAGCATCAATATGACTTTCATTTCTGCCTTGTTGGTAACTTATGTCAATCATAGAACTGTTGTTCTCTTGACCATTCTTCTTATCAATCATTCTGAAAAAAATTTATGTACATTCATTATTTTATTCCTGCTAAAACACTTAAAAAGATGAAAAATTTTCTAAGTATCTTATAATAGTTTCTCTTTCACCTTTCAG
Source organism: Cervus elaphus (assembly GCF_910594005.1). NCBI lineage: Eukaryota > Metazoa > Chordata > Mammalia > Artiodactyla > Cervidae > Cervus > Cervus elaphus. The sequence continues at coordinate 52,693,932 of NC_057826.1, forward strand.
TTTCCAACCTGTATAGAAAACAGATAATTGTTAACTGGAGTCTAATTAGCTAATCAACAACCAAGACAGGGTCTCCTAGTCTCCACAGCCAAGGTTCATGGTAATAAGTAATCATAAGAGCATTTTATAATTATAATGCAATACTAGAAAAAAAATCAATGACCACTGAAAGAAAGTTTGGCAATTAACAAAACACATTATTGTAGCCCCATAAAATTTAAAAGACAACCTCTTTATTTTATAAAATAAAACATCCTTGAAGGAATTTATCTCCAAAGATCATCCTATACAACTGACTCCCAAGTTAGTCCATGTAACTCAAATCTCGCAGTGTTCATCAAGGGTCTGCAATGAGTTTCCACACAGCCTCAAGCACGCTGCAAAAAGCCGGCTATGAAACAGAAGCATGGTCTTTATCACCCTTGCCTAGACTGCTATGCCAAGACACAAAGTTTGCAAACTAGAAAAGTTGGATGCATGAAAGCACTCTTCCCTCATTTATTCATCTCTTAGAAAGACAAAGGGCTCAAGCAGCAGAACAATATTCTCCAAAAATAATCAAGGACAAAAACATTACGTATCTCATTATTTGTGAAAGGAATAAAAATATAATTAGGCTACTAAAGTTGCATATTTCTCACTCTGTAGTAAGGTGACATGAAGCTGTCTTTCAAAATGAGCTGATAAATGTGAAAATTAGGGATTCCATTTCTGCTAAAACTTTCTTTAATCCTGCAGGGTTTTTTCTTTCAACTTAAGTATAGTTGATCTACTAAAACTTTTAAAGAAATTTTACAGAACTGTTTTAAAACATATATACAAAAGAAAGATCCATAAATTGAAGGCTTTTTTGAAAAAAGATTCTGCCTACTGAAAACAATTTACAAAAATATACCACTAATGAACCACACCACGTGGAATTCACTATTAAAATTCTTACATTTTCTTAGTTCCCACTTTTAAGACAATATTATTAAACTTCCCTTTAATTCAAACATAAAAGCAACTGAATCTGAAATTAGCACAGTTTCTTGATGCACTTCAAAATGAAATATGACCAAAGACCTATGTTGATAATCCCAAGGAACAGAATCCCTAAAAGGATGATCAAAAGACCCCTTCTGACCATCTGAAGCCAAGCAATCAAGTTAACAATGCCAAGCACAATGTCAACCTTTTACATGTACAGCAAATTGAGAAATGACAAACCTTGATGTTGCTCTCTCAATTCCTTCTCTGAGATCATCAAGAGTGCAGGTCTTAAGTTTAATACTGACATTCAATGAGCCATCCTTAAACATCTTCCCTGAAGAGGCCATAAGATGGAGCCTGAGTTCACCGAGCCGGAAACTGTCATTATGAAATGCAAGTTTGGATTCCTGTGGTATATTTTTCAAGCAAAAGAATCAATTATCTTCAGGTGTTATGTAATTACTTTTAAACATATCTCTTAACTCAGAGATTAAAAGCAAATTTTTAAAGTATGAGTATTAAAACTGGAACAAAGAATAATATGCATGTTTGTGATTGTATATGCACATGCAAATAAATACCCAAGTGTGTATGCTGACATTCAACAAGGGTTAATACATAAAATTTTCTGATTTACAGTTCAATGCAAAAAGTAAATCAGGAAACTGTCAATTAATCACTCTAACTTATAAATATTTAATGAGCTCTTCTGTAAAACACTCTGTGATAGGAACTAAAGGCTTTATGAGAAAGGATAAAGCATGGTACGTGATCTTAGTAAGCTTATACTCTAATTGAAAAAAAAAAAACGGAAATTTATTACAAGGAACATCACAAGGAGATGCTATAATTTGTAAGCAATTAAAAAATGATATATTGTCACTTATTTATTCATACTTGCATCTCCCCATATTCCACAAAGAATATTAAGAGATTAGGTAAAGAATAAAAACAGCAAAAGCTCATAGGGTCAAAGAGATAACTGTGGGCTAGGAAAAATTCATGAAGAACATGAGAACTAACCGAACTTCAGAGATTGACTGGAATCAGGCGAAGAGGGGTAGAAGGCATTCTAGACAGACAAAGAACATGAGTAAACCGTTCAAGATGCTCTGGGGGCATAATGTACACGCAGGCATCTCAGGCTTGAATATTTCAATAAAAGAAAAGTAGGGAAAGAAGTCTGGGAAGGAATGTAGAGGCCTACCCATGGTCTCAAACCCTCAAGATTTAAACTTTAAGGAAAAACGAACTCAATATGTATTCCACCATAACACATAGAAGACTCTTGAGAGTCCCTTGGACTGCAAGGAGATCCAACCAGTCCATCCTAAAGGAGATCAGTCCTGGGTGTTCATTGGAAGGACTGATGCTGAAGCTGAAACTCCAATATTTTGACCACCTGATGGGAAGAGCTGACTCATTGGAAAAGACCCTGATGCTGGGAAAGATTGGGGGCAGGAGGAGAAGGGGACGACAGAGGATGAGACGGTTGGATGGCATCACCGACTCGATGGACATGGGTTTGGGTGGACTCTGGGAGTTGGTGATGGACAGGGAGGCCTGGCATGCTGCGGTTCATGGGGTCGCAAAGAGTCCGACGTGACTGAACTGAACTGACAACACATAGCTCAAATTTCTGTAGGTGTGCTGAGACACTAAAAGAACAAAACCCAACCAACCAAGCAAAACAACAACAACAACAAAAAAAAAAACACAGAGAGAGAAAATCTCTGGGGAAGTAGGATTTTCGGTTTAGCGGTGATTGCTCACTACAGACCAGTGTATAGATATAAGGGTGCTGCTGGTGGGCAATTCTTGGCACCATGGTTCTAAATGCCTATCTTCTCTTACTCAAAACAGTACAAGGCATGTAAATGGGTCAGAATGAAATTATTATTGGAAAGTTGCAATGCCTTTAATTTATAAAAATATAGTTCACAAACTTGTGATTTGTAACTATTAATAGAAATGACCAATGACACATCTACTAATCACAATATAACAGAGTTTCTGGTATGGTTACTGACGTAGACAATTTGGAGGCACTGCATGGTCTTTTTTAATAAGTTAAAATTCACATAATGTAAAACTGAGTGTTTTCTAAGTAGAATGGGAATCTGTAAACGGCTACATGACACTGAGGAACCTGAACTTGTGCCAATGTCTAAGCTGAATGAAAGGACAAAGAGCAACAAACAAGGAAGCCACTGCAATACTGTGTGAGCTGCTGCTGCTGCTAAGTCGCTTCAGTTTTGTCCGACTCTGTGCGACCGCGTAGAGGGCAGCCCACCAGGCTCCCCCGTCCCTGGGATTCTCCAAGCAAGAACACTGGAGTGGGTTGCCATTTCCTTCTCCAATGCATGAAAGTGGAAACGGAAAGTGAAGTTCCTCAGTCGTGTCCGACTCTTAGCGATCCCATAGACTGCAGCCTACCAGGCTCCTCCGTCCATGGGATTTTCCAGGCAAGAGTACTGGAGCGGGTTGCCATTTCCTTCTCCGATGTGTGAGCTAAGAAGCCTCAAATAATGCAGCAGTGAGAACTTCTAGGAAAGAACAGAAGTTCACTCAAAGAAAAAACTGACAGTACTTGGTGTCCAAATGAATAAAGAACATCAACAAAGAAGGAAGTAAAAGAAAACAACAAGAGTCTAAGGTTGGGCAGCCAGTAGAATAATAGTATCTTAATTGAAATGAAGAATATATTTAACTGTTCATTTTGCATTATGTCATTTTCTGATCTTTTATTAACATTAATGTTAAACATTAGAAATTAAGGCAGCCACCTCACACCAGTCAGAATGGCCATCATTAAAATGTCTGCAAATAACAAACTGCTGGAGAGGGTATGGAGAAAAGGAAACCCTTCTGCACTGTTGGTGGGAATATAAACTGGTACACCCACTATGGAAAATAGTATGGAAGTTCCTTAGAAATTTAAAAATATAGTTGCCATAGGATCTAGCAATCACACACCTAGGCATATATCCAGACAGAAATACATTTGAAAAGATACAAGCACCCCTATGTTCATACAGAACTATTCACAGTAGCCAAGATAAGGAAACAACCATTGAATGGATAAAGAAGATATGGTACATATATACAATGGAAGGTGATTCAGCCATAAAAAGGATGAAATAATGTCATTTGCAGGAACATGGATGGAACTAGAGATTATCATACTAAGTGAAGTCAGAAAGACAAATACCATATAATATCACTTATATGTGGAATCTTAAAATGTTGACACAAATGAACATATTTACAAAACAAAAACAGACTCACAGAGGTAGAGAACAGACTTGTGGCTGCCAAGGATTGGAAGTTTGGGATGAGTAGATGCAAACTATTATACATAGGATGGATAAACAGCAAGGTCCTACTGTATATCACAGGGAACTATATTCAATATCTTATGATATACCATAATGGAAAAGAATATAAAAAATGAATATATATATAACTGAATCACTTTGCTATACAGCAGAAATTAATGCAACACTGTGAATCAACTATACTTCAATAAAATTTGAAAAAAAAAATTAATGCTGTCTATTGCACAAATGACAGATACTTGCCCAAGGTCCAACAGTAATAATATATGAATACTGTATAACTCTCAGAAAACAATATGAAACATAACAAAACATATACATGGACATAAACAATAGATATAATACTTACAATAAGTGCTTATTATGGGTATTATTATATCATATGCATGAGTATTATGATGATATTAATTAACTGATATGATAAAAAACATCTATTAGAAGACACTATATAAAAAAGGTTTCTAAAAAAATATCAATGACACATTATGTGGTTCAAATCATAATGGCACTTGACTTTGGTTCCTCAATTCACTAATCAGTATCCTTACTAAATAAAAAGTTTATTCAAGAGAAACATAATCAGGGAGAGGGGATCGGGATGGGGAACACATGTAAATCCATGGCTGAGTCATGTCAATGTATGGCAAAAACCACTACAATATTGTAAAGTAATTAGCCTCCAACTAATAAAAATAAATGGAAAAAAAAAAAGAGAGAAACATAATTAACATTTATATATCATGGATAATCATAAATTTTAAAATAACCCTCTAAGGTCCCAAAGCCACTAAATTATTTTCCTTAAATAGTTAAATATGCATGTATATATAACTATGTAATAAAACTGTACATATAGCTAATTATCCACATATAAAATATTTCTCCTAAAGCTAGATCTAAATATTTTAGCGCTGATAATGCTTGGAAAAAAGTAAAAAGCTCTCCTTAGCCTAGAAAGATTAAAAACACTAACAAAGTGCAAACAGAGAGCAAGACCAGTGCATACTCCATAGGCCAAATAGAATTTAACAGACATCAATCTTGAGAGGAAAAACCACATCAAAAAAATGACAACATTCTAAAATTGAATATCAAGAGCCAAGGACCTTCTCCCAGATATAGATATTAACTACATACCTGGCTGGTATCATTGTTATAAAGTACAATAGAAAGAGATTCAAAGTGAAAGTCAAACTGGAGAGTGACACTCTGGTCCAAAGCAAGCTTTGAGTCTGTCACATCTTCTTGTTCTGATGGTTCAAACAAAAATATGAAAATTAGTAAGATTTTAAGTATGTATATGACTTTACATATATTTTGAAAGCTAGGATAATAATTTATTATTCTAAATTCATATCATACTTTCAAGAATTATTTAAATCATGATAAAACAATGAACAAAAATGGCAGTATATCCATAAATATTTAGTACAGGGCAAAATGACAGACACAGACTATCTACATTAAAAATAAAAAGACGGCCTGGCAAAGACTATTAAGACAACTTTTTTTAAAAAGTCCTACAAACGCAAGACTACTTCATTGTAGTTTATAATTATCAAAACATTTCACTTAACTGGTTACAGGCCATTCTCAAAGAGATTATGAAATTGGAGGCAGAGAAGAGTAAAATACCTTGTCCAAGAACAGACAGCTAGTCAGTAAAAGATCCTCTGCCAGTGTAGTTCATGTCTCACTATCTTTAATTACCTATGTCATCCGTTCCATTACCTTTGATAGAATAGAATATAACTTAAAAGCAGAGTTGAAGAGACCTCAAATATAATGTGGGACAGAGAGTGGGACAGGGAGTCTCTGGAATTTTGAGGTGAAAGAGACTTCAAGAAGTAATGCAGTCTTATCCCTCATCTTTAGACAGAAACTTTTTAGACAAAGAAGAATACATAATGCTTTCAATCCCGCTTACAAACTGATTCTGCGGTCTCTTTTGGAGATGGATTCTATTCCTTTGATCATTTATAGGAAACCCTATTCTTACAAGTTATTGCAAGAGCAAACACAGCGTAACTTTAACTACATAAAGGCTTCTCAGAGTTTTCCAAGTTGGAAAACTCTAGGGTTTTTCCCTTTACCTTTCCTGAAAATAAGTTACATTCCCATCTTCATTATCTCTGTAGTTTTTCCATCAGAACTTTTTTGTTTTCCCAAGTGCCACATTAACTATACAGCTTGAACCAGGGACACAAACTGACCACAGCTGAACATAGTGAGATTGTTAACCACATGAAGCTTGCCTGCTACAGTTTCTTCATCCGTACAGTACACAGTTCCTGTCTAACTACGGCAACGGCATACTTATCAACATTTGTCTGCACGGCGGCATGAACTCAGCCTGGGGAGAGATGTAGGGAGGCCTCACGAAACTCATATAGTGCTCATAACTATCCTGAACCAAAAACCTTATTTTGCACACTGCTCTAGGCATTTGTTTTATGACTTCAAAATACACCAGCCCTAACTATAGGAGAAGCACTGCTGGCTTAGTATTATTTACTGGCAGCTTAATCGCTGCCGTAACTAACAGTCTATGACTTAAGCAGGATAAAAGCACAGCAGTCTGGGGTCATTTTTAAATGGACAAGGAACACTCCATCTCACTTTAGCCATGAAGATACTAACTTATTCACAGTCTAAAATAAAACATGATATTCACGTAACAATTTTAAATGATGAAGAACAGGGAAATTATAAAATTATTCAATAAACTTGGCCAAGAAAGCAAAAAGGAACCTTATATGTTAGAAAAATTGTCTTTTAAAAATGGCTGAATTTAAAAGGTTCAGTGCCTTTGAAAGATAACAGTTTTAATAATCTGGAAAATTCCAATATGTATCTGACTATATCACTCCCCAGTGAAGACAGATAAGCAAAGCTGTTACTGAACAAGAATACCTTCCTATTTCACGGACCAGTCATCTGAGTATGACAGCAGTTCCTTTTTTCTCTTTTTTATTTTGGGATCTTATTATGCTGCATCCCCACTTTGCTTTTTCTCTCAAAGTGTACTACCTCAGTTCAGTGCAGTTCACTGCAGTTGCTGAGTCGTGTCCGACTCTTTGCGACCTCATGAACCATAGCACACAAGACCTCCCTGTCCATCACCAACTCCCGGAGTTTACCCAAACTCATCTCCACTGAGTCGGTGATGCCATCCAGCCATCTCATCCTCTGTTGTCCGCTTCTCCTCCTGCCCTCAATCTTTCCCAGCATCAGGGTCTTTTCCAATGAGTCAGCTCTTCGCATCAGGTGGCCAAAATATTGGAGTTTCAGCGTCAACATCAGTCCTTCCAATGAACATCCAGGACTCATCTCCTTTAGGATGGACTGGTTGGATCTCCTTGCAGTCCAAGGGACTCTCAAGAGTCTTCTCCAACACCATGGTTCAAAAGCATCAATTCTCCGACACTCATCTTTCTCTACAATCCAACTCCCACATCCATACATGACCACCGGAAAAACCACAGCCTTGACTAGACGGATCTTTGTTGACAAAGTAATGTCTCTGCTTTTTAATATGCTGTCTAGGTTGGTCATAACCTTCCTCCCAAGGAGTAAGTGTCTTTTAATTCCATGGCTGCAATCACCATCTGCAGTGGTTTTGGAGTCCAAAAAATAAAGTCAGCCACTATTTCCACTGTTCCCCCATCAATTTGCTATGAAGTGATGGGACCAGATGCCATGATCTTAGTTTTCTGAATGTTGAGCTTTAAGCCAACTTTTTCACTCTCCTCTTTCACTTTCATCAAGAGGCTCTTTAGTTCCTCTTCACTTTCTGCCATAAGGGTGGTGTCATCTGCATAGCTGAGGTTATTGATATATCTCCCAGCAATCTTGATTTCAGCTTGTGCTTCCTCCAGCCCAGCGTTTCTCATCATGTACTCTGCATATAAGTTAAATAAGCAGGGTGACAATATACAGCCTTGATGTACTCCTTTGCCTATCTGGAACCAGTCTGTTGTTCCATGTCCAGTGCTAACTGTTGCCTTCTGACCTGCATACAGGTTTCTCAAGAGGCAGATCAGGTGGTCTGGTATTCCCAACTCTTTCAGAATTTTCCAGTTTACTGTGATCCACACAGTCAAAGGCTTTGGCATAGTCAATAAAGCAGAAATAGATGTTTTTCTGGAACTCTCTTGCTTTTTTGATGATTCAGCTAATGTTGGCAATTTGATCTCTGGTTCCTCTGCCTTTTCTAAAACCAGCTTGAACATCTGGGAGTTCACAGTTCATGTACTGTTGAAGCCTGGCTTGGAGAATTTTGAGCATTACTTTACTAGTGTGTGAGATGAGTGCAATTGTGCGGTCCTTTGCACATTCTTTGGCATTGCCTTTTTTAGGACTGAAATGAAAACTGACCTGTTTCAGTCCTGTGGCCCCTGCTGAGTTTTCCAAATTTGCTGACATATTGAGTGCAGCACTTTCACAGCATCATCTTTTAGGATTTGAAATAGCTCAAATGGAAGTCCATCACCTCCACTAGCTTTGTTCATAGTGATACTACCTCAATGTCTCTTGCATTGGGCAAATTCAACTTTCACAAATAAAAGGGTAAGCATGCATCATGCAGGTAACAAGAGGTGGGCCCTCCCTTTAGAGCAATGAGCCCACTTCCTTCCCCTGGGAGCTTCAAGGCAGTCTCAGCCCCTTCAGACCTTCCACAGTAAATAATACAGCATTGGGTCAGTTCACACCATATCACACTGGACAATTAAAAAAAAAACAGTAAATATAAATGTGGCATTAACATCTAATTCTTCTGAACAATCAAAGCAAAAATCTCCATCAATTTATACCTATGAAGTGGTCAGGTCTGCTGGAAACGTCTTGTCTGACTCTCACAGCCTCCTGGGTAGACTGCGTAGGGCTTGGCTGTGAAGAAGCTTCTCCAAGATTCTCTAGCAAAATTTTCATTAAAACTGTTAAGTCGTCTCTACTGAGAGCAACCTAGAAACCAACAATAGGTTACTGTTAATATGAAGTAATAAATGATGCAAAATATCTATGTCTTAGCTTATGGTCTGTCAAATTAACTGTGCATCTAACAAAAAAAAAACAAGTAAGTTGGGACCATAAATAGCAGGATGAAAGTATTTTATCTTGTACAGTATTAGACATTACTCCTGTGTGTAAACGTGCTTTTCCTCCACTCATATCCAAGTCCCTGCATCCGGTACTCCCCTCCTCCTGCCGTTACTGTTACTGTGTAACTCATTCTGTTCTGGACCTGTGCTCCTCTCCCCTCTCCCTAGCTCCTCATCTCCATTCTGCTTCTCTCTCTTCTCGTCCAGTACCAGCATCCTCCTCTACCTTGTTTAGTCTCCCCCAAACTCAAACTGAATAGAATGCTGTTCAGTTTCCAGTCTCCATCAAGAAGGAAAAAGACGTGCTCCTGCAAAGTAGTCTCATTCTCCGTACATGCATGTCTGCATATACTTAAATCATTTAACCTATCAAGTAATGCCTCCTAGAACAGTAACAAATGCATCTACATAGAACTGTTAAAAGCCACAACACAGGCCAAGATGAGCATCTTACTAATCTTCAACCTTTATAAAAAGGGGATATGTGACAAAAAAGAAAAAAAAAAAAGCAAGAGATTTTGAGTCAGGTAGATATGTGTCAACTATACCACTCTCAAGGTGTGCTGTTGGCTAAGTTTCTTAGCCTCGTTAACTTATTTCTTAATCTTTAAAATGGGAATATCATCATCTTCCTCATCGGTGGCTGCAGAGCAACATGAAGCTGCTAGGATAAACTAAGATGCTACTGGCTGCTAAGACCCATGAAACCTTTCCATCCTCCCTCCTTTTGTGCATCCCCTGCACATATGGGGGCTTCCCTAGTGGCTCAGAGGCAAAGAATTTGCCTGCCAATGCAGGCAATTCAGGTTCGATCCCTGGGTCAGGAAGATCCCAGGAGAAGGAAACGGCAACCCACTCCAGTATTCTGGCCCGGGAAATCCCATGGACAGAGGAGCCAGGGGGGCTACAGTCCATGGGGTTGTAAGAGTCAGACACGACTTAGCGACTAAATAACAGTAATAACCTACACATATAGAGGTCCCAAAGGCCTTCTTGAAGGACCTGAACCCAAAACCGAACGGGTGCATTCACATCTTTTCTTCTGAACACTGCAGTACCCTGTGCCCCTCAAATTGTGCCCTATCACCAAGGGCAACACCTGATTCCCAGCCTAAATCAAAGTGCGGCAATATTTTAGCATGAGATGATGACCAGGGATTTCTTATTTGCTCCAAGTCCCAGTCCTTAGAAAACAGACATCACTTTAACTCCCCAGAACTTCTTTTTATATTCATTCCCACTTGTGCTACCAACTGAGATATCACAGCCTCCTGAAAAACAGCTAACTTCACCACCTCCTAGTATTTGAAAAGGATCCAATATTAGTTCTGGGATCTAATATGAGCAAGGGAGAATTTAAGAGAACAGTACTATATCCTGGAATAGAACAGTCAATACTCTCAATAAACACATGCTCTTCTTTATATATTTACTCATACTACGGACAGGGATCTCTCATTCCTACAACAAGCCTCAATTTTAACATCTTCACTAGTAGAACTCGGCTCCTTTGACCCTTCTTGTTTTATCTTAGAACTAACTCTGAAATAGTCACAGATATCAAAACCCACTACACTACTGAATTTTCACTCCTCTTTCACACATTCTGTTTAGTCACTCCCTCTTTCCCTATCCCTTACTGCTTGGCTTCAGCAATTTCAAACACAGGCACACAAGAATCCTAAGGTTCCTACACTTTGGTGACCTTCTTTGACCAGTATCATCTCTTCCTGTGAGGCTACCTATGACCTGCTAACTACAATATTAAAAAATACTGCTGTTTATATGCTTATCAACTAAACATATTCACCTACTGAAAATGTCTGCTTTTCTAATTAAAAGTGTTTCTATACATTAAAAATACTATTTAAGGTGCTTTAGATGTGCTATCTAAATATCACTTTACAGGGACTTGCCTGGATGTTCTGTACTTAAGATTCTATACTTCCAATGCAGGGGGCACAGATTCAGTCCTTGGTTGGGGAACTAGGATCCCGCATGCCATGTAGCACGGTCAAAAAACATTTTTAAATAAAACTTAAATATCACTTTTCTTTTATCATTTGTCTTAAAACTTGAACAGAATCTTCTAAAATTACTAATAATAATCTCAGTAGACTTCCTAGCTTTCAACCTCAGAGTTCTTGCTGGCATCACCAAATATCCCAACTAATAAGAAATAAAGGAAAGTGTGAAAAACTGCAACACCTTCATTTTCAGTTAACAAAGCATTCCCTTTCAAACATTTTATCACTTTCTGATGTACATTAGAACTACGCTGTGATCAATGATAAAAGTCTAGCTAGTGAGCAATTATTTTATACATATACTTACTTGCATAGGTTTTAGTCTTCCTTTTACCTCCATTCCTGGAATTTCCACATACCATGATGCTGCTAAATTCCGCTGTATGTATAAAAGCATGTTGACTGGTTTTAAAATTTCAATGTCATGCTGTGGTAAGTCAGCCTGCAAAATTGTCCTGAAAGATAATTAAGAATTTATTTTATATTTCTAAAATCTACATTTTAAAATGAAGACTATCATCATGTATACCAGTTTCCACACAGCAATTTTCCAAACACTAAAGGTTGCTATCAGAATTCTTTTAGAACATGCTTCTTTCCACAAATCAATCAGAGTAAGTTTATAAAGCAGAGCTACATAACACAAAGCCCATGCAATGCTGATTTCAAAGAAACAAACTGCATGAGTATGACTACTGCTCTATTCACTATCTTTCCCAAAGACTAATAATAGCTACTAACCAATGTCATACAAACAAATGTTACATCCTCCTAACACTTCTCCGAAGGACAAAGAAAGTGATGCTGTACTAAGCCCTGAGGTTTATGCTATTAGTATGTCTCCAAACTCAAAGGGAAAAGCTCACCAAACCTAGAAGTTAAACAAGCATATTGTAATAGTCATTTCTAGCCTGCCAGCCAACAAATATTTGAACCACCAAATAATTCACTCTTGTCATCCAACAGAGCCAACACATTCCCATTTTGATTTGATAATCCATTAGATATCTTACTGAGAAGTCCTAAATGTGACATGCTTTGGAAATGAGAAATAAATCTTAAATTTTATTATATTTTTAAGAAGACTTTGTCTATATACAGCTATGTGCAAAGCAAATAAATAAATATCTAAATTAAGTATTAACCATAATCTTATAATAGGAAATTTTTATAGAGTAAAAAAACACATCACAAATTTAGTAAGACAAAGTATAGATTTTATGAGGTCCATCACTATCAACCACTAACCAAAAACCAATGGTCAAAGTTTAATGATTAGAAGAAATAAGGACTATGAACCATGAACCACTAGAGTGTTTTACCCTGACAATGATTCTATGAAAATTCTATTTCTAGTAAGTAATACGCAGTTGGGGCTTCACTGGTGGCTCAGTGGTAAAGAATCCACCTAAAATGCAGGAGATGCAGGTATCTCCTGGGTAGGGAAGATTCCCTGGAGAAAGAAATGGCAACCCACTCCAGTATTCTTGCCTGGGAAATCCCATGGAGACAGGAGCCTGGTGGGCTATAGCCATGAGATGGAAAAAGAGTCAGACAAAACTTAGCGACTAAACAACAAAATGCAATTGGATTATATATTTATACCTGGACAGCTTTAGCTGAGTGAGTTGGATGTCCATTTTATCAATGACAGGGGGTAGAGAATGATGTCCCCTAGAAACTACATTAAATCGGTTTTCAACTGTTATTAAACCCAGATCTGCTATAATAGCATTAGGTGATACTGAAGACTGAGGAATGATAATAACTGGTGCTTTCAAGTTGATATCCATTAAAAGGCGGAAACTCTTTTCGGCCAAGTCTTTCATGCTGGAAGCAGCTCTTTCTGCAGCCTGGGCCGTAGCTGAGCTCAAAGCTTCTTTGGCAGTTTGAAAATTGTTGAGGAAGTTCTGTGGGAAAATACTGGTATTTAGAGTTCCCCTCAAAACAGGGATTTATTTTTTAAAGGAAAAACTTTAAAAAAGAGAAGCTAAATAAAAGAGGTGATGTAAAAGAGATGTTATTTATGACCGTGTACATGAAATAAAGTTTAGAAAGATACACTCTGAGATAATTAACATGAACAAGAGTCCCTTCACTTTATGTATTTCAGAGTTATTTGTTTATTGACAAATTTTGGTAGCAATTCTTTTGTGTGTGTGTGAAAATAACAATGTTTATTGAGGACTTGCTAAATGCTTTACATGTTTTTGTTTGTTTCATATTTTTAAAAGTTATTTATTTAAATTGGAGGCTAATTACTTTACAATATTGTGGTGGGTTTTGCCATACATCGACATGAAACCTCCCTTTCACTCATTTAAAACCTCCCTTTTACTCATGAATGTTGGCCTTTTTAACCTAAATTTACATAAAAAGATGGGAGGAGAAAGCTTTACAGCTCCCAAAGTAGCTTTGAATCTGTACCCTCTAGGTCATATGAATAAAGTCTAGTTTTAGAAACTAAGGTTTTGCCTGCTTATTTCTGAAGATTTTTTTCTTAAGTGTACTTCAACATGAGCAAAGGTGCTTAAGTGTTTATAATCTTGTTACCACTAATAATAGTCAAAAATTATTTATTTAGAGTAAGATACCATTCATCTCAATTTCAACTAAAAACAGAAAGACTTTTCCCAATAGAGAAAAGAACTGGAAGCAATATTCTTGATGCACATCCATTAATAACACAGATGGCTTATTTAGTTGTTATTTTAACTAAGCCCCCTCCAAATAAATTACTTTTCTGAAAAATAAAACATAGAAATGTGTGATTTGAAAGCTTTGATTAACAGTCCTACTAAAAGAAAGGCATAGGCAAATTAAACTCTTCACTCCATGAAACTTACATGGAAATAAATAATTTAAAGAATTTTATGGCCTTGTTGATGGTAATTATAATCAAAGCTGTAAGTTCCAGTATTAGCCCTTCCAATGCCTGATCATCTCCTTAAAGGATTCTTATAGCTAAACATCTTTTAAGGGTATCTCTCAAAACAACTAACACTGAAAAGCCTTAACTGAAACATCAGAAAGTATTTTCGAACTATGTAACTATGTTAAAGTTAAAGAATGATCCTTCATAGTTGGTTCAAACCAATGATAACAAAAACTCATTTAGTTATCCATCATGTAAAGGATTTCCTTAACTGTAATAATCTGTTCAGCATTTGGGAGTTTATCACACAACCTTATTTAGTAAAGATTTTGACTATCTAGATTCAGATACACAGGCAAAGATATTTAGGCTTCAGTGAGAAATAAATATATTTTTAAAATAAACTTACCAAAAGAGACATGAAGAATTTATGAACATATACAATCTGAATACAACCCACTTTGAGACTAAGTTTGCCATCTACTTTAGACATATCAGCATAGGCCTTTCCTTCTGTGGCATCTGGATAAAGAGTCATTTCAAACCTAAAGACTTCATCTCCCAAAATAGAGACAGCCTAAAAGTATTAAATTAACTCGTTATTACATCAAAAGAGTTGTATCACTGTATTACAAGGTTTCTTATTACAGAGTCCTTGACATATATAGAAGCATCATTTATATCTAAGCTTCAACAAAATACTAGTTAAAAGCATTTAACTTGACAATAACATTTTCCTATTAAAAAACATTTTCTATTAAACATTTAATAGAAATTTTAATAGAAATTATAACATTTTCTATTAAAAAAAGGTTTATCAATGGAGATATCAATCACTTAATTGGTCAAAAATAACTTTAACACATCATCTAGTCTATACACAATGTGAAAGCAGACAATGACCATATTCATGGACAATTCCCAACAAACTGCCTGACACATGACAGATACTACATATGCACTGAACAAATGATTAAAGACATCTCCAGACACAAAAAAACAAAAATGAATTTCAATATTGAAACATATTTTTTTAATTACCTTTTTGTGAATGGATGTTAAATCAACATTCGTAACTATGATATCCTTAAGTCTGGCAAACATGTCGGTCTGCTTTGGCCTCACAGAGACAGAGGCATCCATTCCTGTGGGAAACACAACACTTTTAATCTAAGCCAAATGAACTAATTCAGAGTTATTTAAATTCAATAATATACTACCAAGATAGAGAACAGATAAAATTACCATTAGACATATGTAAAGTAACAACTTAGTTTTTAATAGTTTTTAAAAAATTTTTGGCTGCTGCCATGTGGCATGTCAGACCTCAGTTCTCCAGCCAGGGATCAAACCAGCTCCCCCTGCGCTGGAAGCACAGAATCTTAACCACTGGACCACCAGGGACGTTCCAAAGGTGACAACTACTTTGTATGAGATACCTAATAAATATTATAATATCTTTAAGTGCTAGAAGCATCTCACCCATAAAATTTGTGAAAATTTTAAAACAGAAGTAATCGAATTTCAAAGACAATTAATCACAGGTCTTCAAACACAAGTATCCTGGGCGTTGGCATGATCAGAATCGGTCATTTAGGACAACAGCTAACATATGTTGAACATTTTATAAACATTATATAATGAAAACTATTAATCTGAAAACTAAGAATAGATATCATTTGATGAATAAATACTATTCGTTCTACAATAAACTGTAGCCAAAACACAACTTCTCTCCAAAAATGTTTGTCATTTTCATGATTTCTAAAGGCATGATTTTTAAATACTTCTCAAAGTGAATCCGAGAATGGCTACAGCTCAGCCCCAATAATGAACCTAGATCTTTACCACGCTACCCATAAACAGATCCTTAGTAGTATTTGCTGAATGGAACTGATTTTCTAACCCCTGTTAACTGCTTATTACATACATGACAGGCATTTTTCTTAATATATGCAAATATGCAAACTTAATCCTCACAACAATCCCACGAGCAATTATTATAACAGTGTCCATTTTATAGAAGAGGAAACTCAGGCATGGAAACATAAATTAACTTGCTCAAGGTCAACCAGTCAGTTTTAGGGCAAAATTTGAACGCTGACAGCCTGTTCCAGAATCCATGGTAAAATCTGAACTCCTCTTTCTATCAGGCTGATGATGAGTAAAGCTTATAAAATCTCTTTTAGAAACCTCTTTTAATGATGTTATATATGCACAAAAGGCAAGGGCAACAGGACAATGACATTTTCTTTACTTGGTGAGATGTTACGCTATTCATTTCTCAATTTAAAATCATATTATTCTGCAAATGCAAACAGAACATGAGACTAAATCTTAGACTTATTCTGAAAAAAATTTTTAAATATAAGAAATGTCTTGTATCAGTCATGAATCATAACAAATTTACTTCTAACATTTCAAAGCATATCTCTGAAAAGTTTGCAGGCGTCTTCAATATAAATAAACCCAAAGATGACTCATGATGACCTAGAGGGGTGGGAAGGTGGGGGGGGAGGTTCAAGAGGGAGGGGATATATGTATACATATGGCTCAGATGGTAAAGAATCTGCCTGCCAATGCAAGAGACCCAGATTCAATCCCTGAGCTGGGAAGATCCTCTGGAGAAGGAAATGGCAACCCACTCCAGTACTGTTGCCTGGGAAATCCCATGGACACAGGAGACTGCCAGGCTACAGTCCAGGGGGTCACAAAGAGTCCAATGTAACTAAGCAACTAACACACTCACTTTTTATAGCTCATTCACTTTTTTTTTTTTTAAATGACTGTGCTGGGTCTTCACTGCTGCACGCAGGCTTTTTTCTAGTTGCGTTGACTAGGGGCTACTCTTCTTTGTGATGCTAGGGCTTCTCGTTGTAGTGGCTTCTCTTGTTGCGACGCATGGGCTCGACAGTGCACGGGTTTCAGTAGTTCTGGTGCAAGGGCTCAGTAGCTGTGGTTCCCGTGCTCCAGAGTACAGGCTCAACAGTTGTGGTACATGATTAGTTGCTCCACAGCATGTGCTATCTTCCTGGAACAGGGGTAGAACCCATGTCTCTTGCACTGGCAGGCTAATTCTTTACCACTGAGTCACCAGGGAAGCCTACTGATTCACTTTTTTGTACAGCAGAAATTAACACAACATTGTAAAGCAACTATACTCCAATAAAATATTTTAAAAATAAATAAATAGGGCTTCCCTGGTGGTTCAGCAGTAAAGAATCTGCCTGCAATGCAGGAGATGCGCACGGGAAACGGGTTTGATCCCTGGTTCGGGAAGATCCCCTAGAGAAAGAAATGGCAACCCACTCTAGTATTCTTGCCTGGGTAATCCCATGGACAGAGGAGCCTGGCAGGCTACAGTCCATGAGGTCCCAAAAGAGTCAGATGCAACTAAGCAACTAAACAACAAATACATAATAAAGTTTACCATTTAAAAAATAAATAAATGGAAAGTCATACCATGCTAATGAATGAGAAAACTCAATATCGTTAAGATATCAATTCGCCCTAAATTGGTCTATAGATGCAATGCAATCCCAAGTAAAATACTACAAGGCTAAGAAGAAAAAAAAAAATACTACAAAGCTTTTTGTTGAAATTGGCTGCTGTCCTTGAAGTCGCTAAGTCATGTTCAAATCTTTGTGACCCCATCAACTGCTGCAAACCAGACTCCTCTGTCCTACACTATCTCCTGGAATTTGCTCAAATTCATGTCCATTGAGTCTATCTAACCATCTCATCCTCTGCCGTCTCCTATTCTTTTTGCCTTCAATCTTTCCCAGCATCAGGGTCTTTTCCATGAGTCAGCTCTTCACATCAGGTGGTCAAAATATTGGAGCTTCAGCTTCAGCATCAGTCCTTCCAATGAATATTCAGAGTTGATTTCCTTTAGAATGAACTGGTTTGATCTCCTTGCAATCCAAGGAACTCTCAAGAGTCTTCTTCAACATCACAGTTCAAAAGCATCAATTCTTCAGCACTCAGCTTTCTTCATGGTCCAACTCTCACAACTGTGAAGTTGGAAAGCTAATGGTAAAATTTACATGGAAATACAAAGAATGTGGAATAGCCAATCAGATGAGAGGAAAAATATAATTTTACTGTTACTGAAATCTTAGGGGAAAAAAAAAAAAGACAAGCCATGAGAAATGTACCATGCAACAAGCTCATTCTTCCTGAAGGTCTACGTAAAGAAACAAAAATACCTACACCAAGGAAGAACTACTTACCATGTATTCTAATATCAGCAATGTTACACTTCTGATCACAGATAAAAACATTAAATGCATTTAATTTAGCGGTGACCTTTAAATCAAACACATCGTCTTGAGAAGAGGTGCTGGATACTGAAAAGTAACAAAATCCTTGTGATCAGGATCAAAATGTAAAGATGATATAGCACATAAACTAATCTCAAATTCACTAGAAGTACAATATGAACTGTGAAGAACCAAAAAGGTGTCCATTAAGACTATACATAATTAATATTATTTTTAAATCAATTTTCAAATGCCAATCAGACAAAAACTGGCATTTTTCCATCCAAATTAAAAATAAAGGCAACCTTTATTAGCACCTGGTAAGTTCAATTTTGTTAGATGGAAAACTTTACTATAACTTTTCTTCTAGGAAAAAAAGAAAAATCCCTATAATAGAATCTAGGATCCCATTAGAAATAAATTTTGATTTGGAACTTCTTTTCACATCATATATTAGATCAAAGAAAAATATTTCATGAAAAACTGAAATGGTAAATTAGTAAAAATATGTATTATTAACTGTGACACATACATGTTATTAACTATACAGCCAATTTCTCTAGATTGCATTCTGTTTCTCCATGAAGAATCCTAAGATAAAATGTGTTAAGAAATGAACATAAAGAGCTAAAGTTAAGGAACAAAAAGTTACTTTATAACATGTATTGGTGTCTGTGTACATGTGTCTAAGAATAACAATCAAATGGATTCCCTTAATCTATTTTAGTTCAAGTCCTGATTGATAAATATAAGATATAATTTCCTAGAGATGTGTCTTGACTGAAGGAAACAACGTTTCTTATAAAACTGTAAAAGTATGGGGACATCAATCCTTAATCACCAAGATGATAAAAGAGTTTGTTTTTTTTTTTTCCCTTAAAATTTAAAGTAGCATAATCAAAGCATAAAAAACAGCTACACAGCATAACTAGAATATTGTTTCTTTGGATTAGGATTTTTTTTATAGTTTATTGTGAGCTTAAATATTCCCTGTATCAGATCTAATATTACTAACAGCTTTATACTTTAAAGATGCCAGTAATATAGATATAATGCAAACAGATAATGGTTTGAAAATTAAATGACCAGATGTTAGATACTCACATCATATGATATGAAAGAAAAATAATTAAAATAATATTTGACTTAAAAATAAGCACATGTTCACTCAGGCTACACTACATCTAACATTTTCAGGGCACAAGTCACGGCATGTGCCCATACCTCTATGTGACTTAAATACAGTTTTGGTTAGAAACCAAAGTGAGCATGTCTCTTCCACGAGATTATTCCTTTTGTGTCTTGCGAAGCCTAAACCTGTTGAGTACCAGGTAGTTTTACCTGACTGAAATGGGCCTTTGTTACTAAGCATGACAGTGATCATACTTTAATTTCTTCCTTTCTCACTTTCACTAGAATGAAGGCTATGGGTACATCAATACAAAGTATATACGACTTTATTTTATGAAAAAGCAAGGCAGTGAAATCAAATATAAATACATGATTAATATTAAACACTTATTTAAAATCTCTCACTAAATTTATATCAATACCATAAGAGTAAAATCCACTTTCTTTTGAAACCAACATAATCTGTTAAAGCACTGGAAACATTAAGGTGCTAAATGGTCATCTTATCTTAAAAATACAAGTTATTCAGTTCAGTTCAGTTATTACATATGATTATTAAAGTTCAGGTAGAAAGTATGAGACCATGACTCAAAAGTTAATACCAGTTTTGGCAATGATACTTCTGGACTCCCCCATAAGTGGTTTCAGCTCCGAGTCCTTCTTAGAAGGTTCAGAGGATGGAACGGCAGAGGACAAAAAATCCATGAAGGACAGTAAAGCTTCCAAATGAAGAACTAAGTCTAAAGATGAAAATGAAACCTAAGATAATGAACAATTAGAGAGGCAAATTTCAGATATAGAAACATTTTTATGTCAAACTTCAACATATACAAGTAGCCCAAGAATAGTTCAACCAAGGACCTTTTTTATTTGAGAAAAAATTCACTATTACTTTGTTAATCCTTTACCAGACAATAAACTAACACTGCTAACTTCCACACATGACCATACTTCTAACCTCAACAGAACTTAAAAGGTTTTAAGTAAAGATTTAGGAAGTATTATCAGCCTTAGCTCAGTCCCCTTACAGATGGTTCCAAGAGCAATGTCTGTACTGAGCCATACTTTCTGCCTGACCCTTAATTTTTTTCTAATCCTAAAGTCGTTAACAATTTAAGTGCTTAATGCTTCCATTAATAGGACGTCAAATAAGAGTTGTGAATAAAATTCCCTTAAAAATGTATTATTTTGTCCTCAACAAGGAATCATTAATTTTTACCTGGGAAACAAATAGTCTTTTAGGAAATCAAATAAACTTTTGTAATAATTTTATCTCAGCTCTATATTCATTTCTCCCATCTACAAGATTAGATCTATTATTATTACCACTCTTACTCTAATTTTAGAACTCACAATCTTATAGCTAAAGATGGCTTTGAAGCTATATTCAATCATTAACATATACCCCAACCTTACAGTGAGTTAGAAAAGACATACCTCAAGTGTTTGTTTGGTATTGTCATGAATAGTTTTAAATTCTGGTCCATCAATGTCTGCCTACAAATAATGGAGGATGAAATCACCAGGTTGGAAACAATAAAAATTCACACATTGCAATATATACATTGCAATACACATAGTCTTTACTTTTCAAAGCATGCTATGAAAACACTATAAAAATATTTTTAAAAGCAAAGAAGAATATGCCAAAAACACAAACACATAAGTAATTCTCACATTCTGGAAAAGCAAAAACCCAAACTAGGAGGAAATGCTAAAGGTAGGGAAAATGCTAGTGCATCTGGATTATATTTTGCTTCAAATTACAATGGAAGTTTGTGTACTTCCACTTATTCAAAAACATACAATTAACTCTGAAGGTTATTGAAATGATCCAAGACCGTCAGATGCTTGCATAATGCACTATAATCAACCAGTTTTAGAATAAAAAAATTTAGGGGAAAAAACTGAGATATTAAATATGAGGGATAACTTCATACATTCAAATAGTAAAGAATTTTAGAAATGAAACTAGGTACCTTTGTCAATAACATTTTCAGAAGGGGTTCATCTGTTACATTGGAAGAGTTAATAATGTGAAGAGGTCCTCCTTTAGAGTCTAAAAGAGAAAGAGAGATCATTAAGTCTTTCGGATGTTTCAAATATATTAAAAACAGATCAGCCAGATACACAACATACACATTTCTCAAACCTCAAGAGTTGGGTGGTGTGGTGGGTAAGAATCCACCTGCCAGTGTAGAGGACACAGGTTCCATCTCTGGTCCGGGAAGATTTCACAACGCTACGGAGCAACTAAAGCCTGTGTGCCCTAGGGCACTTGAGTTACAACTACTGAGCCTATGTGAGGCAACTACTGAAGCCTGTGTGCGCGAGAGCCCGCACCCCACAACTACTGAGCCTGCGGGCTGCGATTACTGAAGCCCTTGAACCTAGAGGCTGTGCTCTGCAACAAGAGAAGCCACCACAAGAAGTCCCACGCACCAGAAGAAAGAGGAGGCCCAGCCCACCCCAACCAGAGAAAGCACATGCAAAGCAATGCAGACCCAGCACAGACAAAAATAAATACTGAAAATTAATTTTTAAAGAACTCAAGAGTTGTATGCTAAAAATGGTGACTTTTACTATATGTAATCATATCTCAGTAAAACTGACTTTGAAATAAAATCCAAGATACTCCACAAAGACAAAAAACCCAGCACTGGCCAATTACAAATGATATATTTGGTACTACTGGTATTACTTATTTCAACAAATAAGAATACATTAAAGAACAAAACTATAAAATACTTAAACTAGGGATTATTCTCAATACAAGTCTGCTTTACTTAAAGTGACCCCATAGAATTCCAATGAACTTTAAACACCCGTATTCACTTTAAAAGTTACTTTGGTGCAATTTAGAAAGTGAATTTGAAAGGCTGAAAAGACTACAGAAGAATGCTAAATTTTTTCCTCTATATATTTCTGTATTGCTTGTTATTTTTTACAAGTATATATTAATATTATTAAACACAAAATATACTGCTGTAATTTAAAAATACATTTAAAAATCAAACAAAAAATTTACTTTCTAGTAAACTAACTCACCTTTCAAAAAGGGTCCCTGGGCTCTATACCTGAGTATTGTACTTGGGTTGTGATTTCCTAATATGTCAGTTCACAGAGAACAGTTATAATGTTGCCTTTTACAAGTTCTGAAGTGTTTTGTATAGACACTGGAGACATAGGCCTCATTCTCTTTTAGATATACTCTACTTTGTGCTAAATATTTAGATATAGATTTACTTTATAATCAATTACTACACAGATAATGAATTTTTAATTTTTAAATATAAAATTACTTTCTATTAAATGTAATAAATTTAAACTAATTAAATAATTACAGTGACACTAATAGATATGCTTAAAGTTTATAAAAAGGTAGGGACCTCTGCCTATTACATGTACAATTTACAGAGACTATACTTCATACTTACCAGTGAACTCAAAGCATCGCATACTAATCTTTTTTAGATAAGCTTCAGCAGTCAGGTCATAGGCTTTAATTCTAGCTTCCAGTCCAAGCTGCAGGACATTTAGTTCATGTAAAGGTCTTCCTTTCTTTTCTGCTTTTTCCATCAAAGTAATCACAACCTAGAAAAAGATATCAGTATTACCACAAACTATTTCACTAATATACAATGAAGATAAGTTAACAATTTAATAACCATCCAGAGTGACATAATAAAAAATTCACACAATGTGCACTTCTATTTGTGTCTGGAAATTGCCTAGGATTATTTACTTTGGAAGGCACACTTACCTGTTCAGACTTTTAAAGCACAGCCAATATATTCTAGTGGATTTCAAGACAGCTATGAAAAAAAAAAAGTGGTTCTGCCTAATTCCCAGTAGTCCTAGTCTGATGGATGGTGTCAGACTAAATCTCAAAGTCTGGGATATACAGTCAATTTCTAAACTACTCCTAAGGCAAGGTTTCTCAGCCTTGGCACCAATGACATGTGGGGCTGATCATCCTTTCCAGGGAGGAGCAGTCCCAAGCACTAGAGACTGTTCAGTGGCCTCACCAGCCTCTGCCCACTGGCTGCCAGTAGGCTCCTCTCTCTGGATGGCAACAACCCAAAATCTCTCCAGATGATGCCTATTATCGGCAAACTGCTTCCTCCCACCCTAATCACTGTCCTCTCAAAGACAACTGTAATTACAAGTATCACAAGTGATATTAAAAAGGATTTATGGGTTTTTCTATGTACATATGTTAATGAAGCCCATTTGCAAACAGAATGATTCATCTATCAATGTTTCAACTATCAAAGCTTAAAAATCTTCAATAACTCTTAACATCACCAGAAAAACAGCAGAGGTTTAACATTAAGGAAGTTTGTTTCAAAGCATATATTTCAGATTTTAAAAGTAGCATTCATTTGTTTAAAATTTTATTATGCTTAACTCAGAGACAGAATATAACCTCTACACAAGTCTTTAACGATGAAAGGATTTTCAGAGGAAATGTTTTTCTTCCAAGTCCCTCTATGTGTGACGCTTTCGCACATATAAACATGTTTACATCTGGTTCCTCTCTCTACCCTGTCCCAGTCCCCTTCCTGAATCCTGTTTCTCAGACTCCATTTTATTATTCTTTAAAAACGCAACCCAAATCTCACTTCCTCCAGGATATCTTCCCTGATGTTCTCAGACTGCTTAGATGCCCTCTTCCCACTATGGGGGCACCAAGGATGGAAACCACCTGCCTTGGCTGGGCATGACGGTAACCGCGTGCCTGGACTGTCTCACAACAGAAGGTCTAATAAGGAAAACAGAGCTTCCCCCGGAAACGAATGGAGAGAATTTGGGATAAAAGGAGGGAGGAGATGCCAGTGAACAAACCCGCAAGAATTCAGGCAGGGCCAAAAGGCAGAGAGGGGAGACAAAACATCCAGCCAACTTCCCAGAAGCCCTCACATTGCTATCGACATCGGCCGAGTCACGTGTGCACCATCAGGAAGGACCCTGAGTCACCAAACATCTTTGGTGAGCAAGATGACTGGCCAGAGATAACCCGGAAACTAACCCCATTACCATAAATCCGAGACTGGGAACCATGTGACGAACAGTTCTTCTAGGTTCCCTTATCCTACTGCTCTTGGTCCAGGCATCCTTTCCCAATAGTCTCTTGTGTTGTCAGGATATGTATCTCCTCAGACAATATATTACTGTTAGACAAGAGCCCACTCTGGAACCCTGGAAAGGGTCCCCCATCCTGTAACACTACCATCATTGTCATAAGCTCCCTAGGTACATTTTTAGTGGGAATTTAAAAAATGTAATTAGTGGGAATGTAATTTAATGGGGATATTACAAAAATGTTAACGGTTTTCTTGTTTGAGTTGAGTCTATGCCTTTTACCTTTGTTTCCTTAGCACTTAGCACATGCAATGAGTATTTGTTACATGTGTGAATACAGAAGAGGAAAATTCATTTACTCTTTCCTTAAGAATCTGCAGATGGACAGCAGATTAAAAATAAGATAACATATTTTAAATTTATACACATTTTATTGTATGTATTAATGGTTTCTAAAATTTGCAAAGAATTTTCTCAGTCCTCTTCCTGTCTTTCCTATACAAAACCCAAAGCAAGCCACATTCCATCGGTCCTAAAATCACTTGAAAAGCGTGTTAGAGGGCATACTACCATGTTCTCTGTGAAATATTATATCCTCCAAATATAACTCATCTTTAACAAACTCTCAAATTTATAAACATTACATCTATATACAAATTACAAATAGCCTATATAACATTTTTTTAGTAGAGTAATTCCAAATATCCATTATTTATTCACCTCATTTTATAAAAACAGATGAAAATTACATACCTCTTTAACTTCAAAATTCAACAGCATATTAATGATGTCTACAGATTTTATTTCTTCCACTCCAGCTGTTGAAGTATCTTGAGAAACATGCACATCTTGTTTTAACGTAGAGATTTCAAGTGGCTCTTTACTTTCACCTAAAGATGTTTAAAAGAAATTCATTTACCTCTATTCACACATTTCCTACATGAATACTCAGTGAGAACTTAGACAAGTACTCCAGACTTGGTGCAAGCATTCAAAATCTACAAATCAGAATTATACAGCCCCAGCCCTTAGGGAGCTCAGTTTAGTAGAAGATACATATAAACACACACATATATAGTACAAACAAAATAAGCAGGCTTCAACTGCTTATTAAATAGACACATTAAACAGACAAATGTTGATAGACTCTATGTAAATGGATAGAAACCACATAACTAGGCAAGACACTGCCATGAGGAGGTCAAGAAAGTCTTAACTGGAGAGTTATCATTCAAGCGGAACTGGAGGATCTCCTCAAACAGAGGAAACATTCTAAGAATAAAATAAGAGGTAGCAGAAAATCACAGAGAAAGAACACATCGGGACAGGTTTTGCAAACAGAATGGAGTTTGATATGGTTAAATCATGAGGTGAATAACAAGAATGCAGCTTTGATAAGAAAAAAAGAAGGGGAAAGTTGAAGCTTCTTGTGCCATACCAAAACCAAAAGTAAAACCAAATGACTATGGGCTTGTTGTCCTGAAATTCATACCCTGAAACACAACAAAATTTGCTTTCCAAATTATAACACACAACACTAATAACAGCTATCACTTGCTAAGTACTCACCTCTGTGTAGGATGCTGTGCTAACAGATGTACATGGACTAGCGCAGTTAACTCTCGTAACAATACTTTGAAGTAAAAACTTTATTGTTCTCACTTCCCAGATGAGCAAACTGAGGTCCCAACAGACTCAGTACCTTGCTTAGTGTTTTCCATGTGGAAAGCCACTGCTGTTAATTATTACCTTTGAGAAAGCAATACACAGGCCAAGGTTTCTTAACTATCACCTTATTTTAGCACTGTTTCAGGCATAATGAGATCCAGGGGAAATAATTCTAGCAAATATTTTGCTTTTAGAAAACAATTCCTAGAATAGGCAAAGATTTCTTAAATAGAAAACAAAAGCCCTGATCATTTAAAAAATATGTATTAAAGTTCATTCTATTAAACAGAAGGCCCATTAAGAGTGAAAAGGTAAACCACAGATAGAGAGAAATTTCTACACATATACTAACATGTATACATATAGCAAACGTAACCAGCAAAGGGCTGCTATCCAGAATGAATAAATAATTCCCATACACCAATTAGAAAAAAAGACCACACCTTAATAAAAACGGTCAACAGACTTGAATGTGTGCTTAGTCGCTCAGTCGTATTTGACTCTTTGCAACCCTATGGACTGTAGCCTGCCAGGCTCGCCTGTCCATAGAATTTTCCAGGCAACAATTCTGGAGTGGGTTTGCCATTTCCTTCTCCAGGGGATCTTCCCGACCCAGGGATTCAACCTGCATCTCTTTCGTCTCCTGCATTAGCAGGTGGATTCTTTACCACTGAGCCACCTAGGAAGCCCCCATACTACACTTGATCTTAGTCAAAAGGCTGAGAAGACTTGAATGATCATGTCGAAAAAGAGAATATCCAAATAACCAATAAGCATATGAAAAGATCCTCAATTTCATTAGTTACCAAGGAATAAATAAAAACCACAGAGATACCACTATATAACCAACAGAACAGCTAAAATTTACAAGACTGACAATGGCCTTCCTGGTGAGAATGTGAAAAAACTGGAACTCTCATACATAGCTGGTAGCAAAGTAAATTGATTCAACCACTTGGAAAACTGGTCAGTATAACCTGGCATAAGTTACTGAAGCTAAATGTAAGCTAACATGTAACCCGGTAATTCTACTCTTAGTTGTATATTCAAAACAAAAAAAGTAATGTAACTGTACCAAAAGATTGAGCAATAACTTTCATAGCAGCTTTACTCATGATAGTCAAAAACTGGAAACAGGAATAAAAGGAACAAACTAGTACTAGATATTCCAACAGATGAATCCCACAAACAAAATGTTGAACGAAAGAAGCCAAAAAAGAATAAGTAATGTTTGTATGATTCCATTTATATGAAATTCAAAAAGAGAGAAAACTGCTCTATCTATGGTATTACAAACTAGAATGGCAGTAAATTCTGGGTAGATCTTAGGGCAGGGTGGGAGTTTGGTACTGACCAGAAAAGAGTGGAGGGCTCTAGGGTGCAGTACTGGAAATGTTTTATATCTTAATCATGGTGATTACACCGGTGTAGCCATATATAAATAAGTTCACTGAATTGTACACTTTACTGTATGTATTAACACACTTGTTAAAAAAAAAGACGCCCCCCTAGTTTTTTCGTTGTGTGTCTGTGTTTGTTGTTATCATTACTGCTGTTTTTGAGATACAACTGACTTAAATTATTGAACCCAAACCCAAAGCTGGTGCCCTGTGACAACCTGGAGGGACACGGTGGGAGGGGGTGCAGGAGGGAGGGACACATGTATGCCTACGGCCAATTCATGTTGATGTATGGCAATAAGCATCACAATATTGTAAAGTAACTATCCTCCAATTAAAATTTTAAAATACTGTATTAGTTTTAGGTAAAAAAAAAAAAAACCAAAAACTTTAAAATCGAAAAAAAAATACAGTGATATACCATTTTTCACTCAGCGAATTGGCAAAAATTTTAAAATCTGATAATATGCTGTGTTAGAAAAGGCACAGAAAAACAACCTGACGGGAGTACAAAACACTCACACTCATTTTGCATATAAGCTCTACGAGGTTCAACTGTCAAAACAATAAGTGAAATTAAATGTTATTACATGTACTAATTAAATTATTATTTTAACAAAACTAAACACTCTCTTATCCAGTAGTCCTGGTATTTTACCAACAGATAAACATGTACGTGTAAAAGTGTATGCACTAGAATAATGCAACATAATAAATGTGAAAGACTGAAATAAATCTGACATGTCCATTAATAGGGACTTCATAAATTATGATACTTCAACAGAATTTAATACCAAGCCTCCATTAAAAAGAATGAGTTAGGTCTATACATAGAATATATACAGATATGAACACCAAGATACACTATGTATGTGTTTATGCTGCTAAGTCATGTCAGTTGTGTCCTACTCTTTGCACCCCCATGAACTGCCTGCCAGGCTCCTCCATCATGGGATTCTCCAGGCATGAATACTGGAGTGGGTTACCATGCCCTCTTTTAGGCTATGTGTATACACATACATATAAAACAGCTTAGAAAATAAGTCTGGTCATTACTTTGCCTCAAGTGAAAGGACCACTATATCTAATCATTTAAATTCTCTTGCATTTATATTGCAGTACAATATTTTCAGTATCTTTGTCTAGTGGTAATTTATCAACCACCTCAGTTTTTACACCTATATTACTAGTGTGTGCATGCTCAGTTATGTCCAACTCTTTGAGACCCCATGGAGTACAGCCTACAAGGTTCCTCTGTCCATGGGATTTTCCAAGCAAGAATACTGGATTGGGATGCTATTTCCTTCTCCAGGGAATCTCCCCAATCCAGGGATCGAACCTACATCTCCTGCATTGTCACGTGGATTCTTTACCACTGAGCCTCAAGGGAAGCCCCAGGTATATTACTACTAAATCTTATTTAAAAGTCAGATCGAGTATGCTACACAGCATACTGTCAACTTAAATTTTTTTCTTTCCTATATGTGCAAATTCAAAACTTATTCCAGCAATTCACCACTGATCTGAAACCCTTCTTTCTGGCCTCCTCCTAACTCATGCAACTTAGAAATAACTGACAGTTTGTTTAACTTAAAAGCAAATTGTTGTTTTATTCAATAGCATCTTATTTATTTTCTTGGTAATACAAATCACAGTTGTAAATATGTGTTCATTTACTTCATTTTTATTGTCCATCTCCCCTACTAAATTGTAAATAACATATATTATGCCACCTATCGTCAGCCTCTTACCTGTCTCCTGTATTCTTGGTTTTACTTTATTCAAATCTTCAGGAGCCTCACCAAGATTTTCTGCTAGTATTCCAAATAAAAGATTAAGATCTTCTTGATTTAGATTAACCTGTGAAATACAATGTTCCAAGAAAAGATAATTTCATTTTTAATGAAACAATTCTAATACAGAAAATAAATCCTTAGTAACAAAACACTAAGAACCAAATAATCTTAATGCTGACTAAAAAATTATATACTCACTATACACTCAAGTATTTCACTACTTATTTCATGTTAAAAATCTCATTTTCAAAGATAAGACAGTGTCTGAGAAAAACAGTATGATTTATGAGTCAGTATTAGTTTCATCTACTTAATCAATATGATTCTCAGTGAAAGTTAATAATGATTAAAGAAATCAGATCACCTTTTTTTAAGAAGTTAATTTTGGAACATAAGTGCTACTAAGCACACATAAGTGCTATTTTTTAAACAATAACAATTTCAATGTAATAGAAAGGCCATCTTCAATATAAAAATATGGTTCATTCAATGCTATAATTATCTTATGGGTACTTAGATATCCCTAAAATAAAAAGTTGTGTATATAATATATAGAAGAAATAGAATTATAATATACTGATACTAATAATTTACAAGTAGATCTCTGCTAATGTGTATATATAACAAATTTAAAAGCTAAAGAACACTTAACTAAAGATTAAATTCTACTAAAAACAATGAAGATACTGTTGGACAATATCACACTGAAATTATTCTTACAATAATCAGTAAAAAAAAAAAAAGTTCACATTTCATTTGGATTTATAATGAGAAAATCTTCAGAGTCTCAACTTTCAATAACAAGGTTTTTTCCACTCATATACTCACATTCATTGACTCAAGATGTCCTTTAATTTCCACAACAGGCACCTTGTGGTACCAAGATGCAGCTAGATTCCGATTTACAAAAAACTCCAAGTTAATTGGGTGCAACAGCTGAATATCAGGATGGGAGATTCCTGGCTGGATCACTGTCCTAATGAGAAATATAATTGATATATATGCATAAACATAGGGGCAAATGCAACATATCATTTAAAAAAACATAAAGTCCAAAGTTGTTGCTCTAAATGCAGATTTGAAACACAATGCTGTTTTAGTGTTTTCTAAACTTGATTTATAGTTAATTTAATCTACAATGCACCAGCACGAACAGATTAAAATACAGCTGACCTTTGGACAACACGGTCCATGGGGTCTAAAGAGTCGGACATGACTGAGCGACTTCACTTTCATTTTCACTTTTGAACAACACAGGGCAGCGGCCGGGGGGCTAGTGGTGACAACCCTCCATGCAATCATGTAACTTATACTTTGCCCTCCATATTTTGGTTCCTCTGTATATGCATTTCCTCCACAACTGTGGCTCCAAACAACCATGGACTGTTATTTACCATTATTTACCACTGGGAAAAAAAAATCTGCTTATAAGCAGAATCATGCAGTTCAAACCCATGTTGTTCAAGGGTCAACTGTATATGATATACAATTAGCCTTTAAGAAAACATTTTCTTTAAACAGAAGATAGATGACAGTAATTTTTAAAAAGAAACTGATATCACTGACAATATGGGGGAATTATCAGTATAGTTGTTCAAGGACTCATACATACTCTGGTACAGAGACTAGAGAAAAAAATGGCAAGATGAAAAGCAAGCTGTTTCTAAGTTTATAAAGCTCTTCACCAGGATTCTTTTCTTGCCTTATAATCATTGCTTTTTTACTCAAGACAATTAAATATCCTTGGATGGGGTAGAAAGTGATTTTAAAATGAATGGACACACTCAAACAAAAAAAAATGTATGGACACACTTTCAAATGTCCTCTGGTGTGAGCCCAAGAGCTACATCATAACTTACATAGCATTCCTGCCAAAAATGTATAAGCTCAATTAAATCATGAGAAATCACTCAGACAAAATTGAGACTCATTCCATGAAACAACTAGACTATACTCTTCAAAACTGTCATCATCACGAAAAACAAAGAAAAGCTAAAGAACTATTACAGAATAAATATCTACCAGTACAGAAATCCCCCTCACTAGTACAAAATACAATTTGATGCCACATGTTACCAGGGACTGAAGGGCAAATTCTTGGCCCAACTGGTAAAATCTGAATATTGAATGCATGTGCTCTGTGCTC
The DNA here is from genome assembly GCF_910594005.1 of Cervus elaphus. Lineage (NCBI taxonomy): Eukaryota > Metazoa > Chordata > Mammalia > Artiodactyla > Cervidae > Cervus > Cervus elaphus. Next base: position 52,725,734 of record NC_057826.1, read on the forward strand.
TGCCCATGGGATTTCCCAGGCAAGAATACTGGAGTGGGCTGTCATGCCCTCCCTCCAGGGCATCTTCCTGACCCAACCTGCAACTCCTGCCTGCACTGCAGGTGCATTCCTTACTGCTGAGACAGTGGGGAAGCCCTATTGTACCCATATTGGATAATATATTACACCAATGTTAAACTTCCAGAATTTGCTAACTGTGTGATTATGTAAGAAGATTAAAGTCCTTGCTCTCAGGAGACACATGCTAAAGCGGGGCAAAGGGTAAGATATCTATTCTCAAATAGTTTAGCAAAAAATGTTTTAACTTCCAGTTATGAAACAAACCTTGGGGATGTAATGTATAGGATGGTGACTATAGTTAATATTACTATATTATGTATTTGAAAGTTGCTAAGAGAGCAGATCTTGAAAGTTCTCATAACAACAAAAAATTTCTGGTATATGTGTGTTGACAAATGTTAACCAGACTTACTGTGGTGACCATTTTGCAATACATACAAATATCAAATTGCTATGCTGCATATCTGAAACTAATATAATATTACTGCCAATTGTATCTCAATAAAAATAAAATTTTTAACTTTAAAATATTTTAAATAATAATAAGTATATACACAGAATTAAAGCAAAGGTAAACAATTGGTGAATCCAGGCAAAGGATTACATGTGAACTCACAGTACTACTTTTGCAATCTGTCTGAAGGCTTGAGATTTTTCAAAATAAAAAGCTGATTTAAAAGATTTCCCCTGTGGTCCAGTGGTTAAGAATGCAGATTCACTGCATGAACCCATGCAATGGGACATGGGTTCAATCCCTGGTCAGGGATCGAGGATCCCACATGCCTTGGAGCAACTAAGCCTGTGCACCACAATCAGAGAGCCTACGCACTTCAAAGAAAATCCCGTGTGACGCAACAAAGAACCTGCGTGACACAACTAAGACACAACACAGCCAAAAGATAAATAAATATTTTAAAATAACTGATTTAAGATACTGCTCTGTGCAACACAAGTATGTTGAGTGTGAATTTCAACAGTCATAAAACTTCACAGACAATATTAAATAACACTTGAATACATAATTATTGAAAGAGCATTACCTAGAAAGTTTCAGTTCTGTTAGTTGCACATCCATTCTATCAATCACTGGAGGGTCTGCGTAGTTTTCACCAGATATCAGACTGAACTGATTCTGAACTCTGATTAACCCAAGATCAACCACTACTGCATTGGTGGAAATGGAAGACTGTGGGATGACTATAACTGGTGCTTTCAAATCAATATTAATGGAAACACGAAAGCTCCTCTGGGCAAAATCTTTCACACTTGTGGCGGCCTTTTCTGCAGCCTGAGCAGTAGCTGCGCTCAGAGCCTCTTTCGCTGTCTGGAAATTGTTCAGGAAGTTCTGGAGACACAAAGTAAAAGGAGAAATTCAAACAGGAGGACAAGCACATCATTTCTAACACCATCTTCTTTTTATTTTTGTGCTAATGTTTTCCCAATAAGTAACTTTCAGTTGAGTTCTATTTTCTTAACATTAGGAAAGAATTACTGACTACCCATCCATATGCATGAGCTACCTGAAAACGGCTAATTATAAATAGAGTTATATGGCTGAGAAACCGAGAAAAAAAATTTGAATAGTTTTTACACTAGAGAATTTAGATTCATTATGTTCCAGCAAAAACAATTTCAGTTGTAGACAATGCTAGACAAAAATCATTAAATGATTTCAACTGTTAAAGAGAGGTTTTGACCTCTACATTAATCCATAAATAACATCAATAATCAAATCAATGCACATCCTAAAATTCAAAGTTTTAAGATTTCAATCATAATTATCAGACTTGTTTAAGTACTTCTAAGTAAAAAAATCTATACATAAATGGTGATTTTACCAGAAGTGACATGAGGAATTTATGGAGATAGACAATCTGAATACAGCCAACATTCAGTGATACCACACCATCCACCTTGGACATGTCAGTATAGGAATCCCCCTCAGTAGCATCTGGATACAAATCCAGGTTAAAATGAAAGACTTCATTTCCCATTATTGACACAGCCTGAAAAGCAGAAATGTGGATGAATAATGACAATGACAAAATAAAATCCCTATTGAAAAGGGTTTATAATCATTATAGAAACATTTTTCTATCAAAATATATTTCATTAGCATTTTAAAAATATATATATTTTTTAAAATAAAATCTCTCATTCACCAAAAAACATTAATGATTTACTGTCACCTACTTTTTTATGAACTGTCTTAGGATCAACATCTGTGACAATAATATTTTCCAATCTGGCAAATAGTGACTGCTTTCTTGACTGAAGAGAAAGGGAAGAATCGAGTCCTGAAAAGAAGCGTATTATTTTAATTTCTACAGACACCATAATAAGATCTTAAGATTTTTCTTCTATTGCATACCTTTATTTTATAGGTGCTATTTTTATAAATTTAGCAATGTCTGAACTCCCAATTGATAAGGGCAATATTAGATATTTTTGGTTTTATAAACAATGAAGCATATAAATTCATTAAAAAATAATTATTTGAACTTTCAACCTTGTGAAGAAACTACATCTAGTGCGAATAGATCATCTTAGGATTTTAGTAAATTCTTTATACCTTATATCCAGTCATTTACATGGAGACTATAAAAGTTTCATGAATCAACTTCAGATTAGTAGATGCACTGCCAGTTCAGAAAGAACAAAGAAAAAGCCTAGTTTTCTGGGTTTTAAGATCTTCAAGAATTGTATTACACATATTTTTTACCTTTACCAGATCCCAAAGAGCTTGTAAAGACAGAGTCAGAGAAAAAAGCTAGACTCATTTAGCAGCTTTTGCCTAAAAGAACATAATGGGCCTTTAGGATTTGTTCTTCATAAGGCTGCTTTGTATTTGCACCAAGATAAAGCATATTCACAGACCTTAAACTGAATTCTGGGTTGACACTTAGCTCAACTCATCAAGAGCATCCCTACATTGATATTAGTATTCCTTTCACCTCTGAGACAACTCTCGTGTGTGCGTGCTCAGTGACTCAGTTGTGTCTGACTCGTTGTGACCCCATGGACTGCAGTGCACCGGGCTCCTCTGTCCATGGGATTCTCCAGGCAAGAATACTGGAGAAAGTTGCCATTTTCTTCTCCAGAGACAACTCTCAAAAAGGTCCAAATCACCAGTATATGTGGTTCAGCTCTTTAAGAGTTAAAAAGAAAGTATGCAGTCCAATTATGTCATAAAACAAGCCAGCTTTCAAAGCTCAGAGGCTTCCATTTGTGTATATGCTTTAGCACTGCAAAAGAAAGCTTATCTTTTCAACAATTTTTAAGATCATGAGAACTTTTACCTTGAATCTTGATTTCAGCAATATTGTTCTTCTCATCACAAACAACAACACAGAAAGCATTCAACTTGGCAAACAGCCTGAAGTGAATAATGTCACTGTCTTTAGAGGATACAATCACTGCAAACAGACAAAGCAACTCTATCACAGTGGGAATCTAGGATTGCATATTCTGTGCAGGTCTCTTCCCTATATTAAGTGTTCTGCTTAAAATAATCACAGAATTCTCAAGTTCTTAAAGATTTCAAACACTTTTTCACTTTATATATTCTGTAGTTTGCATTTGCAATAGTGAGGTGTTACTTTTATAATGAAAAAGCAAGAAAACATTTAAATAAATATAAAGACACTGAAACTCAAAGAAGCTAAATAATGTGCCTATGGTCCCATAGTTTAAGTAGCAGGGTCAGGATTTGAACTGAGTTCTTTCTGATTCAAAAGATGGGCTCTGTTCCAATTCAATGATATCCTTGTACCCTGGCCCTCATGTCTCTGGGTCCTGATTTCCTTATCTGCAAATATTAGATATGATTAATCCTCTATGGAGCCCATTCAAGAGCCACTAAGAGAGGAGGAAGAGCTCAAAATCAACACAGGTCTTCTTCCCTTAGTAACTTCATAAAGGCATCGCCCATCAACAACAAAATAAGTACAGAAACAGACATTTTTAAAAAAAACAGTATTAATCACATTTATTTAACATATCAGGCACCCACGTATGACTTAGTTTGAAGAAAAGAACAAAAGGAGGGGAAATATAAATGACTAACTAGATGGTCTCTAAGATTCCCCATTTGGCTCTACAATTCTACAACCCTTTCTAGCAAGAAACAAACCGTGTTTTTCATACCCTTCTGCAGAGCTGAATTTTTTTGCTGCTTTTCAGGAGAAACCTGTATGTCCTTGGTATCACTCATGTTTTGGCCATCTGATGGAATAATGGTTGTCAGGTAGTTAATAGAAGAGAGAAGAGCTTGTGTATGCAGCAACAGATTTAAAGATGAAAAAGCCACCTAGAAATATTTTAGAAAGAAAATTACTTTCCCAGGCCAGCTGTACCAACAGTCTCTATATGATGAATGCAAAAGGCTCCTAACTAGGTTTGCATCACTGCCTTATACTGCTTGGAAGGAAGAAAGAAGAAAGGAAGACTTACAACCCACAGTCCTTAAATAGGGACTATATGCAGAATAAATTACACTTAATACATTCTGGGGATCAAGGTAACCTAATTACTCCACTCCCCAAGCCTAATTATCATAGAGCGTATAATCTGCCAGTAATGGTCATTCTAATATTCCATATATACATGGCTTTTTGAATCTTCAATGACTGTTTATTATTATTATATAAAATATGTTAGCACATGAAACTCCAGAATCACCATGTGTTACCCCTATGTCAAGAAATTATTTCAAATGTGATATGCATGAGATTTAAATATAAAAAATGCAATTAAGAGTGACTCAGTCACTGATCTTCTACCACAATTATGATCTTATCATTAAAAAAATACATAATTCATAGGAAAAAATATATTTTTTAAAACAAGAACTCCAGAAAGCTAAAATAGAACACAAACTGCCTCAAAGAATATAAGATTTTCTAAAAGCAAATTGATTGTTTTTTAATTTATTTGGCTCTACCAGGTCTTAGTTGCGGCATGCAGGCTATCTAGCTCCCTGACCAGGGATCAAACCCAATACCCTGCGTTGGGAGCAGGGAGTCTTAACCACTGGACCATCAGGGAAACCCCAAAGTGAAATTTTTTTTTTAAAACTCACTTTTTACTCAAAAGAATTTGTTTTCATTGCTTCAAAACACTAAGTGGACATAACAATTATTAAAAGGAAGAATCAATATTTAATAGATTCTCCCATGTCTCCAAGATATAATCTGAAGTCATTTCTCTCATTTTCTTTTTAATGTTTCCTAAAACTACATTTTGCCTCTTCTTCCCCTATTTGAGTACCTTAGTGTCGCTCCAGAGTACTCAACCTCTCTCCTTGTATTTCACATTCTTTCTGAGCCCTGCATTAAATGATAGCATCTGGTTTGTTCAGAATCCTGTTGATTCTTTGTCAGTTAAAGTTCCCTCAGCTACAGCATTCCCTCCTTTAGAAATAATCTGGATGTGATACAGTGAGTTAAAATAAGAGCATTATTATCCTGAATCATAAACAGAATATGAAAGACATTTATGAGGTTAATTTATAACTTTTAATGTTTCCTCAAAGGATGCTTAAGACTTCCAGAATAGGTTATTTCCAAATAGAATGTATTCTTTTAATAGAATTTCTTACCTTAAATGTTTGTTCAGTTTTTTCAAAGGTAGTTTGAAAACTGGGTCCATTCTTATCAGCCTAAAAAAAAAAAAAGTTCTAAGGAAGGAATTTAAGACCAAAGTAAACAAATCACTTACTTATAATCATCAATTTATTTATATTCAGTTGCAACTGTATTTTTAATACATTATAATTTAATTATTATTATTTTAAAGTTACATCCAAATCTACTTATTTTAAAAGTACAAATTTGTCCTCCTCCTTCAAACAGAGGAAAGCATGGTATCACTCACTTTTGGGAAACGGCTAGGATCAGAATGATAAACTACGAAGGCTAGAAGGTTTCAAGGTAGTCTAGCCAATCTATCAGAAAGTGAAACAAAGTAAAAGTCGCTCAGTCATGTCCGACTCTTTGCAACCCCATGGACTATATAGTCCATGGAATTCTCCAGACCAGAATACTGGAGTGCTTAGCCTTTCCTTTCTCCAAGGGATCTTCCCAACCCAGGGATGGAACCCAGGTCTCCCTCATTGCAGGTGGATTCTTTACCAGCTGAGCCACAAGGGAAGCCCAAGAATACTGGAGTGGCTAGCCTATCCCTTCTCCAGGGGATCTTCCCAACCCAGGGATTAAACCCAGGTCTTCTGCACTGCAGGAGGATTCTTTACCAACTGAGCCACAAGGGAAGCCCAGCCCATCTATTACCTAATGTTTAAATCCCATTAGAAAGTCTTCAACAAAAGTCCTAAAGTTCTAAAGTCTATTTTAGGATATCTCCAGGAAAAGAAATCTCATTTTCTTAGAAATCGAAACCTTAAAGAACTTTGATTTAATGAGGTCTTCACACCGAATCAAAAACCCATCTCCCATCATAATTACCAACTGGTTCAAGTTCTGTCCCTCGGGAATATATAAATTCAAAGTTTTACCTCCTATGAGAAGCCTTCTGGCTAGATCAGTATCTCTGCCTCCCCACTCCCACAGCGCTTTGTGCTCTTCCTTATTAAAGAATCAAACACATTATATTTTAATTGTTGTTTACCTATCTCCCTACTGGTCTACATATTCCTTAAGAATAGAGAATGTTTTTCATCTCTGTATCCCAAATACATAACAAAATCTGATACAAAAGACATTCAATAGATAGTTATTGAATGATCAAACAAATCAACTCATCTTGAATGAAACTAAATGCCATCAGTTCCTGCAGCATTCTTCATATAACATACTTTTGAGTCCCTTCCAAACCCTGGTAGTTCTCTACTCAATCAAATCCAATTTGACTGCATCCCTTCTGAGGTAGGATACCCAGCCAAATGTCACCACACAAGCAATGAATGCAGGTAGATGACTGTGCCCCAGAAGATAGCAGAACTTATTTCATCCCAGGCTTCCATCTTTGTAGACAAGAAGTCTGGCTTTGTAAAATCCTAGTCCTGTACTTCAGTGAAAGAGAAAGAAGGTGTACAAAAGGGAAGAGAAACAGTGGATATCCCTGTGATTCAAAGCTATGACACAAAACAACAGCCTTTAATAATCTACTCTCATCTTTTCCCTCCCAGAGGATAGTTTAGAATATTAAAATAAATATATAAACATTGTATGACCCTTACCTTAATGTACTCCACTTTTAAAAGATCTAACCCAGGTTTGTCAGAAGAGCTAATCAAATGAAGTGGCTTCTTTTTAGATCCTGGATTAAAGAAAAAAAAAAAAAGAAAAGTATTTCAAATAAACTGGTAACAGGTACTATCAGATGTCCTCTATACCCTCATGGAGATATACCAGTCACTGCCTCCAGAAGCCAGGGAAGGAGACGTGATTTATCCACTGTTTTATCCATCTTTTATTATTTGCAGTCTTATAACTCCTGTTTATGAGATAGCTCAGAATTTTCCACTGGAATAATCTTCTCTAAGGGAAATAATAGCCTAGGAAATTACTGTGGATTCATTCCTTCATTCCTCAAACATCCAATGAGTACACAAGATGTACCCTGGAACGAATAAACCATAAAAGCTACTGAGAGAATTAATTTTATGTCCCATCATTTTAATTTTTATAACCTAACGCTGTTTCTGATATACAAACACTACTGAATTGAAAGAACAAGGGTTTCAATATTGTAAGACCAGAAAAAAATTCTAAGTTTTGCCATTTATAAAATGCATAATCTTGAGTAAGCCACTTAATCTCTATTTAACCTTCCTTTGTTTGTAAAATGGGAGTAATATGCCCTATATAATGGGAATTTATATGGACTCTCTGAGACAGAAGATCATAGGAGTTAAGAATCCAGACCCCCAGACCAGATTTCTAGGGTTTTAATCATGGTTCAGCCACTAACTGTCAGTGTAATCTTGGGTAAATTATGTAAGCAATTTACAACTTCATTTTCTCTTGTGTAAGCTAGAGATAATACCATTGCCTATCTCATAGCATTGTTATAAGGGTTAAATGTGTTAATATTTATAAGATGCTTAGAACAGTTCTATTATTTATTATAATTATTACTAAGTAAATATAAGTGTTTCATATACTCAAAAGTGATACTAAAGCTGTCATTGTCTATTATTTCTATTTTTATGGCTATTACCTTGAATTTCATGGTAATCCAAGCTGATTTTCTTTAAATAAGATACCGCAGTTAAATCAAATGTTCTCATTGTAGCCTCTGTTCCTAATTGAGTAACATTAAACACTAGAATTGTATCTTCTTCCTTCTGTTGTTTGGTAAATTCCAGAATTACCTAAAACAATCAGGACAGCCAAAGAAAGTACTTTGAATCATACTTAAAAAAAAAAACACAAATTCTTCCTTTATATATATCATCAAGATAATAGTAGAAACTTTGCTTACACTCTTCTATTACCATCAAACTACTTACCATAATTGGATGCTATCATCTTAAGCTATATAATTGAGAATATAACTACATCTATCTAGAAATTGTGACGAAATTTTATAACCTTATTGATTTACTCTTTTAATTTAGTAAAAATAGAACTACATGAATTATTCCTTAATATGATTTTCTAAAACCTATACCTCAAAACTAAGTCATATTTGGTGATAAAAGAATCATCTCCATTAATGTAAAAAGGATGTTTACTATTACACTGCTATTCAGATTTACTGCAGAAATGACAGTATATTTAGCCAACAAAAATAAAACATATATGTTATCAAAAACATGCAAGCTCTTTGATCTCCATCAAGAGATGGAGGTCTTTGTGCCCTCCCTTAGAATTTAGGCAGGGTTATAACCACTTCAATCAATAGAGTACAGAGTACTCTAAGGATTTCCAAAGTCAAAAAGGCCATGAAACATCAACCTAGGCTTTCTCATTCTGGGGGAAGCTAGTTGCCAGATAAAAAGTTCAACTACCCTGAAGCTGCCATGCTCAGGAGGCCAAGAGTTGGCACTGCGGTCAACAATCCCAGCTGAGCCCCTAGTCAAGATCCAGGATCGACAGCCAGCCTCATGAATGAGCCCTCTCTGAGGCCCTCTCAGTGTTCATTCAGGTCACTGCTACTCCAGTCAAATCTGACTAAAGCACACAAAAGACCACATGCAAAAATTACCAAATGGGCTCTTCCAGAATTCCCAACACACAAAATTGTTAGCAAGATAAAATATAAACATATATCTAAGAAAAATCAAGAGTGTCAACTGAAAAACAGAAACAGTAAAACAGTCCTGTAAGATAATTCAATACACAATTGAGATACAAAAATAAATTTCAAATAAATCAGCAATTTAAATGAGAGCATTCAAATCATAGAACAATAAATAAAGTCATGGGTAAATACTTTTGTTATTGTTCAGCTGCTCAGTCGTGTCCAATTCTGTGTGACCCCATGGACTGCAACACACCAGGCTTCCCCTTCTTACACCATCTCCCAGAGTCTGCTCAAACTCATGTCTATTGAGGCAATGATGCCATCCAACCATCTCATCCTCTGTCTCCCCCTTCTCCTCCTACACTAAATCTTTACAGCATCAGGATCTTTTCCAATGAGTCAGCTCTTTACATCAAGTGGCCAAAGGACTGGAGCTCCAGTTTCAGCATCAGTCCTTCAAATGAATATTCCAATGAATATTCAGGAAATGAATATTTCTTTGAAGATTGAAGGGTTTGCTCTCCTTGCTGTCCAAAGGACTCTCAAGAGTGTTCTCAAGCACAACAATTCAAAAGCATCAATTCTGTGGCACTTAGCCTTCCTTATGGTCCAACTCTCACATCCATACATGGCTACTGGAAAAACCACAGCTTTGACTAGATGGACCTTCATCGACAAAGTGTTATTTCTGATTGTTTAATACACTGTCAAGGTTTGTCATAGCTTCTCTTCCAAGGAGCAAGCGTCTTTTAATTTCATGGTTACATTCACTGTCCACACTGATTTTGGAACCTAGGAACATGGGCTGATTCCATTGTTCCACCATCCATTTGTCATGAAGTGATGGGACCAGATGCCATGATCTTAGTTTTCTGAACGTTGAGGTTTAAGCCAGGTTTTTTACTTTCCTCTCACCTTCATCAGGAAGGTCTTTAGTTCCTCTTTACTTCCTGTCATTAGGGTAATGTCATCTGCATATCTGAGGTTATTAATATCTCTCCCAGCAATCTTGATCCCAGCTTCTGCTTCATCCAGCCCAGCATTTCTCACGATGTACTCTGCATATAAGTTAAATAAGCAGGGTGACAACATACAGCCTTGACATCCTCCTTTCCCAATTTGGAACCAACCCTTTGTTCCATGTTCATGTTGCTTCTTGACCTGAATACAGGTTTCTCAGGAGCCAGGTAAGGTGATCTGGTATTCCCATCTCTTGAAGAATTTTCCAGTTTGTTGTGATCCACACAGTCAAAGGCTTTAGCATAGTCAATGAAGCAAAAAAAGATGTTTTTCTGGAATTCCCTTGCTTTTTCTATGACCCAACAAATGTTGGCAATTTGATCTCTGGTTCCTCTGCATTTTCTAAATCTAGCTTGTACATCTGGAAGTTCTTGGTTCACATACTATTGAAGCCTAGCTTGAAGGATTTTGAGCATTACCCTGCTAGCATGTGAAATGAGCACAACTATGCAGCAGTTTGGACATTCTTTGGCGTTGCCCTTCTTTGGGACTAAAATGCTAAACACACCCTAAAGCTAGAATATAAAGAAAAAAATTAGATAAATTTCACTAGATAAATATTTAAAAATTTGGAATGGCAAAAAAAAAGGTCAAGTTGGGAAAAATATTTCAAATAGCACTACTATTTTTTCTTAGATGTTTTTGATTGCTTATCACTTTAGTTCATTAATTCAATACTTTAAAAAATATTTATTGAGCTTCATCTTCCATGTATAAGAGAGTGCCAGCCAATTAGAACATCAAGATAACCGGACAGACAAGGTCCTTGTCTTCAAGACGCTTACATTCTAGGGACATTAGCGGAAAGCAGAGGTTACTCTCCTGTGTTGGGTGGTCAGGCCTTTCTAGCAAGTCAGCATTTTTGAAGGAAGTAAAGAATCAAGTCATATAGGAAAAGAGTTTTCCAGGCAAAGGAAGCAGCAAGCACAGAGAATATGTGCTGGTGTATATAAGAAAGAAAAAAAGCAAGCATAAGCTCCACATGGCAAGAAAATTTGCTCACTGCTGTAGCTCTATTATTTAAAATGATGCCTGGTACTTGATGATATTGATAAATATTTATGGAAGGAATGAATGAAATGTGGCTGGAGCAGAATGAGCAAGGCAGAAGAGAACTGCAGATGAGCAGTTCTCTCAGGCAGATGAGTGAGCCAAAGAAGTCACATGGTGTGACTTGTATCATGTAAAACACTGTAGCCATGGAAGAATTTAACCCTTTACTGTGAGTGAGATGGAAAGCCTATATAGGGTATGAGCAAAGCAATGGCATGATCTGACTTTCCCTATCAAAGGATCATGCCAGGTAATGTGCAAAGAACAGAGTACATGGTAGAAGCAGAGAGACAGTTAACAGCCTTCTGCAATAGTCCAAGCAGGAGATGATGATGACTTGGGCTTTGCAAAAGCAATGGAACAGATGGGAAGTCATTTGACAATCTTTTGAAGTAAAGTCAAGGGGTTGTCTAATATGTTCGATGGAAATATGAGAGACAGGTAAGTCAAAAGAAGGTTAAACATGGAGAACACATCTTTCTTTAAACAAATCCCCATAGTACTCAGGTATAAAGCAGTCACTAAGAAACATCTCCTTTTTATATCTTTTCTGTTTTATTCCAAAGCAATAAATTTTCATCTAAAATTTCTTAGTACATATAAAAGCAAAGAAGCAAAAACGAAAAACCATAATCTCACTGTGCAGAGAGGAACACTGTCATTTATTTTAAAAAGGTGTGTTTGCATGTGTTTAATTTCTAAATGGAATTATATCCTTGGAACTGTAACCTCTTTTTTTTCCCCCAAATAAAAATATGCTGTGAACATCGCTCCATGTCAATATTTCCTTTTATTATGACATGATTTAATGACTGTAAAGACAATGCTGCAAATTTAGGGTGCTTGCATTTTTCTAAATTATAAGAATGAAAATAAACTATATTATTAGATTAAAAGTTGAAAAAACTGAAGTAAATATGTCACAGAAATTTTCTACAGAAAAGAAAATCCTAATTGAGTCTCAAGCTTTTACAGAATTGATCAGATATACTGCAGATCACACATATCAAACATTTTATTTTCTTAGAACTGTGTGTGTGTGTGTGTGTATGTGTGTACACACACATGCATGCGTGTGTGGCAGGAGGGAAGATAGAATACCATATTTTAAATATATTTAATGTTTGGGTCTAGCATGAGACAGTTTATAAGGACAGCAATAACAAGAATATACTTATGGATGAACAGATATACATACCTCTTTAACTTCAAACTTTAGTAGAAGATTAATGAGCTCCTCATTTGGGGCCTCAGGAACTTTTTTTACATCTGACGCTTTCATACTTTTACTAGGCTGTATGTCTCCATCCTCAGCATCAAAATACTCATCATCAGATTCTAAAGGAAGAAAACTGACTTGAGAGAATGTCCATCGAAAACTGCATAAAACACTCAAACTGAAATAGCTCAAAAGTAAACTTCATTTATTAGATACAACCTTCATATTCAGAATCATAATATAGCTTCTTTCTAAGTCCCACAGAATAACTCAACCTGGCATGGGATAATCATATATAAAATCAAATCACCCTTCTATTTCCTTCCTCAACATTTCTGATTGCTTTTCACTTCACCTTATTCATTCACTTTTCAATAAAATATTTATTGGGTATCATCTATCACGTATCACTCTATACCAGCCACTATGGATACCAGAGTGACCAGGACAGACACTATCCTTGCCTTCATAAAGTTTACATTCCAGTTCTATATCAAAAAAGATCAGTTAGACCAGAAATAAAGAAAAGACTCAAGTACAGATCAGGGCCAAATAAAAGGAGCTTATTTAGAATCTTTAGTTCACTTCAGTTGCTCAGTCGTGTCCAACTCTTTGCGACCCCGTGAATCGCAGCACACCAGGTCTCCCTGTTCAATACAAACTCCCGGAGTTTACTCAAACGCATGCCCATCGAGTCGGTGATGCCATCCAGCCATCTCATCCTCTGTCATCTCCTTCTCCTCCAGCCCCCAATCCCTCCCAGCATCAGGGTCTTTTCCAATGAGTCAACTCTTCGCATGAGGTGGCCAAAGTACTAGAGTTTCAGCTTCAGCATCAGTCCTTCCAATGAACACCCAGGACTTATCTCCTTCAGGATGGACTGGTTGGATCTCCTTGCAGTCCAAGGGACTCTCAAGAGTCATCTCCAACACCACGGTTCAAAAGCATCAATTTTTCGGTGCTCAGCTTTCTTCACAGTCCAACTCTCACATCCATACATGATCACTGGAAAAACCATAGCCTTGACCAGACGGACCTTTGTTGGCAAAGTAATGTCTCTGCTTTTTAATATGCTGTCTAGGTTGGTCATCACTTTCCTTCCAAGGAGGAAGCATCTTTTAATTTCATGGCAGCAGTCACCATCTGCAGTGATTTTGGAGCCCAAAAAAATAAAGTCTGACACTGTTTCCACTGTCTCCCCATCTATTTCCCATGAGGGGATGGAACCAGATGCCATGATCTTAGTTTTCTGAATGTTGAGCTTTAAGCCAACTTTTTCACTCTCCTCTTTCACTTTCATCAAGAGGCTTTTTGGTTCCTCTTCACTTTCTGCCATAAGGGTGGTGTCATCTGCATATCTGAGGTTATTGATATTTCTCCCAGCAATCTTAATTCCAGCTTGTGATTCTTCCAGAATCTTACATACTATCAACCACAAAAACACTTTCATACAAACAAAGAAACTCAGCCATAAATAAAAATAAATGATTTAATATCTGTTGGTTCGTAGCACAACTAGAAATAAAACCAGTCAATTACTACAAGACTTTCACAATTCTTTTATTTTGTCAAAATTGTATTTCAGTATACTAATTTATAGATTTTATTTAATAAAGAACATTTTACTCTCCTTACCTGATTCAATGCCATCCAGTAACAAGGGCGTACCAAGTAGGCCTTTTGTTCTAGTTGATATAATAGGAACTGAGGATACCTAGCAAATAACACAAAAAGTTTTTTAAACATACTAATTTGCAAACATACATAAATCAGATAAATACTTAAAAAGTAACAGAAGTGAGTGACAGCTGGAAAGACACATATACAGCACACAAATCTTCCAACAAAGTACACTTTACAATCAACTAACTAATGGTTGGCTGGAGTTTACTTATTATTAAGACTACCACTTGCATTTAAAAGGGCAGAATCATGTATAACTAGTAGATAAGTTTGCCTATTATTGCATCATTCACTTGCTGTCTGTTACAATATTAACCCTACATCTTTTTCAAGGTTTCTGGGAAATAGTATCAATATTAGTTGGCTATCTCAAATTTCATTTCAAAATATATGGAAGCCCAACATATATTTTATGTTATAAAGATCAATTCCAAGTAAAGTGATCTAGGACTTTTAAGTCTAACACATATGAAAATTTTATAATGATCATTATGTTTTGCAACATTTTAAAGACGATTTCTATGTCTCTAGTTCAGTTCAGTCTCTCAGTCCTGTCTGACTCTTTGTGACCCCATGGACTGCAGTACACCAGGCTTCCCTGTCTATCACCAACTCCTGGAGCTTCCTCAAACTCATGTCCATCGAGTCAGTCATGCCATCCTCTGTCGTCCCCTTCTCTTGCCCTCAATCTTTCCCAGAATCAGGGTCTATTCCAATGAGTCAGTTCTTCTCATCAGGTGGCCAAAGTATTGGAGTTTCAAATTCAGCATCAGTCCTTCTAATGAATATTCATGACTGATTTCCTTTAGGATGGACTGGTTGGATCTCCTTGCAGTCCAAGGGACTCCCAAGAGTCTTCTCCAACACCACAGTTCAAAAGCATCAATTCTCCAGTGCTCAGCTTTCCTCATAGTCCAACTCTCACATCCATACATGACCACTGGAAAAACCACAGCTTTGACTAGAAGGACCTTTGCTGGCAAAGTAATGTCTCTGCTTTTTAATATGTGTCTAGGTTGTTCATAACTTTTCTTCCAAGGAGCAAGCTCCTTTTAATTTTAGGGCTGCAATCAATCATCTGCAGTGATTTTGAAGCCCAAAAAAATAAAGTCTGTCACTCTTTCCATTGTTTCCCCATCTATTTGCCATGAACTCATGGGACCAGATGCCATGATCTTAGTTTTCTGAATGCTGAGTTTTAAGCCAACTTTTTCACTCTCCTCTTTCACTTTCATCAAGAGGCTCTTTAGTTCTTCTTCACTTTCTGCCATAAGGGTGGTGTCATCTGCATATCTGAGGTTACTGATATTTCTCCCAGCAATCTTGATTCCAGCTTGTGCTTCATCCAGTCTAGCATTTCTCATGATGTACTCTGCGTATAAGTTAAACAAGCACAGTGACAATATACAGCCTTGATGTACTCCTTTCCCAATTTGGAAACAGTCTGTTGTTCCATGTCCAGTTCTAACTGTTGCTTCTTCACCTGCATACAGATTTCTCAGGAGGCAGGTCAGGTGGTCTGGTATTCCCATCTCTTTAAGAATTTTCCATAGTTTGTTGTGATCCACACGGTCAAAGGCTGGCATAGTCAATAAAGCAGAAGTAGATGTTTTTCTGGAACTCTCTTGCTTTTTCGATGACCCAACAGATGCTGACAATTTGATCTCTGGTTCCTCTGCCTTTTCTAAATCTAGCTTGAACATCTGGAAGTTCACAGATCACGTACTGTTGAATCCTGGCTTGGAGAACTTTGAGTTTTACTTTGCTAGCATGTGAGATGAGTCTAACTGTGCAGTAGTTTGAGCATTCTTTGGCATTACCTTTCTTTGGGATTGGAATGAAAACAGACCTTTACCAGTCCTGTGGCCCCTGATGAGTTTTCCAAATTTACTGGCATATTGAGTGCAGCACTTTTACAGCATCATCTTTTATAATGCCAGTCAGGATGGCTGCTATCCAAAAGTCTACAAGCAATAAATGCTGGAGAGGGTGTGGAGAAAAGGGAACCCTCTTACACTGTTGGTGGGAATGCAAACTAGTACAGCCACTATGGAAACAGTGTGGAGATTTCTTAAACAACTGGAAATAGAACTGCCATATGACCCAGCAATCCCACTTCTGGGCATACACACCAAGGAAACCAGATCTGAAAGAGACACGTGCACCCCAATGTTCATTGCAGCACTGTTTATAATAGCTAGGACATGGAAGCAACCTAGATGCCCATCAGCAGACGAATGGATAAGGAAGCTGTGGTACATATACACCATGGAATATTACTCAGCCATTAAAAAGAATTCATTTGAATCAGTTCTAATGAGATGGATGAAACTGGAGCCCATTATACAGAGTGAAGTAAGCCAGAAAGATAAAGAACATTACAGCATACTAACACATATATATGGAATTTAGAAAGATGGTAACGATAACCCTATATGCAAAACAGAAAAAGAGACACAGAAGTACAGAACAGACTTTTGAACTCTGTGGGAGAAGGTGAGGGTGGGATGTTTCGAAAGAACAGCATGTATATTATCTATGGTGAAACAGGTCACCAGCCCAGGTGGGATGCATGAGACAAGTGCTCGGGCCTGGTGCACTGGGAAGACCCAGAGGAATCGGTGGAGAGGGAGGTGGGAGGGGGGATCGGGATGGGGAATACGTGTAACTCTATGGCTGATTCATATCAATGTATGACAAAACCCACTGAAATGTTGTGAAGTAATTAGCCTCCAACTAATAAAAAAAATAAAATAAAAAAATAAAAAAAAATAGCTCAACTGGAAGTCCATCACCTCCACTAGCTTTGTTCCGAGTGATGCTTCCTAAGGCCCACTTGACTTCACATTCCAAGATGTGCAGCTCTAGGTGAGTGATCACACCATCGTGGTTATCTGGGTCATGAAGATCTTTTTTATATAGTTCTTCCATGTATTCTTCCCACCTCTTCTTAATATCTTCTGTTTCTCTTAGGTTCATACCATTTCTGTCCTTTATTGCGCCCATCTTTGCATGAAATTTTCCCTTGGTATCTCTGATTTTCCTGAAGCGATCTCTAGCCTTTCCCATTCTATTGTTTTCCTCTACTTCTTTGCACTGATCACTGAGAAAAGCTCTCTTATCTCTCCCTGCTATTCTTTGGAACGCTCCATTCAAATGGGTATATCTTTCCTTTTCTCCTTTGCCTTCCACGTCTTTTCTTCTCTCAGCAATCTGTAAGGCCTCCTCAGACAACCATGTCTGGTTTCTATGTCTACTTTTACTTAAAACACATTTCCTAAAAGTGAAAAGCATTTTTCCTTTATGTATTTTTGTTTCTGTTATTCCCTACAAAAGACTTTATACCAGCACTCCAAAACAGTAGCAACCATAGGCTAGTCTTTATTTATTTACTCAGTGTACAGAATCAACTACAGTAAACCTCAAAAATGTATCACATAAATGAAACTGGCCATAAACGATACTGAAAAACAAAACAGGTCACAAAAAGATGAAAAAACTCTCCATATATAAAGATGTAAATATATTTATAATTTTTATTATCTCTATTTACCTGTTTCTCTGGAGACGGTGCAGATGATTTCTGTGGCAAGGGTATACTGTTAATCAAACATAGCACATCTTTCATCTTCTGGTCAGAAATTCTCACATGCATCAGAGGAAGCCCTCCGGATACTTTAAATCTAAAAACATAATTAATTAAACTCTAAGGTTTCAAGGTCCAGCTTTTCTCTACTATGGAAGAGGGAAGGGAGTGGAGAGATTACCTTATGGGGTCAAAGTTACCTTGGATATGTTTTAATCTAATTACATTAATGTCTCAACACTGTCAGGGAATAGAAGTTCTATGTAAGCCAAGTTTTGTATCCTTCTTAACCAGCCAAACTATCTTAAGGAAAATTTATTTTTTAGGAAGATACTGTAAACACAAATTATCTATGTTTTAGAACCCAAAACCCTGTATATAACTTATTTGCTGGTGTTAAAGATTTGTCATTTTAACATCAAAGAGTACCCACCCCATCATTCTCTTCCTCCTCACCTCCCTTTAATTAATTTTACAGCATTTGTCAGCACCTGACAGTGTTAAACTTTCCCACAGAAAGAAAACTCCAGGCCCAAGAGGTTTCACTGGCAAATTTTACCGAATGTTTAAGGAGGAAAAAAACACCAGTTCTACACAATTTCCCTCCCTGAGGCCTGATACACTGATGTCGAAACAAGAAACTAAAAGCACAGGTCAACAGCCCTCATAAACAGAGATGTAAGGTTTTAACACTTCATGACAAAATTTTAGCAAGCAATTTCAACATTTTAAAAGAAAAATACATTACTACTAAAACAGGTTTATCTAGTAATGCATGGCTGGTTTAACATTCAACTGACAAAGAGTACCAGTGAACTAGTGATACACTCAACACAAATAAATCTCAAATTAATTATAATGAAAGAAGTCAAACAAAAAAAGAACTGAAATTGTATGATTTTATATATATAAAACTCTTGAAAACTCCAACGAACTGGGAGCGTCAGAAAGCAGATCAGTGTTTCCTGGAGACCGAGGGGAGAGAAGTTGGCAGGAAAGGATGTGAGGGAGAGACTATAAAGCAGCACAAAGACTTCTGAGGATGAGGGATGTGTTCATGAGCTTGACTGTGGAGATGGTTTCACAGAAAAACACTTACATCAAAACTTATCAAAATGTACATTTCAAACAGATGCAGCTTACTGAATGTCGATAATACTTCAATAAGACTGTTCTTAAAAAGGCAACAAAAATATCTCATAATTATTTACTTAAATTCAAAATTCAGTTTCTACTTTCCATTCCCTTAGATTATTCTCAAGATGTCTATGGCTTCATAATCAAAAGAGCTTGCAATTTTTACAGATTTTCTTTTTTAATAGAGAACTTTGAATTTGATCCATCCAAAAACACAGAGTATACACAATGTTGATTCACTTAGCCCCAGAGTAGAAATTAACATAACATTGTAAAGCATCTATATTCTTTAAAATTAATAAAATTAATTTAAAAATTAATAAAATAAAATTATTTATAAAATTAATAAAATAAATAAAAATTAAAAAAATAAAAATTAAAATCAATAATTTAATTTAATGAATAAAAATTAATAAAAAACAGGGATAACCAACTTTTACAGGATGTGAAAGCCCAAATGCTTCTGAAATAAGAGAGGTGATATATAATTCAAATAAACATTTTCTTAAAAATGTATTTCTGCTATAAGACAATCATTATTTTTTGTGCCCTTTAGAAACCTAGCTATGGTTTCTTAAAAATCAGTCACTGATGCAGAACTATTTCACCTTGTTGATTTTATAATATAAAGGAAACTCATACATTACCTTGCCATTCTAATGTCTTTTTCCACCATTGCTTTGGCCAACTCAACATGAATATCCATGGGTTGCAATATATGCATAGTAGATGGATGCTGAAATCGACACTCCTTCCAGTTTTCATCTTAAAAAAATGTTTACTTAAATGACTATTTTTATTTATTAAATAATTATTTTTAGATTATCAGATGTTCTATGGAAAACTGATCAGAAATAATTTACAAATATATTCAATGATACTGACTTTTACTTCTTTCAACATACAAGCTAAATGACCTATATTTCTTAACTGACGAAAGTCAAAGACTATGATATAAAAATAATTCTAAGTATTTATTTGAAGAATTTTTTTTATAACATCTTACATTTTAAAGCTAACAGAGAAAAAAATCTAGGAATGTACTGCCTTTGACTCCAGAATTAGAGAGCAAGACTGGGGAGCTGCAGGAAAAGAAAAAGGAGAAGACAGGGGGGGAAAAAAGCAAAAAGAGGCTTCTGGCAGTTATTCTACAGGAAAAATGAGTTTTATCAAGCAAGATTTTAGGACAAGAAAAGTATAATAGTCACTTCTCTTCCAAATAAGAAGGTTCTAAAGACAAACTTCCAATGATTAACAGAACCCTACACATATCTTAATTGATGGCAATAAATTTCTTTTATTGCTTATAATTCAAACAATTATTATTAAGTACATACAAAATAAAAGTCAACTTTAATGGTCTGTAAAGGTACTTCTCTTCAAGAAATTAATATTCAGGCTCAATCTATAAGACTAAGTACAGCATTATGTATTTATATTTTAATAAATCTCAGCACTCCCACTATAGTATATACTCTGCACATAGAAGCCATATCTTTCCTCCAATGATCTTCCACAGAGTGATATATACTCAAGGATATTTTGCAAATATTTATTGCTTCTAGATACTAAAGAAGTATAGAGAACCAGCAATCTTCATTTAAGCAGTAAGAAAACACCAAAGCTTTTGGAAAATAAGTTCACTACCTTTAAAGATTATATCCATACTTCTCAAGTATCAAATGTAATACTACTCAGATAAAGACTAGGCTGATAGTAAAATATTTTAGAAATGAAGGCAGCAAGAGAAAACAACCCTGAGACATCCCAAACACACTGGGATAGAGGAACGTGAGCTAAGTGCAACTTCTATTTCGTGTTTATGGGAGTTTTACGTCACACTTAAAAAAAAAAAAAAAGGCAGTGACTGGACTTAGATACAAACAGTACTAAGGACCCAAAGATGAACAGCCATGTCTCTATTTGGAATTGTGACAAAGATTTTCACTGAGGGGCTCCTATTTGGTTAAGTGACCAACAGCATACATGTTCAAAATGTCATCAGGGATGACATACATGCGAACATACATATCTATTTACTAAAGCTATTCAACATACGGAGGAGGCAATGGTGCCCACTCCAGTACTCTTGCCTGGAAAATCCCATGGATGGAGGAGCCTGGTGGGCTGCAGTCCGTGGGGTCGCTAGGAGTCGGACACGACTGAGTGACTTCACTTTCACTTTTCACTTCCATGCACTGGAGAAGGAAATGGCAACCCACTCCAGTGTTCTTGCCTGGAGAATCCCAGGGACGGGGGAGCCTGGTGGGCTGCCGTCTACTGGGTCGCACAGAGTCAGACACGACTGAAGTGACTTAGCATAGCATAGCATTCAACATAACTTCAAGATCCTGAAAACTGAGCCACAGTTTACCTGCTCTTGCAAAGAGTAGCTGCACACTTTTTATTTCAACATCAAACTTGTCATATGCCTTATCCATTATTTCTTCCAGAGATGAATTACTAGTCTTCTGCAAACCTTGATTTTTACTGTTAAGCTAAAATGGAGAGAAAACTTAATTTTTTAACAGAAAAATCTATATATCAACATAAGTTGTTTTCTTTAAAGCCTAAATAAAATTAAAATATTGCTCTTCATGAATTCATATTATGCTTCAGTTTCTGACAGTTATTAGCAAATATTTTATTCAGAATATACCATATCAGCATACATCTCTATTATGTTTGGATAACAGGTACTCAGCATGCTGACATTAATTAGAAGATGAGTTACAACAACTCTGTATCTCAATCTGTCTAAACATGCAACAATTTCTGGCTCTCAGGAGTTGTCACCACTTGTGGTTCAAGTTCCCCTACAATTCATCTTAAACTCTCCACCATAAAACAGAAGGTTTTATTCCTTCCTTTCCCCACTATGTAAATGAATAATTAGGCCATTAGAATTCAGCTCCAATCAATCTCAACTTCCTTTTCCCTCTTCCCAAAGAAATCAAGCATCAATTCAGGACAACAGTTTTTGAAATTTTCACTTTTTCTCAGAAGACTGGAATGCTGGGAGGTTCAACATCCAAGCCCTTGGAGTTCTCTTATTCTAATAGTTGTTGTCAGTGATTTAACAAATATATAATCATATTTGCATAATTTTCTATTCTCAAGATATATAAATGAACAAAGAAAACTATGTAATTAGATTTTAGAAACCTAGGAAACGCTTAAAAACTATAAGTCCATCTTTCTAATTAGGAAAAGACAGCAGTAACCCAGCCTTCAATATCAAATCATCCACCATTTCAGAAAATGTAAGGTTTTTTTTTTGAATAGCCATAAAATACATATAAACTACACAATCTATGTTAAGCATGACAAAATGCTTAACAAGAGGTAAGTCTAGGTTAAGTGAACTCTGAGAGAAAAACAGCAAACTCTCAGACAGCTAGGTACTAAGCTGAGCAAATATGGGCAGGCAGAAATGTATACACACCTACCCGAAAGGTACCAAAATCTAAGATGAGAAGATCTGACTTTTCATGGTGGAAACCGGTCTGTGGAACTATTAGATAAGAAGGCTTCAGATTTATCCTTAAATCAAGAACTTTTCGGGTTTCAATAATATGTGTAAGTCCTACAGGAAGAAAAAGAAATGACTAAAAACAGCCAAATACATTAATATAATCATATTATTAATGAGAAAAAGAATATCACTTTAAAATTATGTTGGTGAAGTTCTTTTCACAGATAAGGTCCTCCACTTGGCATGTTAGTTTAAATCACATGTCATCAATGGGAAACAATCACACTGCATGATACAATAAACCCAACACACCTAGTATTTTAGTCAGAGATTGAAAAATTTGTTATTTCTTTAGTTAAGTGGGTTTCCCTGATAGCTCAATTAGTAAAGAATCTGACTGCAATGCAGGAGACCCGGGTTCAATTCCTGGGTTGGGAAGATCCGCTGGAGAAGGGATAGGCTACCCACTCCTTGAGAAGGGATAGGTTACCCACTCCAGTATTCTTGGGTTTCCCTTGTGGCTCAGCTGGTAAAGAATCTGCCTGTAATGCAAGAGACCTGGGTTCAATCCCTAGGTTGGGAGGATCCCTTGGAGAAGGGAAAGGCTACCCACTGCAGTATCCTGGACTGGAGAATTCCATGGACTGTGTAGTTCACAGGGTCACAAAGAGTGAGATACGACTAAACGACTTTCACTTTTCACTTTAGTTAAGTAACCAGATATAGTAGGTAACTTGAATATAGAGGCCATGATGCACAAAAGTATGTATCTTTAAAACTTGATTCACATACAGCACGGTGAACAGTTGCTTAAGAACTGAGACAGGAAGCTTTTACATTTCAAATTTACTCTGCAGCACAGGTTCCTAAATTGAACAGCTGACAGAATCATCTATGCCCCGTATCATTCTCTTTCTCATCCAGTCTGGCATGTATAGTCAAGAAAAAGCTACCTACACTGTTTCAAATGTAGTGTTTACATTAGAAAAGAAAAAAATTTTTGAGAGTTGAGATGTTGCTTCTGCATCAAATTCTTTACCTATAGCAGTTCTCTCTTTAATTTCCTCCAGCTTCATCAATGTAGCTGATGTTATTTGCTCAAGATCCAATCCCCTATTTGACTGAAAGAATTCAACCACTGCATTGATGGTTTTCTGTAAAATCATTGAAAATATAGGCAAGTTATACACAGTATTTTCCATATTATAAATTTTAAAGTTACAGTTTAATTCTAATCAAATCTGGCTCTGAACTGAGAAGGCACTTCCAAAGATAAGCTACCCTTCCTACATCTCGTTCTGGAGGGAAAGAGAATCTGAAAAAAGGTATAGGCCATTTAAGCTTATTGAGAAGGCAACAAAGGTGTCTATATCATTAAGGTGACCTTGAGAATGTTTGGTGGTATCATGTTGATGTAGCAATGGGGTACTACTTCTAGTCTTAGCCACCAGAATGTATACCACAATTGGATTCCCTGTGCTCTGAAGTTTAGAAAGGAAATAAGAGAACTGTTCTGCCCTTACCTACATCTAAAACTTCAACTTAAAAATCAGACATTTTGCAAGAAAGAATGAGTATTGGGGACTGAATGTACAACAGTGCAAATGTACTTAACACTTCTGAACTATACACTTAAAAAATGACTAAGATGGTAAATTATATATATTTTACCACAATTTAAATTTTTTTAAAAATCAGAGAAAACACTAAGTTCTGCCTCTTACCCACACTGTGAATTTATTTCCATAACTGTACAGTAAAAATGAGTCAGAGATCTTAAAAAACAAAGTGGGCCAACCAACAAGTGATGGAATAATGAACCACAACCTTCCACGTCTTGGCTAGCCCAAGATGAATTAAGAGAGTCTGAATAAAGATGGAACTACAGACACTGGAGTCAGCCTTTTCAATAACAGAGAAATGACAACGCTTTTTTCTCATGTGATCAGTATCTAAAATTCTTTTATTTGCTCCTAAAGTTCCTTAAATTGGTTACAAACACTGAGAAGAAAGGGAGAATAAGCAAAAAGAAACTGGAATAGAAAGTATATAATTATTTGTGAGTAGTTAGTTGGTATAAAAGGCATAGACTTCTTTAAGAATATAATCACCATTTTAAAAAAATTTAACACAAGCATAGGTAGTATACCTTAGAGTAGGAAAAAAAAATCTGTAGTATGTTAAAAATCAAATATAACTGCTGGGACTTCCCTGGTGGTCCAGTGGTTAAGACTCCACCTTCCAATGCAGGGACTCTGGTTTGATTCCTTGTCAGGAAACTAAGGTCCTACATGCCACGGAGCAGATAGGCTCACATGTCACAATGAAGATTCCACATGCCGCAACTAAGATCCAACGCAGCCAAATAAATAAATATAAAAAACTAAACACGTACTGTCCTTTAAACAAAAAAAAAGTATCACTAAACGGAGCTGCTAGGTAAATAAAGGTTAAATATGAAAAAGAAAAAATAAGAAACCATTTGTCAGAAGCTTAAGATGTGTTTGATTAATATTCACTTTCTCCTTGTACTCACAGCATCGTAGATGACCTCCACAGGCTGAGACTGAACCACCAGAGTCTGGTCAGCAGTACTACTTTCTGGATTGGTTTCAAATTCAATTTTAAGCAAGGATGATGCAGTATCGCCAATTGAAGCCACAAGTGATGGTATAATATCTTGTTGTCTCAGACCTGTTATATACCAGTGTTCTAATTTTGCTTCCACTCTACAATCCAATGAGGAAAAAAGATTACAAATAAGATCCTTTGTAACATAACAGTTTGAAGTACAAATTTCCATTTAAAAAAAACTCCTTTGAGAATCAGCACCATGTCTATCACCCAGAGTTGAAGTCCAAACTCCTTAGCCTGGCATTTAACTACCCACGGAATCTGGGACTCTTTTTTTTCCTGATTTGGTTTATTTTTTTGTTCTCCTAATCCTCATGAAAAACCCACTTTGGCTAGCTTCACAACACTGCAGAACTGTCACATGAATACATGCTATACTCAACTCATGGAATTCACCTCCCTATTTCACATAACCCTAAAGCTGTTCTCCTTCATCCCTGCTTCTGCTGGTCCTTCCAATCAGTTAAGCTAAGTCCCAGTTCTTTGGGACCAGTTATTCCCTTCCACAACTGAGTTTGCATAGCATTAATCCTAAGGTATTTAACATTATAGCTCCTTATTATTTCGGAGCTCTGAAATACCGAGTTGGCCAAAAACTTCGTTTGGAGTTTTCCATAATGCGTGCATGCTAAGTCACTTCAGTCATGTCTGACTCTATGCAACCCTATGGACAGTAGCCTGCCAGGCTCCTCTGTCCATGCAATTCTCCAGGCAAGAATACTGGAGTGGGTTGCCTTGCCCTCTTCCAGGGGATCTTCCCCATCCAGGGATCAAACCCACATCTCTTATGTCTCCTGCATTGGCAGGCAGGCTCTTTACCACTTTCCCAGCACCACCTGGGAAGCCCAAAATATCTTAAGGAAAAACCCAAACAAACTTTTTGGCCAATCCAATTATTGTAAGATCTTAAGTTAAATTTCTGTGTTTCTTCTCTTATCCGACTATACCATAAACACCTTGAAAACAAAAAGTTACTGTTCTTATGCATAGCCTTCATAGTAACAAATCTATGAACTAAACACTATACAAGAAATATTTGTGAAGGAAAGAAGCAAGAGGAGAACAAATAATGAGCTTCTCACATAGTTTCATAACAAAACAAACTCAAATAAAATGACCATATTCACATGCTAAAGGAAAAAAACTGAGAGGAATTACTATTAATCAATTTTTTATGCTAACTACACTATATTTTTTTGGCCTGAAGTCAACCTAGAAATAAAAATTGAAATAATATATTTTAAAAACTTACTTAAGTGCTTGTGCTCCTGGTCGCTGAGACACTTGGGTGCCAAGACCAATTATCTGAATTTTCAGTATTTCTGGAATATTTCTATTTTCTCTTATTGTAATTGAGGTGCTTACTAACTTCAGTGCCACTAGATAAGCAACATACTAAATGAAAAAAATGAATGAAAATGGTTACATTTTAAGAAATTACTTTAATAATTTCTTCATATTTAAAATTGTTAAATTATAAAATGATCTAAAAAACAACATGGTTGGTCTTTGCATCACTATGTTCACCAAAAAAAAAATAAAAAAGAAGAACATTAAAAAACCCAATAATACAAAATTACCTGCTTAAACAGGGCATTTACAAAAGATTCAAAATTAATTTCTCTTAGTTTTTAAGGTAATAAAAAATGAAACGATAAAATATTTTGTGACCTAAATATTCAATTCAGCAGCTTTCACTAAAGTAAATTAATTCAGACCAATCATCTAGCTCAAAAACTGAACAAAATTCAAAGAATATCTGCTTGATGACTTTGGAGAGTTAATAAGACATGGAGAAAAAAAACAATCCTGCTCACAAAATTGATAGGTCAAGACTAAAGGTAGGACAGATAACCAGAAAGATGATTCTCATCAAACCACACAAGAAGAGAAGAAGGAACACAGAATCTATAAAAGAGCCAGAAAACAACTGACAAAATGTAAAGAGTAAATCTTTATCTATCAGTAGTTACTTTAAAAGTAAATGAATTAAATTTTCCAATCAAAAGACAGAAACTGGCAAAATGGATTAAAAAAAAAAAAGATACAATGGTATGCTGCCTACAAGAGACTCACTTTAGCTTTAAGGCCACACACAGACTGAGAGTGAAGAGATGGAGAAAGATATTTCAAGCAAACATTAACCAAAAAAACAGGATAACTATACCCATACCATTAAAAAAAATAGACTTGAAGTTAAAACTGGTCAGAAAAGACAAAGAAGATCATTATATAATGATAAAGGGGTCAAACTATCAAGAAGAGGTAACAATTACAAATATATCATGTACCCACTGGAGCACCTAAATATATAAATCATATACCAACAGAACCAAAAGAAATAGACAGCAATTAACTGGGGACTTCAATACTCCATTCTCAACAAGGGAGAGATCATCTAGACAGAAACAATGAGGAAACAATGGATATGAATAACACTACAAGCCAAATGGACTTCTCAGACATACATAGAACATTCCACCAAGTAGCAACACAATATTCTTCTGGAATACACTGAATATTTTCTAGGATAGATCATACATTCAACCACACACACACACACACACAAACCCTCAAAATATTCAAGAAAGTACACATTATATCAAGTATCTTTTTCAACCACAGTGAAATGAAACTAAAAATCAATAATAAGAACACTACAAAATTCACAAATACATGGAAATTAAACAACACACTCCTGGATACACTCCTGGGTCAAGAAAGAAATCAAAATGGAAAACAAAAACTATTATGAGACAACAAAAATGGGAATACAACATACCAAACTTACTGGATGCAGCAAAAGCAGTTTTAAGAGGAAAGTTTATAGTGATGAATGCCTACATCAAGAAAAAAGAAAGATCTCAAGTAAACAACCTAGCTTCATACCTTAAAGAATTATGAAAGAACAAACTAGGCCCAAAGTTAGAAGAATAAAGGAAATCATAAAGATTACAGCAAAAATAAATGAAACAGAGGATACAGTAGAAAAATAAAAACACAATGGAGATGAACAAAACTCAGAATTGGTTCTTGGAAAAGAAAAGCAGGACTGACAAACTTTAGATAGACTAACAACAACAAAAAAGACAACACATAAATAAAATGATAAATTAAGAGACATAACAACTGATATCACAAAAATACCAAAGATCATAAGTGATTACTATGAACAGCTATCCTCCAGCAAATTGGAAAATCTAGAAGAAACTGATAAATACTGAGAAACATATAATCTACCAAGAATGAATCATGAAGAAACAGAAAATCTGAATAAACCAATAGTGAAGGAGACTGAATGAATAATCAAAGAAAGAAAGGAAGTGAAGTCGCTCAGTCATATCTGACTCTTTGCTACCCCATGGACTGTAGCCTACCAGGCTCCTCTGTCCATGGAATTTTCCAGGCAAGAGTACTGGAGTGGATAAAAAGACCATACACCATAATCATTTAGGATTCCTCTCAAGGATGTGAGGTTGGTTCAACAAATGAAAATAACTTATGTAACACATCACATGAATAAAAGGATAAAAATCACATGACTACTTCAATAGATTTTTTTTTTAAAAATAAAGCATTTGACACAATTCTACACCCATTCAAAATAAGAACTCTCAAGAAATTTGGTATAGAAATAATGAACATCAGCATGACAACCCACAGCTAATATTATACTCAATGTTGAAAGGTAAAAAGTTCTTCCTCTAAGATTATGAACAAGACAAGGGTACCCAAGCTCACCACTCCTATTAAACATAGTATCTGATATGATAACAAGAGCAATCAGGCAAGAAAAGGAAACAAAATGTATCCAAATTAGAAAGGAAGAAGGAAAAATTCCTGTCTTTGCACATGGTATCATCTTACATAGAGAAAATCCTTGATTCCATCAAAAAAAGAACTAATGAAAAAATTCAGTAAAGTTGCAGGATACAAAATTAACAAATGAAAATCAGGTGTATTTCTATACACTAATGAGTTATTTGAGAAAAAAATTTTAAGTGATCCCATGTACAACAGCAAAAAAAACAATAAAATACTTAGGAATAAACTTAACCAAAGAGGTGAAAGATCTCTACACTGAAAACTAAAAGATAGTCATGAACGAAACTAAAGAAAACATAAACAGAGAAGCTATGTCTTATTTATGGATTCTTAAAATGTACATACTACCCAAAGTAATCTATAGTTTCAACACAATCTCTACAAGGCTGCAATGGCATTTTGCATGGAACTACAAAAGACCCTGAATAGCAAAAGCAATCTTGAGGGGAAAAAAAAAACCCAAAGCTAGAGGCATGACATGTCCTAATTTCAAACTATATCACAAAGCTACAGAACTCAAAACAGGTTGGTGCTAGCATTAGAACAGGCACACAGACCAACAGAACTGAATCAAGAGCAGAGACATAAATTCATACACATCTATTAATATTTTACAAAATAATCAAAAATATTCAATAGGGCAAAGATTTTATTAAATGGTGCTAAAAAAAACTGGACATTCATGTGCAAGAGAATGAAATTGGTCCCCCATCTTACACCACTCACAAAAAATAACTAGAAATGGATTAATGACTTAAATGTAAGACCTGAAACTATAACTCCTAGAAGAAAACATAGAGAAAAAGCTCCTTGGCGGCAATCTTGACAATGATTCAATGGCTATGACACTGAGCAGAAGGAAGAGAAGCAAAAATAAACAAGCAGGACAACATCAAACTAAAAAGCTTCTTTCTGCACAGAGAAAAAAAAAAATCACAAAATGAAAATGCAATCAATAGAATGGGAGAAAATATTTGCATACCACATACCTGATAAGAGGTTAATAAGAAAAATACAAAAGGAACTCATATAACTCAACATCAAAGGAACAAATAATCCAATTAAAGGTACAAACTAATATATATAAAATAATAAGCAAGAGGGATACATTATATGTCACAGGGAAATGGAGTCAGTATTTTCTAAGAACTTTAAATGGAGGCTAACCTATAAAAATATTAAATCACTATGATGTACACCTGAAACTAACGTAATAGTATAAATCAACTATACTTCAATTTTAAAAGATTAAGCAGGAAAATACAGTCAATGTACTTTAGAAAAAAAAAAAACACAATGAGGTATCCCTTCATACCTCTTAGAATGGCTATCATTCTATGCCAATTTGCATTCCCACCCTTGTACACTGTGGGTGGGAATGTAAACTGGTATTGTTGTTTAGTCACTAAATCGTGTCCATCTCTTTTGTGACCTCACAAAAGGGAGCCCACCAGGCTCCTCTGTCCATGGGATTTCCCAGGCAAGAACACTAGTGTGGGTTGCCATTTCCTTCTCCAGGGGATCTTCCCAACCCAAGGATCAAATCTGAGTCTCCTGCACTGGTAGGAGGATTCCTTACCACTAAGCCACCTGGGAAGCCCATAAATTGGTATCATCAGTATATAAACCAGTGAGGAGATTTCTCAAAAATTAAACAGAGAAGTACTATATGATCCAGCAATTCCACATCTGGATATAAAATCAATATCCCAAAGAGAAATGTGCACGCCCACATTCACTGCAGCATTATTCACAACAGCCAAGACACTGCAACAGCCTAAGTTTCCAAGGACAGTTGAAAAAATAAAGAAAATGTGGTGTGGATATACATGATGGAATATTATTTAGCCATAAAAAGGAAGGAAATCCTGCAACAATATGTATGTAGCTTGAGGACATTATGCTAAGTGAAGTAAGTCACTTATTATGTGGAACCTAAAAAGATAAGATTCACAGGAACAGAGAATAGACTGGTGGGTACCAGGAACAGGGAGCAGGGTTTGGGGGAAATACGTGGAGGCAGTCAAAGCTACAAACTTCCAGTTATAAGATGAATAATTTCTAAGGATGTCATGTAATTTAATGTAACAAATATATAAAAGGCTTCTACAAATCAACAAGAAAAAGCCAACCCAGTAAGAAACAAGAGACTCAAAACTCACTTCACAAAAAAGGATATACAAAAAAAGTGAAAAACCTCTTCAGTTATCCAAGAAATATAAATTAAAATCACAATGAAATACTACATATTCACCATTTAGAATGGATAAATTTAAAGGACTGATAATGATAACAGTTGGTAAAGAAGTGGAATAATGAGAATCCTCATATACTACTGATAGAAATGTTTTTCACATTGGAAAAGTATTTAGCAGAATCTATTGAAGTTAAATATACTCATACCCTATGATACAGCAATTCCATTTCAAAGGATATAATGAGCAGAAAACCTCATATGCCCACTAAAAGACATTTACAAGCAGTTAACAGTATAACAACCAAAAACAGGAACAACCCAAATGCCAATCAACAAAAGTATAAATAAAGTGGTATTTCCAAATGCAAATACCTACAGAGCAAGGAAAAGGAGCAAAATACAACTAGTTAAAGAACAGAGATAGATCTCATAATAATGCCCTATCTATTGCAAGGTCCATAAATTAACCTTGATGGTAATTACATAGTTGTGCTTTATGACAAATCCAATGAGCAACACATTTTGATTTTGCTCACTCTTTCATACAGGAGTTATATTTCACACACACAAGAAAGATAACATTTTAAAAGACTTAATTACCTCTGCAATAAGTGCTTTTTATCAGGTTATTCTCACACTCATTAAAGCAAGTAAATCAAAAGTTGGAGACAGTTTTAAATGGTAAGGTCTGACTGAAACATTTAACAAACAGTAAAGCAAAACTTTCACACTGTGGTGCTGGAATAGCATCACCAACTCAATGGACATGAATTGGAGCAAATTCCGGGAAGTAGAGGACAGAGGAGCCTGGTGTGCTGCAGACCATGAGGAGGCAAAGAGTTGGACATGACTGAGCAACTGAACAGCAAAAACAAAGCAAAAACAAACTGCAACATACTTTTACTAGCTACTTTAAAAATCAATAACTTGTTTAATCCAGTTCAAGATAATACAGAAAAATGAAACCACCTGAATAATTACCACCTAAATAATTACCTGCTTGGGTAAAGTTAGGTTGTGAGTGCTCTCACTATAACCAATAGCCGTGAAAAGCTTAGCTTTTTCCTCTGGTGTCATGAGGTCATCAATAGCTATAAAAAGACAATATTTTAAGAAATCAACTGCTTCAGTCTTACAGAGACTGTGAATAAAATCAAACCAAATTAACAAGTAGCCAATACTTATACATACAAATGCTGAAGCAAAAGCAGCAATGTAATTTCCTCTAGTATACTATGTTGATTTGTTAAACATCATGTATTTTGCTTATTTAGGCCAAGAAAATGCAGACATAACATCAAGGCAACTCATGTGTCACACAGCAATTTTACAATCCCCTAAGTATTTTAAAAATTAAGTGAAACATCTAATTAAATATCCATGTAAAAAATAACAATCAAGAATGCTACATGTAAAAAAAAAAAAAAAAGAATGCTACATGTGAGATTTCTGAATTTCAACTTTCAAATTTTTACACAAATGACTTTTCTCAAAAATTCAAAGTCTCCTTTTAAATAAACATGGAAGTGTTCCATCCTGATATATCTGCTTATATGTTTACTATACTGAGCTACTTTTACTTCAAAATTATTACAAAGTAAAATTCAACTAACTAGCTAAAGCATAATTTATATATTTTTTCCTTACCAGCATGCAATAAGTCATATGACTTGGAACTTACTTTCAGGAATCAAAGATTCTTCATCTTTTTTCTTAGATTCCTTCTTACCCCAAAACCCACTAAACCAGCCTCCACGTTTCTCGGCTGTGTCAGTAGACTTTTTCTTCAATTTTTGCCCTGATCGAATCACCTAAAAATTAAAAATCAAAAAATTTAATTAAAGAATAAATGCCCTCTTCACTTTCAGGTCCAGGCAGGTAAGAACAGTGGTTACATTTTTTTTTAACACTACCTTAAATTAAAAGTAGTCAATACAGCTAGTTCCTTCTGAACTGATTCTCGGCATTATCTGGTTAATACAATCTCACTATTAATTACTTTCTACATGTACTGACAGCTTTCTGATGAAGTTGCATTTTGTGAGTGATTCAGAAAAGGTTTCAAGTAAAATCCTTCTGAGCAATGTGTCTTCTAAATTTATAAGGTAAGAAATCAAGAGGACAGCAAGTTTTTAAAATGAAAAGTTCCCTGAAAGGAAGATACTCCCATTCTCGAAAATAAACTTTAACAATCTTATTACATAATTCATACACACTGTTGACTTGCTAACTATGAACACAGTTTGGGAACAGAATATAAATAAAATTAGAAAGTGCTCAAATCTCATTTCATCCTCTTTCTCAACAAACCTTGGCTTATCTGCTGCTCCTTGTCTTCACCCCTTTTTAGTAAAATACAGATGAATAACTCAAGAGTAGAAAACGAAAGGATAAAAAGAATAAAGGGTTTAAGTAATTTAGACTCTATCTTTTCATTCCCTGAATAAGTAAATAATTTTCCCACTTTAAATTTAAAATATTTTAAATTGGTAGTGAATTGGTAACATACTGCAAGCTTCAGTGTATACCAAAAAGTGAAATAATTCAAAAGAGAAGTTAAAGAAAGCTGAATTATACAGTAAAGAGAACAGTTTGATTAACAACTCAATTTAAACTAAGCTATCTTTGACAAGTAGATATTATACAGGGAAACAGGTCTATATCTGTCCACAAAATCACTGACGGTCTCAGTTATACCTCAGCTGTAACTATCTTTTGTCAAGCTTAATCCATCTTCAAGAATCAGAAATGTAATGGGTAAAAAAAATACATAGTTGGCTGGTCTGTATTCTATATGAAATAATATTTAACTTCTTTGTTCTCCTAGCACAGATTAGTATGCATTTTTATTTTTCACAGTAAAATATATCTATATGAGACCAAAAAGAACTTTAACAATGTGTATAAAACTAATACGAACAGGGATGCAGATCCCTTTCACTTTTTCCTAAATACCACCTCTATTGCCTTCACTTCCCTTCCTTATCTAGCTAAGGGGCCAAGGTAAATAACTTCAGCCAATCCTCAACCTACATTCTAAATTCTCTGGTCCTGCAGATTTTCTATTATAACAAAAAAGCATCAATTTTGGATGAATCTAATCATCATCTCTTCATCTACACCCCGCCTTTCTTTAGCTAAAACAACTAATAATTTATCTTCTTCCTTCAATTTTCAAGCAACTGGTAAGTGTTATTAAGAATACCTAATTAAATTGAAGCCACTTAATTTAAGGAGGATTGGAATTAACTGTTTCTTCTGGAAAACTACTCCTCTAATTCATAGGAACAATCCACAGCAGTAGCAAATACCTTTTAAAATACTCAGACACTCTCTGACCCACCTTGAGGAATTTGTCCTTAAAAAAATAAGAAATGCTTCAGAAAATGTAACGACAAGGCTACTCACTATAGTGTCATTTATAATTAAATATAACTGGGAGGAAATTGTGAAGCAAATTCTAGTACACAAACAGAATGGAATATTAGTCAGTTATTCAAAATTATGTTGGATTAAACAATTCTATGGAATACTATATAAAACAGAACACAGTATTTTTTTTAAAAGAAACAAAAGTGTTAGTCACTCAGTCATGTCCAACTCTCTGCAATTCCATAGACTATAGCTCATCAGGCTCCTCTGTCCATCGAATTCTCTAGGCAAGAATACTGGAGTGGGTTGCCCATTCCCTTCTTCAGGGGATCTTCCCTACCCAGGGATTGAACCCGGGTCTCCTGCATTGCAGTTTCTCTACCATCTGAGCCACAGAAGTAACTTAGAAAACCTTTCCTTGACTCCACAATGCCCACCAGTTGCCACCCTTTATCTTGTTTTCCACTACAATGAAGTATCAGGACTGCCTGCGCTTACTCTCTCCAATTCCTCATCTTCCACTTTCTCTCATTCCTATCAAGTTTCTACCTATAATATCCTATAAAATTTGCTCTTTAAATTATTTCTTTATGGCTAAATCCAATGACAAACTTTCAGTTCAGTATGAAACTGATCTAAATGAAAGCAGCAAAAGTTTAGAGACCTGAAGCAGGATATAAATCATCTGCATGAGTCTCAAACTCCTGTATTACTCATGTGCAAAACTGACTCAAACCATCACACCAAAGGCTGAAAGAACTGAACTGAGATTTAAACCACTATCCACAGAAGGCAAAACACAACTTAAAATCAAAACCGAACCAGACTGTGTGTTAAAACAAAATATCATTTTCCAAAGGACATATAGTATAATAATCACATCATCCAGAGTACAATCCAAAATTATTTGACATAGAAAAACAAAACAGACAAAGAAAAATATGACCATTTCTCAAGGGAAAAAGTCTACATATGCCAATAGTCATAATCAAGACGTTTAAACTATCAGAGAGTCACTGTATCCATGTTACATGAGATAAACAGAAATACATTAGAAATTACTAAAAAGACTGAAATTTTCAGAGAGAAATGGAAACTATAAAAAGGAATTCAATAAGAATTCTAGACCTGGAAGATAGAATATCTGAAATAAAAAAATGAAGATGGGTTCAATAGTAAAATGGAGATGACAGAGGGAAAAGTAAGCTTGAAAACAGATGAAGAGAAACTATCCAATCAGAAGAACAGAGAGGAAAAAAAGATTAAAGGAAAAAAATGAATAAGACCTCAAGAACCTGTGGTCACATACATGTGTGTGGTGTGTGTATGTGTGTGTGTGTATATATATATATGTGTGTGTGTGTGTGTATATGTGCGTGTGTGTGTATTATATATATATACACATAGACACATTTGAAATTTGGAGACCAAGAAGGAAAGAAGGAAGAAATAGGAACTAAAAAATTATTTGAAGAAATATGGCTGAAACATCCCAAATTTGATAAATCCTCAGTCCTCATTTCAGTTAACCAATGAGATGCATCTGTCACAGCTGATCACTCCCTGTTCCCTGACATCCTTTCCTCACTTGACTTTGAGGTTATTAAAGTCATAGAGCTTTCAGCCTACCTCTCTGGCAACTCCTCCATGGTAACCACGACTCTCACTTCTCTGACCTATAAACAATACAAATACTTTGGGTCTTTGGGCTCCAGGTACTCTAACTTCTTAGGTGATCTCATCCAATGCCATGGCTTTTTAAATAACATCTATGTGCTGACCCCTTCTAAATGTGTATATATATCCAGCACAGACCTCTCTTCCAAACTCCACATTCACGCATCCAACTGCATACTCCCTATCTCCAAATTAATATATGATAGCTTAAACTATCAGTCCCAGAAAGAACTTCTGATCTCCCATCTCACCCAAGCATGTTCCATCCAGTCGTCCCCATCCCATTTCACAGCAACTCCATCCTTCCCAACTGCTCCAAGCCAAAATCCCTATAGTCACTTCCAACTTCTCGTTCATAAAACCTATATCTAATCAGATGGGAAATACTGGCTCTATCTTCAAAGTACTTCCAGAATCTGACCCTTTCTCATCACCTCCACTGCCACTATTCTCAGCCAAGCTTCTATTATCTTTCACCTCAAATATTTCAATAGCATCCTAATTGTCCTCCCCATTTTCATCCTTGTTGTCCCTCTATGGGCTTTTGTTTTCAAAGGAGCAGCCAGAGTAACTTTTAAAAACCTACATTGGACTGTATCATTCTGTTCTTAAAATAGCTCCTCAACTCAGAATATAAGCCCAAATCCACACAACTGCTTGTAACACTTTACACAATCTGACATCCTCCCCAATACTGACAAGCACCTCTCCCACTCCTCTACCACCTGACTTCTCTGACCTCATTAACCACAGCCACCGGTGTCTCCTCTCTTTCACCACTCTACTTAGTTCCCTGAATGAGTCAGATGTGCTCCTAGCCCGAAACCTTTCAGCTTGCTCTGCTACTTCTGCCTGGTGTACTTTTTCCTCAGGTATCTTTCTGGTTGACTCCCTCATGATCTTCAGCGCTTTGCTGAAATGCACCTTACAAGAGCCAACTCATTGGAAAAGGCCCTGATGCTGGGAAAGATTGAAGGCGGGAGGAGAAGGGGGTGACAGAGGGTGAGATGGTTGGATGGCATCACCAATGAAAATCAGACAAACTCTGGGAGGAGGTGAGGGAAAGGGAGCCCTGGTATGCTACAATACACGCGGTCGCAGAGTCAGACGCCACTGGGAGACTGGACAACGACAAAGTCGATGAACAGTGTTGTGACAGATTCAGGTCAACAGCAAGGGACTCAGCCATACACACACATGCATACATTCTCCCCCAAGCTTCCCTCGCATCCAGGCTGCTACATAACATTGAGCAGAATTCCATCTGCTATACAGTAGGTCCTTATTGGTGATCCATTTTAAATACAGCAGTGTGAATATGTTCATCACAATCTCCCTAACTATCTCTTAATTTCCAAAAAAGTTACGTTACAGAATAATAGAAATGACAAGGAACAATGAGAAGTTACCAAGTAACGTAAGTCAGTAATTATTACTACAAAGAGATTGTAAGTACTCAAAATATTACAAAGAGACTGAATCCAATTTTAGAAAAACAGAAAAGGAAGGAAGGAAGAGAAGAAGAGAGAAGGAGGGGGAAAAGAAGATGGGTGAAGGAAGGGAAGGAAGAGGAAATAAAGGGAAAGATATAGGGGCTAAAAAGCATAAGTAACTAGATACATATGCATGAGAGAAAAACTGGAAGCCTACATATCAAAATGTTAACACCAGCATTCTGTGTTGCTAGGACTATGTTTGACTTTTACTTACTTTCTTTTGGGAGATTAACAAAAATTTTGTTATAAAATTACAAATTTTTCCCCTTCATACTACTGAGGTTTTTTTCCCCCAATATTCCAATTTTATTTTTTCCTGAGACTGAGCCATGAAAATTCAACCTTTATTTTCATTTGAGTAAATCTAAACAACTCTCTATGCAACTTAACTTCTTGATTCCAGGTTTAAAGGAGTAGTAATAACCCACTTAAAACATAAAGTCAGCTAATAAAAATGATTACCTCAACTTGTGCTTGTTGCCGTGCTAAAATTATGTTAAAAACATCTAGTGTCTTCTCCAAGTCCTATAAAACAAAGGGACACTTGTAAACAAAGAATATGGTTATTAAACAAAATTTTTTCATCTCTATTTCTAGGCTTATTCCTGTCCATGAACAAACAGTATCTGTGATCTAATGAAAGTGTAAGTATAAATCTGAACAGATATTTGGCTTTTACATTCTTACATTTTGCAATGTGAGAACAGTTTTTCAAAAAAGTTAACTCATTAACCATGAAACAAAGAATTTAATGAAACCACAATACAGAGACAGCCATACATGCAAATGGAAACAAAAATATTTAAGAGGGGGACCTGCTTTAGGTATTAGCCTTATGGTTGTTACTTTGGACTCCCTCTTCTCTGTGCTACTTTAAAATCATTATACTAAAGGCACCTTAATAAAATACAAAATTTAAGCATGTAAAATTCTTCAAATCAAGTATGCTAAAGCAGAAACTGACTTGGGGAATTTATGTAAGGGGAATCTAACATGACCTGGGTGACCTGTTTGTCAGATGTTCTACCTGTTATTTCATGCAATTCCCACAAACTGTGTAAGATACATACTATCTCCATTTTATACATGAGAATAACAGATCTAAGATGTTGAGAAAATTGACACTTTTTCTAATATATAATACTAGTGATTGTCATATATTTCAGAATAACAATTAATTCTTTACATTATGAATTTGTGGCAAAAATAGTGATATAATCAAGACCAGATGATATTCAGCAAATTATATATTTAGTACAGTGTTTTTCTGTATTTCAAAAGAGGGTAGATAAGACTCCTATCTTAAGGAATAAGAACTATTTTTTACAAATACTTTGACCTCTTTAAAAAAAAAGCCCCTAAAAAAACAAACAATACATATTTAGCTAATAATAATTACATATTTAAACAGCTCTGACACTGATTTTCTAAATATTATTATTATAAAAACTAACTACATTTCTCCAAATAGTTTATAGTAGGCTGATATTAGGAAGGTATTTTTAAAAGGAAAAAAACAGATAAAAACACTGCATTTTCCATACAGTTCTCTCAAAAAGAACTCCATATTATTCCTCCTAAAATTGTCTTTTAATTTAAATCTAGAAAAATTAACACTTAAGGGTGATTTAACAAATGACAGCTTCCCAATACATGCAAGATATACCTGAATTTGTTTCTGTGTTTCTTCTGGGACTTTAGTCTGGGTTAGCTTATTTTTATAGGCACTTTTATAACTCTTGAGCAACTGTCTGTGTTTTTTTATATTACTCCATGACCACATCCGTGTATACCTTCTTATATGAACTTCAAGAACAGAATCGATTGCGTATTTCCACCTGCAAATCAAATTTTGTTAATGCACGTTGGAATATGAAGGTTTAAAAAAGCAGGAAAATAGCATTGACATTTTACAGCTACACTGTTAC
The DNA here is from genome assembly GCF_910594005.1 of Cervus elaphus. NCBI lineage: Eukaryota > Metazoa > Chordata > Mammalia > Artiodactyla > Cervidae > Cervus > Cervus elaphus. The sequence continues at coordinate 52,765,303 of NC_057826.1, forward strand.
TGTTTCTGTTCTTATTAACTCTATTCTTACAAAGGTTCAGCCATAACATTTCAGTTCCCCAATACTTCAATTCTCTGACTTAAATGCATTATAAAGTAAGCAAATCATTCCAGGAAGAGGGTATGCCAAAGCAAAATAATAAAGACAAATGACATGCTGTATGAAATTAATAATACCCCAATATATTTGTGACAATGAGTTCACATGCATGACTGAAGGGCAATATGATCAAAAAAACGTTGAAAGTCTTGAATGCTAAGTTAAGAATTTAATCTAGGAGCATGAGTACGAGAGAATGTCTTTACAAAAAAAAGGAACAAGGACATAATATAAAAGACAGCCCTCTAATGTCTGTTGAAAAAAAGTGGCTTCGTTACATGTCTTTAAAGGTCTGTTAGCTCTGAGAGTTCCTAATCATATGATTACATAAAATATTTTTTAAAAACTCTAACTCACCATTGTCGACCATTGGTATGAAGTGGTAAATAAGGCTTATATTTTCGGTAAGGAGCATTTCTAACCATGTAATCCACTGACTCCAAAAGGTCGATCATACTTAAGTACTATTAAAACAAAAACCAAGTTACATCTGTTACATCACAACATGGATAAACACCAAATTTTATTATATTTTCTGCCTAGTGAGACTTGAACAATGAATACCATAGTTGCTTGGTGATTCAATAATATATTTCATCAAATTTAAGAAACCACCAATTATAAGATAATATTAAGCACTGCCGATTAAACATCATACCACCAGTAATAATGTGCATCCTATTTTCACGTATATTAAAGTGTGAAATAAATGTAAATCTTAGAACCAATGAAATATGGTGTCTGTTACTATTGACATGAAACTCGCTTAGTGCTAAAACTAAACATACTTTCCTCTGGACCGTCATTTCAAGTAGTGGCAACCTATAAGCTAAGTTTCCAAATTGCTCCAGGGAATTATTGCATAACTAAAGCAAGATAAAATTACTTAACCACCAATACAAAACAGCTCAAATGGAGGAAAACACACACACACAGCAAGAAGATAGATGAAGAAAAAAGAGGTTTAACCTAAGAGTTACTAGTACTTAACATGTGGACAGCAGGAACTTAAATGTATTTCTAAGTGTAAAACATACCCCAAATTTTGAAGACTTAAGAAAAAACAAAAGGATATAAAATATTGTAACAATTTTTAATTTTGATTACATGTTGAAATGTAATCACTTCCCTGGGGGCTCAGATGGTAAAGCCTACAATGCAGGAGACACGGGTTCGATCCCTGAGTCGGGAAGATCCTATGGAGAAGGAAGGGGCACCCCACTCCAGTACTCTTGCCTGGAAAATCCCATGGACAGAGGAGCCTGGTAGTCTACAGTCCGTGGGGTTGCAAAGGGTTGGACACGACTGAGGGACTTCACTTTCACTTTTCACATGTTGAAATGATTATATTTGGGGTACATTAAGTTAAATAAAATGTTATTAATTTTAGTAATTAATTCCCTCTTTTCTTACTTTGCTAATGTAGTTACTAAAAATTTAAAATAACACATATGACTTGCATTATATGTGTACTGGACTGCACTGGGCTAAAAGTTCAATTAACTATAAACCCCTCATTCTCCTTTCACTTCCAGTTCTCCAGATTAGTTACTGAAACTCCTTAGGCACATAACCAAACTTGAGAAACAAGTAAGGGGAAAAAAAATGCCAACACAGCTGTTCTAAAAATTAACTAAACAATATTTAATGTAAGAGTGTTTGCTATTAAAATCTGAGGAAGGAAAATAAAACTATTAAAACCTTGCATCAAGAACTGGGAATTAAATGGAACCATGTCATGCACTATAATTTGGTAGGATTCTCCACCAATAAGGTGAAAATCAGAAAAAAAAGAAAGAAAACTATCTCTTATATTTGGTATTTATTTTATTTTAAAAATATACATATAATCTATTTCTAGGAGTCAAAACTCAACAATAACAAACCAAAAGAACCCCCAGAGCAGTGAAGTAGGAACAGTCACAGAGGACAAAAGCTGTTGAGATTCAAGGCTAGCCAAAGCTGTAAGTACTTAAATGAATCTTACCTGAGGTTTGGTCAGTTCAATAGCAATATTTTGTACTTCTATGTTCCAATCAAGTTTAGGTGTTTTGAGCTCTGTTTCTGCATAAGGATTCATGTAAAGTTTTGCAGAGGCTGATATTGGCTGAAAAACTTACACAACATGGGAAGACATAAGATAAGTTTAAATGCCCTTACCTATGAATAACTGTAAATAGTTATGAGAACACTGTTACCCTGAAAGTAAAGAAAAATGATCAAAAATACATTTTAAAAAAATGTTAAAAAAAAAAAAATCACCACCAAAAACTATTTAAGCATCTATTTATCTACATAATAAGAATTCCCAAACTCAATGGTAAAAGGGGAATCTCCAAGGAGGAAGATGGTGTTCTATGCTTCTAAGTAAGAAATGCACAAAATATACACAATCTAATCTTGATTATTTACATCTGTGTAAAACTATGTTTCTCTTCCTTGCTGCAAGATATTTAATGATTTTATTATTTATTAAAAATACTAATACAGGGGTATGGATAAATTGGGAGATTGGGACTGACATACACACGTTACTATAATATATAAAACAGATAACTAACAAGGACCTACTGTATAGCACAGGGAACTCTGCTCAATACTCTGTAATGGCTTAAATGGGAAAAGAATCTAAAAAAAGTGGAGATATATATATATATATATATATATATATATAACTGATTCACTTTGCTGCACACACGAAACTAACAAAACATTGTAAATCAACTCTACTCCAATAAAAATTTTTCAAAAATAATCATTATTGCCTGAGATGCCCCCACAAAAAATAACAATACAAGATAGGAAATAAAACTTGATTAACTTTAATCTTATTTAATCATAATTAGAATTTAGAAACAGAATCATGAATGAAATTCATATTACCCAGAAAAAATTGCCTACTACTTTATAATTTTCAAAATGATTATTACATATATAGTTTTAGACTCAAAAGAAGATAGTATTCTTGAAGTTAAGTAGAATAAAAAAAAGAGTATCAGGGAATATGACAGAGCAAACTAATGTAATAAATTATAATTGTGAACAGTATTAAAATTATATAAATTGTGATATCTTTTAGTATTTATAATATGCATAAGATTGTATAAAATTTTTTAACTTATTTAGAGGTTATTTATAATTGAAACATGCCCAAGAATAAAGTTGCAGATTTTTCTGAACAAGTTCTTTCATGAATGAAACTAAATGCTCTCACAAATTAATAGCATCTGAAAGCTTTACCATCATTAAATAGACATGCTTGTGGACATAAAGAGAAAGTGCCAACTCTATTCATATAAAGGCAGTTAGCTATAAAAGAATAAAAAGAAAACAATAGTGAACCATAGTAGTATGGAATATAGAAGAACATGGGCATAAAAACTGAGAAGAAACATAAAGAGGTACACTAAATATATACAAAAGAATAGCAGAGAAAATGTATGGGATAAATAATTTACAGGCAGCTTTGTTAGAGATCTACTTAAAAATAAATAAAGGTAAGGCTTCCAAGAAACAGAAAAGATCTCTGGAGAAATTCAAATCAAAGCAACAGTGAGTTTACCCCCCACATCTGTCAGAATGGCTACCATCAAAAAGTTTACAAATAACAAATGCTGGGAGAGAATGTGAAGAAAAGGGAACCCCTGTGCATTGTCAGTGGGAAATGTAAACTGGTGCAGTCACTACTGAAAACAGAATGGAAGTTCCTCAAAAAACTAGACAGAACTACCGTATGACCCAGCAATTCCACTTCTGGGTATATATCCTGAAAAAATAAAAACACTAATTTGAAAAGACACATGCACCCCAGTATTCACAGCAGCACTATTTACAACAGCCAAGACATTCCAGCTACCCAGATGCCACCAAGAGAGGCAAGGATTAAAATATGGTACGTATATACAATGGAATATTACTCAGCCATAAAAAAGAATGAAATACTGCCATATGTAGCAATATGGATGAACTCAGAGAATATTATGCTTAGTGAAATAAGACAAAGACAAATATTACATGATATCATTTATATATGGAATCTAAAGAAAACACAGATGACTGAATATGCAAAACAGACACAGACTCACAGATGTAGAAAATAAACTTGTGGCTACCAAAGAGGACAGCAAAGAGGAAGGGACAAATTAGGGTATGTGATTAATATGTACAACCTACAACACATAAAACAGATAAGCAATGAGGGTTTACTGTATAGCACAGGGAATTAGACCCAGTATCTTATAATAATCCACAATGAAGTATAATCTGTAAAAACACATTATCTGTACTTTGTATACCTGAAATTAACGTAATACTATAAATCAACTATGTGCATGCATGCATGCATGCTCAGTCAAGCCAACTCTTTGCAACCCCATGGACTACAGTCCACCAAACTCCTCTGTCCATGGAATTTTCCAGGCAAGAGCACGGGAGGGAGTTGCCATTTCCTGCTCCAAGGGATCTTCCTGATCCAGGGATTGAACCTGCAACTCCTGCATCTCTTGCACTGGCAGGCAGATTTTTTACCACTGCGCCATCTGGGAAGCTATACTATAATCATCTATACTTCATTTTTTTTTTTTTTATACTTCATTTTTTAAAAACCTCTGGAGTAGTTTGTCTTAACACTACAATACTGACATGTTCAAGGTAACCTGAATATCAAGACCTCAGAGATTTCATTATTAAACAAAGAAAAGAAAAGAAAATCTAATTCCTAAAACAAAGCAGACGATAACAAGATAGGGAAAAACATGGAGGTCAAGGGGGTTAGCTGGGAGGGAAGGAAGTGTAGCCACACTGCCCTTCTCTCTCCAGTGGTGTAAGTGTTACAATCTATTTCTAAATACCAAAATATATACCGAATATGTGGTATCATGACACTAACATAGAAAATTAATACTTTCTCTTTGTCAAAATAACTTCATCAGAAAACATATATTAAAATAAAGTACTTAATTCCATGTTTCCTATAACATAAAATAAACTTTTACCATTACTTACTGTATTGATGGTTTGGGGGTATGTTGTTACTTGTAAGAATTTCACTTTTCAGCTGATCCTAAATAAAAAATTTGAATGATATAAGAATGAAAAAGAAAATGTATTTTTTAATTTTATTTTTATTTTATGTATTTTTATTATTGTATTTTATTCTCAGCACCCCTGACACATACACGCACATAAAATTTGGTTCTAAATCAGTATCTTTATTCCCAACTTTATAATTATTAGTCCATAAGAAAAACACACTGAGCACTATTTACAGATATATTTCTTTAGAATATTACTTCAGTAGATAATTTTTATAAATTCTAAATATCTAGAAACAACATAAGACTGTTCCACTCTGACTTAAAATGTATATAATGTATACATACACACGTTCACAAATTAGGATCTCAATCACCTTCTAGACAAAGGCAAATTAACCATTACAGTATCTTTCTGAGAAATAAAAGACAGAATCTTGGAATTAATTCAGTTCAGAAAATTCAACTGTTCTTCTTTTCTCTTCTTAGTAAATAAAATGACTAAGACTGCTTAGCTTTAAGACATGACTTAGCATGCTTAGTTTTGAATCAATCATTCACTACAATGCATCACTGTAAATGCTTAAAATATATGCTACAGATACATTTTTTAAAATCTAACAGGTATCTTTCTTTACAATCCTCTTCAAGTAATCATTCTCATATGAAACTCCACAATGCAACCAGAATGCTATCAAAATGAGAGTGTGAAAAACCATAAATCCAGTTTTAATTTGATAGTATACGTTCTCATCTCACTGTCAAGTGAAAGATGTCACGAAGATCTTCAAAAACAAAAGTGCTATTCTTAAGATAGAGTCAATTCCAAAAACTGTGTTGCACACTTCTGACTTAGTTACAACTTAAGCAAAAGACCAGTATCTTGCCCTCATTAGAGACCTCGTACGTAAAATAAATCTCAGGAGTACAGTCAGCTATTCAGGGGACAAACTGAAATTACCAAGATCTCTTCCCTTGATGCCTGGTAAGACATGCTGCAGTTAACATTCCAGTAGGCGCTGAGACTATCAAGTCGTATCAGCTATAAAAGAAAAATTGGAAAAATCAGGCAACTAACAAATTGAAGTTATGTATCAATATTAAAAGAATATTCTCATGCTCACTATACCAAATTAATCCAATTGTCATTTTGAACTTTTAAAGGGAAGAAGATAATGCAAAAGTGGAGGAAAATGAATATATGTTATTCAGAGACTTTACTATTAATCTGGGCTTCCTTAGTGGCTCAGATGGTAAAAAAAACAATCTGCCTGCAACCCAGGAGACCTAGGTTCGATCTGAGAGTCAGGAAGATCCCCTGGAGAAGGAAATGGCTATCTACCCCAGTATTTTTGCCTGGACAATTCCATGGACAGAGGAGCCTGGAGGGCTACAGTCCATAGGGTCCAGAGAGTCGGACATGACTGAGCAACTAATACTTATTAATCCAGCATTTGCTGAATTGTGCTCGCAGGAACACTGTTCCCAAGGGGATTTACTCATTCAATAATCAAATATTTATTGAGAATTTAGTATTTAACAGACTCTGTAAGTATTTCAGTGAATAAGAAAGACATGATTCCTCCAATGAATACAAATGGCTGTTTCAAAAGAAGGGTGAAGGGAAGAGGATTCTATGATCAACAAAGGTGGAGAAAGGTACATACAAAATATCCCTTTGGAAGATTCAAAGTGTTTATTAGCATATTTAAAGTGTTGTGAAATCCCGGAGTTTAAAACAAAATAAAATATACCTGTCTAACTATGAACAGCTTTCTGTTTTAGTCAGTAATCTTACTTGACCAGAGATTATTTTTTCAACAAATTTAATATTATCTCAATTATCTAATGCCCCATCAAATACAATTTGGGAAATATTAATTTCATCCAGTTTCTTTATATTCTAGGTAAAGAATCTAAACCTCAGAATAGGTAATTTTAGAAGGTAACATAGTAAGTAGCTGAGCCAAAACTAAACCCTAAACTTTCAACTCCCATTCCAATGGTATATTCTGCTCTATCAAGGTTTCTTGAAGAAAATACATTAAATGTTTGCACTTAGGAAAATAAGTAGATTAAAAAGTCTAGTCTAGTACCTTGTATATAATTTTTTCTGCTTCATTTAATATGCACGGTGTCCAGTGTTTGTTTGCAGTCTAAAACAAAAAAAGAATAACTGTGAAATGAAGTATATGTATCACAAAACAGTGCTCTAATAACTGTAACAAAATAACTCAGAAATAACAAGACATCTAGTTAATACTGGCTAATGTGAGTTACCTATTTTTCACATACATATATTACAAAATCAAAGGAACAGTGAAAAAGAGAATTGAGGAGGTTCTAATTTAATTGAGTTCATTCATCCAGAAAATAATTACTGAGCTATTCTGTGTCTGAGAGTGGGTATGAATAAAAAAAAAAAAGGAGCTAGCTAGGCAGTAGTTAGATGTCGCTGAGTGGAGTAAGAGGAGCTTAAGGAGAGGCTTTTTAATTTTAATATAAAGGAGAGACTTAAATGCGCTTAAATGGTTAGAAGACAGTGGTGGGCAGGGAAGAAGAGTTGAAGATTTAGGAAAGAAAAGGAAATTGACAGAAATAAGGAAGAAAGGACAAAAGGTAGAAGAGAATGAGACAAAGTCAGGGAAAGGCTCCTAAGGATGCGATCCAGTCAGAGGTGGGGAGATTATCTAAGACTTAAGAGTTAGTTTGCATTTGAAAAGATGAAAAAAAGGAACGGTACAGATACAGCAAGAGGTGAGTCTGCTATTATTGTTGTTATAATAGTCAATGTAGTAGTTGAAGCAGAAATTGAGCCAATGTGCCAAATACTTTATTCAAACTCTTTATTTAAATCATCACAAAAACACTAAAATACAGGTACTCTTGAATTAATGAATGGCGGCTGGACAGAAGGAAACCAACATAGTAACCAGAACAGTAAGGTGTCACGGGTGCTTTGATAAAATACAAAGGGGAGTATTAAAAAAAAGAAAAGGAAGAGTAAATTCTAAAAGTTAAAAAAAAAGAGAGAGAAAAACAGTACTATCTCAAGGAAATATTAAAACCTGAATAGAATCACCAGGCAGTTTAAGGGAAAAGAGTAACACAGGCAAAGAAAACTGAATGAAAACTCTGAGGAAAGATAGAGGGGATCAGACGACAGCACACAGTGAGGAAACTACACCTCATCCTCTGCCCTTGTATTCCTGTGATCGGTCAACACAAAGTAAGCCACACGACTATTCTGTGTTTTTCATTTGGTCTGCTAGAAGCTCAATATTAAATACTGACCTTTCTTATGACTAATATTGTTAGTCTCATTTCTCTGGAACAATTACGCCTCTACCTTTCAGAACACAGATTCTAGTTCTTCCAAAGTATTATACTATTATTTTTTATTGAAAGCTACTTCAAATTTATTTTGGAGACAAGCAGAGGATAAACAGTGTATTAAACACTAGCTTCCTTGACTCCCTTTCCTTTATTTCTCCAATACCTGTTAATTTTGTTTGCTTTGATCTTCAACTGATGTATATCTCTACTTCTCTGTATGCATGTATCATTCTTAAGGAGTCCATGGAACAGAGACCTTTTCCTGTTTAATAGACTACTTCTCTTTCCTTTTTCCTTCGTCTTCTTTCCCTCCTAAGGCCCTCTTCACATAATTAATCAAAAAGCAAAAATATACCCAACGTGATTTACTGCTCACTGTCCTTAACTTTAAAACATGTTTCCTACCACTCAGTTGTCCAGAATAGAAAAAAAAAAAAATGTCCAACCAGGATATACCCACTCTATATACTAAGGACCATAAAAGAAAAAACAAACTGCAATGTAAAACACTTAATCGAAATAAATTATCTTATGTACATTTCAATATAATAAACACATACATATAACATATAAACATATATAGATAAACATATAAAGATACATACATATAAACAGATATACATGTACAAGTTATTTGGAAATTATACTGTGGATAAGAACTTGACTCTGTGGAAATCTATCTTCCCCTAATTTACTATGCATTTAAGATACCACTTTTAAGACTTTCAAAACACTTGTTCTTAATATTTTTATATTTGTTAAATACAAAGATAAATCAAAGTAATTAGAGAATATAATAAAAGTATCGCTAAAATTGTAAATTTCTAGAAAAGCTGTAGAAAAGTTACGGTATAGATGACCATCCCCTCAGAGTGCGGGAATCAACAGACTGCACTCCTTTTGCTGATTTTGCCTGAGCTTCGTCTTGCAATGTTATGTTAAACGGGTTCCATGATTCTCTTTGGAGCTTAATCTCCCAACCCTTACTGTGACTGCAGAGTGGTTTACCAGGTATTTCATGAGGTGCTATGTTTGTGAAAAAATATGTAACTCAAAAACACTATTGAATACCAGATTGCTCTGTGTAGTACTAAGTGCTTTAGGATAATTTTAATTGTGGTCATTTTCTGATTCTCACTGTTGGAGTTCTTAAGTCTTAGCAAGCATCACCAATATTAAATGTCAAAAGTCCATTTAAACTTTCTTTAAAGTTGGAGCAACTGTTTGAACAGGTGAAATAAAGACAGTTTTGAGTGCCCAGAAAGGAAAACTACCAGTTACTAGTTTGCCTTGTTTGAGGAGCCACCATATTTTTTTCTTGTGATAATAATGAAGATAATTAAATTAGAATGTGGCCATTTTGTTAAACTTAAGAGACTGCACTTCTGAATTTTTGGTTAAAGGTTTTGGCTGCTATAGAAATTTTATTTTAAATATAAGAACAAAAATCTTTTGTACTTTGATTTAATTGGAATGATTTTCAAATTATTTCTGCAAGTAAGGTAATTGTAAATTTAAAGCATTAAGCATTTATTGATGAATAATGTGTATATTCCCATTCTGAGAAATATAAGTGGGTCAAGTCAAATAAATTCTTTAAAGTTTATATTACATTGCCAGTGGTTTCATAGACATTCTCTTGTATTTGTCAAGTAAGGCAAATAAAAATGATTAAGACTAAAAAAAAAAATAAAATAAAATAAAACAGCTATTTGCAGCAATAGCTGACTTAGGAAATTCACCCTGAGAATAATATTTTACAGATTCCACAGAAATTTTAAATAAAGTCAACTTTACCAATAGACTAAGTTCTCCCAGTGTGACACCAAATGAAAGAGGCCGCTCTGGATCTGATATCTGTCAAAGAAAAAAAGTGACATTAAAATACACTCATAGTGAGGGTAAATCCATTTCACACTCTACAACAGGCAACAAAGGACAATGAATTTACAGGTAAGCTACACAACACAAATGGATCTGTGGAGAAGAAAGGGAAGGAAGACACTAACATGGCTGAGATTCTCCATATTTTGTAGGCATGACAGAAACATGACACTTTCCCAGTGGAACTATTTTTCTCCTAGAAGTGAGAACACGCACTAACCGGGACTAAACAGATTCTTGTCCAGATAGTTTAAAAGAGACAGCCTCTTTATGTATAGCACTAAAGATGTTCTCCATAGATAAATAAAACAAGGAGTTGTAGATAAAACAGTGCCACTAAATTATTTTTAAAAGATTTTCACATTTAGAAATATGAACTGTCTCTCTACACCTTTAATTTCCAATGACACTTTAAAAAACTGTTAGAAGATGCTCAAGATCCTTAATATTTAATTCCCTCAATCCCTTAACCCAAAATCTGCTATTATTAAACTGATCTATTTCTCATTTCAATATCTAAGTAATATTTATACACAGTGCTTAAACTGTGCCATTTTGTGTATGATGACTTTGTTTTTGACATCTCACAGAATGTACAAAAATTAGTGCTTTTTGGTCATGAAAGAAAATAGGGAAACTAGAGACAAGAGAAAAATCACATAATGTTCTAAATCATCCATCAGAAACTTGAGTCACATACATCCTTCTCAAACAGGAAAACCATTATCTGGTATAGCTGTAAAGCATGAGCTTTGTGAGCTTTGTTTTTAATATCAGATATATTACGGTTTGTGGCAAAATATATTTCCTTCATTCCCATATTCATCTTTTTAGGCCTATGGATATCAAGCTCAAAATAATTTGCAGCTATTTCAGAAGGAACTCTAATAAAACACAACTCCTCAGCTGCTAATGCACTCCCCATAAATTACTGCTCTCATACAGTGAGCATCTTTATGATAAATTAAACTCCCCCTACCCTCATTTCTATATTTTTAACTATCTTCCCACACACAAAAATTAAGGTAATCACACTGAAAGAGGCAAGATACAAGGAAGATGCCTTTGTGCTTTTAATTTTTTCTGTAGATTATTTTAATATATTTTGTCACTGACACCAACTTAAATTTAATTGATATTACTTGTCCCACTCCTGTGCATCTGTATTTTTTCATTAAAGAGAAAGAAATAACGTACCTTTCAAATTGTACTTGCTCAGTTGAAAAGTTTAGTTTAAGTTTAAACTGAAAGTGGGAGGGAGGGTCAAGAGGGAGGGGACATAGGTATACCTATAGCTGATTCATGTTGATGTTTGGCAGAAACTAACACAATACTGTAAAGCAATTATCCTTCAATTAAAAATAAAAAAATTTTTTAAAGCTGAGATTATTATTCATCAACATACCACTGGCTTTAAGAATAATTCTTTTACTTCCATGACAAGTTGAGTTCTAAGTTTGTTTTAAACAAGGCAATTAATGTGTTAGGCTTTTTAGACACTGGTTTGTAAAATTCTGTCTACTGGACTTTCCAGGTGCCTCAGCAGTAAAGAATCCACCTGCCAATGCAGGAGACATCTGAGTTTGATCCCTGATCCAGGAAGATCCCACATGCTATGGAGCAGCTAAGCCTATGTGCCACAACTATTGAGCCTGTGCTCTACAGCCAGGGGCCCCAGCTACTGAGCCCATGTGGGGCAACTACTGAAGCCTGCACACCCCAGAGCCCCTGCTCCACAACAAGAGATGCCACCGCAATGAGAAGCCCAAGCACGCAACTAGAGAGTAGCCTCTGCTCACCACAACTAGAGAAAAGCCCACACAGCAATGAAGACTCAATACAGCCAAAAAAAAAAAAATTTCAGTCTAATGATAAGCTAGGTTTTTCAGACATTTGTTTGTTAGCAAAATTCAGTCTAATGACTATAGAAAACCAAAACACAAAGTTGGTATAAGACAGAGATTGTATATCTTGAAAAACTACAAGTGTATCTTACCGAATATGAACTGAAAAAAGGGACTTCTCAGGAAAGTAAAATAAATTCTCTATATGGCAGTATGACTTTACATGTAATCTAAACTTAAAGCAAACTAAAAACAAAAAAGAAAGCAAACTCATTTTTGGAAAAGATGAAAAAGCATTTCCAATTCGTTACGTAAATGAAAAAATTCAAGGCTTTTCATTTACGCTTCAAACTTTAAGACAAAGCACCTATTAAGTTCAAAATATTGATTATGTTTTAATTAAAGTTAATCAATCATATAGTTCTTAATCAACTAACATTAAGCTCTCAGTTATCAGAAAAGTGGTTTCTAAACATTGCTCCACATGTGTGTGAGTAGCTGTGTGTGCTAAAATCCCGTGTGGTAGAATGTAAAGTACGAGACTAGCAGCCAAGTGACCTGGGTTTTAGTCCCCTTTCTACCAACCACCATTGTAACTGATTACTTCATTACCTCTGGGAACCAATTTTTTTGTCTTTGTAAAAAAAAAAAAATTAGTTCCTTAAAGCTTTATTAGTCTAAGTCTTTAAACAAAATTCAAAATAAATAATAAAGGAAAATCCAAAAATCTCTTAAATTAGCTTTAGAAAGAAACATATGGTGGTTTATGATATATTTACACAGTTAATGAAAAAAGCTTAATGCTAGTAAGGAGATATGGTAGTGTACTAACCAGGAAAAACTTAATCTTGGATTTAAAACTGCCATGTATGGGCAAATCAATAATTAATAATAATTAATGTCATAAAACACACAATTACTAACCTAGACCAAGTAAACTACTTACATCATCTTCATACTTAATGTGAATGTCTGTGATTTTTACTTGTACATTTTTAATTACTTGAGTTGCCAATTTTTCCAAAAATGTATCCTTTTTGGCTTCTTTTGGTTTATCTATAAAAAATAGAAAAATACAAGTTCAAGAGTTGAAAGTATCACATAATTCATAATCAATGATTGAAGGATAACTAAAGTACTACTCAACAGGAATTACAACCTATTCCTTGCTTTATTTTAGATTTTAATATGCATTTCCAACTTAAAACTTATTTTTCAGCCACTATATCAACAGGGAAATCCCTAAAACTTATTTTGAAGTTACATCATAATCTAACATTTATTTTACCTTTGAAGACAGAAATCAAGTGGCAATGTGTATAAATAACACACGGCATAAAAACCACTTTTACCTACCTTTTGAGCGATCAAGACCTTTAAAAGGTTTCTTAAAATGTTTTTTGTGCTTTTTACGTTTACGTCCTTCTCAGTGGAAGCATTTTAGTGAGAAAAGGATAAAATTCAAGTTAGCAGACTAGAGGACAGAAAAGAAAACAAGAGACTTCTTCCTGACTGCAAATTCTGGTACAATTCACCTTATTTTATTCTAAACTGACCTGTTACTTCAATACAGGCAGAAATTCACAAACTTTTTTTAGTCTAGAATAACCTTCTGTAATAAAGAAAATAACTTGGCAGGTGTAATTACACAAAAATTGAGTAAAATATCTGTACACAGTGCCCTTTAGAATATTTATGACTGCTTATAATATAAACTTTAATTTTTAATTTCAATATTGCCAAAATATTGGAAATGTAATAATGACAGAATATGTATGGTAGGAGCACAAATGAAATGAAAGGGTAGGTTGCTGAGAGATGACTTCCTCTGAATGATACACCTCACAAAAACAGAATTCTTTACAGTCTTGAGGCTATAAAGAATACAAAAAGGGCAAAAAAAAAAAATGTACACAGAATTTTACATTTGGCTTAATAATTCCTTTAGTATCTCTTTTATTTGGCACTGACTTGTTCCAAGGCATTAACCCAAACCTATCTAACCCAACTTACAAATCTTTACATTCAACTGCCTGCTACATGTCAAGTCCAGTCTTCACTCTTGGGGCAGCCTCTGTATGGTCTCCCCTTCCTCCGATCTCCACTCTTTGTTGAGTTGCTCAGTTGTGTCTGATTCTTTGAAAGTGTATATTTACTCATTAAAATTTTTTTTCTGGAGCAATGATTTTCAAAAAGTCAAAACTATTTTCATAATAATTCTAAGACATTATTTTTTTTTCCCACTGTTTTGACATTGGTACTGATGGTGCAAAAGCAGTGTTGAGTTAGATTGCTGGAAAAGAGTGGATATCGGGATTGGGAATACATCTAAATCTTTTTCATTTACAAATTAAACATTCAGCAAAGTTCTCATAGAAACACTATTTGAAAAGAAATAGCAAAGAAAGCCAGAGAAGCCCTGAAAACCATCCCACTTAGGTAGAAAGCTTTCAGAGACAGGATTCAACTGCCTGGGTTTAGAGTCTAGAATAACTCACTCTTCTCATCTGACCTTCTATTATCCTTCTGGTTTCACATTTGTCCTAGCACCGTGTTCTGTCTTTGATCTCAATGTTAGATGTGTCCTCTGTCTGTTTTGTTTTGTAAGCACTGCTTGCTGCCCAATGATTTTTTTACATATTTAAATAGGCCACTAGAACTCATTTGTATCCTGGAGGCAGGTTGCACCTAGTAAGATCAGATCACACTTCCCCTGGCAGACTATAGAAAGTTGGTTCAATTAAAAACCCACAAAATTGGACAGTGAAGCATGAGTTATCTTTTATATCAAACAAAGTGACTCTAAGACAAAGAGTCAGTCACTCTTACTCAAGGGGCAGATTTGTTCAGAGAAACTCCTTTCAGGGTAATTTCATTCATGCTATGAAATTTGCCATGCAACTCATTCTTCCATTTGTCATAATGAACCCAAAAATTAAAGAAGTTTCTAGCAGCAAAAGTAATTCTATCATAATGCTTATCGTTGCTTATATCTTGAGATAGAGATGCCACTTGCTTGTCATTTAATCAAAACAAATTTTAAGTGTGACTAAGTTAATATAACAAGTTCCTAGAAAGTTATAGAAAATAAAGTTAAATAAAATTACTGTTTAAAATATTAGAAATTATTATTATTTTAATGTGTTTGGTAAACTTCCTAAGATACAAAACAATCCTACTGTGAATCCTAAAGCAGTCAGCCTTGAGATCTGCCTTTTTTGTGAGGCTGTCCAGGACAGTAGTCTGCACATGCTGCCAAAGCTACTACACAGGTGAAGCAAATCAGGGAGGATAGGAGAAGAAAGGCAGGGAAACATCTTTTATCAAGATCCTAAATAAAGTCTCACTCAAAAAAAAAAGGTTCCATTTTATTGCTTTTTACAAGTTTGAAAACCACTGCTACAGAAGAGAAACCGTTTAATTGAAAAACTACTATACTATAGAACAAAGGCAAAAAGGTAGTCCTGATTTGGAAGTTATCCACAGATCAAACTGTAAACTGCATAAGGGCAGTGGACTGGGTCTGTTTCACCCCATGAACACTGAGCATCCAGCATAGTCTTCCTACTAGAAGACATTAAGCGTTTGGTGAGTGAATAAACGGATGCAGAAGGTGGAAGAAAGAAAATGACAGTGAAGGGGAAAACCATGAATTACATTTCCATATTTTATAAAAGGATGACATGACATATAAACTCCATTAAAAGCACAAGCATGGATAAGAATATAATTTTGTATGTAGCTCAGTATAATTAACCATGCATACCCACCAGGCTTGATGTCCTTGTAAACAAAGCTTTCCAAGCCATATATGAACTCCCCTGAATGTGCGCCTGCATCCGCACGGCAGCAATAACCAAAATGCAAAGCATTTTAAGACATCCTTAATTTCACATGTAAAATATGTCTGAACTTAGTTCAAAGAATTAGACATCATGTAACAGAATAAGTAAAATGCAGTGACACTAAAACAACTTACTTCTACAGAAATATTCTCAAGTGACACCATTTCCATTCTTTCAACACACAAGCTTTGTTTTCATATATTAAAACAAAAACTCTTAATAATTAAAATTATAACAATTAATACTTTCAAGTTAAGCAAAACAGACAAACACCAATTATGGCTAATGTCTCACTGATTTACCCAATTTTGAAAGAGAGCAAAAATCTGCTATTTTGGTTCCCTTTCTGCCCACCATTTGTTCATTTTCAGAATGAAACATTGCTGCAATATTTATGCTAATTTTAGGGTTAGCTGAAATGAATTCATCTTATTTTAGTATCATGTTCCCTTCAAGACACACTGCCTGAATCCTTTCTATTCATTCTTGTTAGTTATGGTTAGGAAGCACCATCTTCCATTTTGCTCCCCAAATCCAGCTTAGGTACCACTACCTAAAACACAGCCATGATCAATCACATTGCTCTCCAGATTTTTAAAGAAAAAGTAACTTACTAACTTTCTCACTGACTATCAAAGTCCACTATAACGTAGAGTCAAAAACCAGACTGAGTTCAAATTCTAGCTCTATCATTTTCTAACAGCATAACCTAGAACAAGCTTTTAACTTCCAGCTTTCTCAACTATAAAATGGGAACAATAAAAGCCTTTATATCATAGAATTATGACTATTAAATGAGTCAGTTGATATTAACCACTTTGAAGAGTGACCCATAAACAGTAAATTCTCAATAAATGTTAGCTGCTATCATTATCACCATCACCATCATGGTATTCAAATTTCTCAAAACTGATATAAACTTAGCTTTCCAACTCCTCTCCAGCTACACTATCAAAGTCCCAAATTCTTAGCAGCTCCCCACACATACTCTACACTTCTTCATTTCACTATTGCCTTAACCTAGAATGCCCTCTCTCCCTTCTGCACACTCAGCTGAAATACAGACCTTCAGAGTGTCTGCCCTGATCTCTTGATTGAACATGATAAGCCCTTTATGAACTTCTGCAATACTCTAACTATATCTCACTAATGAGACTCAACAGCCTCTCCTGCCTATTACTATACATGAGGTCTCTGACAGCAGGCTACAGGAATTTTCTAATTTTTGTGCTTCCAACAATGTGTTGAACGGACTGGCAGCAGACTTCTCAAAAGTACCTGGAAGTTGAAAGATTTTTACCCTTAAAATTCTCACTTTAAACTCAATATTCTATCCCCAGCCAAATCAAACAAGTGTGGAAGTAAATTACAAAACTTTCAGACTTGCAAGGATCTTAAAAATTATATCCAGTACATCCTTTCTTAAAAGCTATCAGAAATGCTTCAGCTAAACAAAGGAACAAACTAACAACAAAAGGCAAGGGACTCAATGAATTAAAAACAGAAGAGCAGTGAAGATCAGTTCTAGGATGACAATTATACAGCAGAACTAAAACAAAACAAAACAAAACAAAACAAAACACAACCAAAAAAACTGCTCTTCAAGAGGGAAAGGGGGAGAGGGAAAGGAAAACAGATGTGTTTGGGCAATTGGAAAATAACACTGATAGCCATATGATTGATAGATTTCATGTAGCACACAAAAGAATTTAAGGTAAATTTAAATAGAAGGAAAGAAGCATTTACAAATTTAAGAAAGAAAAACAAAAGGCTGGTGCAAAGGAAATAAAATCACAGTATATTATCTGACCCATCCAGCAAACAGTAATTATTTTGTCACAGTAATGTAAATTTTGACTCATAATTGGCCAAAAATTATGATATGGCCGTATTACGAGAATATAGAAAGAGGAATTAAGGATGAAGGAAGATGATAAGAGAGGTAAATTCCTTGACTACTGTCACAGGAAATACAAGACAGTGCCTTACATTAATAAATTAGACAATCACAGAATGTTAATATTTCTAAAATGATGGCTCTGTCTAAGGAGTGAGTGAGTCAAAAGGGTAGAGAAGGGTGAAACAAGAAACTGACATTTTTCATAAGTCTTTTGGGAAAAAATGTTTGATTTCAGAGTCAACGTTAACTCTAAAATTTTAAGAGTGTTTGATAAATTAATATTTAATATTTTAAAATATAGAATCTATATATATAGCATTTGAAAATCTTTTGACTTTACTATTACCCTTTACTTTACAATTGCCTTTCCAAGAAAATAAATTTACTAAAATGAAATAAAAGAAGAAAAATATCAAGAAGCTTATTTTTACAGTTAACCAAACTCTCTAGAAATGAACTTATATTTCAATTTTCTTTTTTTCCCACATAATAGTGGGCAGGCACTCTATTTTATCAAATGAAACAAACTGAGTAAAAAAGTACTTCTTTAAAGCAGAGCAGACTAAAGACTCTATTTTCATTTTTATCAACTGCTGCTTATAGTTAAATCATTTCCTCTCCTTACCTGAGTCTCCATACATAAGCGATAATGCTTTTGTGCTTTCAAAATCAAGAAATAAGTGGGAAAATAAGAAGTATAAAAAATAAAGTCTAGTAATCAAGTCAAAACTGTTAATTAAAAATGGTGAAATGGAAAGCACATCAAGGCCAGGGTTGTCTTTAATCATTCACATGAACAACATTATATGAAGACAGGGTCTATATTTATATAAACTAGAGAAAGTACTTACATGCAGTCAAAATGACTAAACGTATTTCTTAATAATTGAGAAAAAAAATCTCTGTCAACATATTTCCCAACTTCTGAATTTATCTCTTTTATACTTAGAGCATTTTGTTGACAAACCTAATATAATAATGTTAATGAAACTGAGTTTCAATTTCTGAATCTTAGTTCTATCCTAACAAAAACTAAACTTATTATCCAAGAAGCTGCAATATAATGATTATTTATAAGCCTAACAGCCCCATTAATACAAGTTTAGTACTACAGATGTTGATCCTCTATAGATTTATCAAATCATCCTTAACAGTCTCTCTGTGAGACCCAAAAATAAGTTTCCTAAGTATTAACAATCTAGTAGTCAAAATTCACAAGCACTTAATACAAAATGTATGGCAAATTATCATTTTGCTGATTAAGCTGTCAACTGCTAAAACGGAGAGAGTATATACTATGCTTTCTCTTATAGTTCACTGGAAACACTAAAATATTTTGAAAGCAATCACAGTTATTGCTACGCCAAAAAAAAGAAAAAAATGAGTTTGGGGTTTGTTTCTCAAGAGGGAAAATATAACTTAATTATATATATTATAAATTAAAAGTATATAATTACATGAAACAGCAATATATCCAAGCATATATAAATATACCAATTGATGACTACATATAACTATATGTATGTGTATTAACAGATTTAATCTGAACTGATTTAAGAAAGAACTTAAATTCTAGTGCTCTCTAAGCCTTTTTCCTCATTTTGATAAAACTATTTCTAATTAACCAATATTGAATAAAAAGAAATATTCACACTGAATTGGCATAAAACAAAACCACAACCACTTTGCTTTGTTTGGCACATAAAAGTGACGGAAATTAAGAAAACTGTTTTCACGGAAATACAGATCCTTGAGTTTCAGCAGAAACATAAGATATGGTTAAATATGAAAAGAGAAAGGAAAAAATGTTTAGACTTTTAAAATTTTCTACCATTAAAACAGCCTCTGTATCTGAAATATTTTAGTACTTTTCTGTAAAAGAATCAGTAATTCTGAATAAGGAAAAAACACGCAAGGAAAAAAGAATTAGAATCATTGACAAAGAATTTTAATAAACAAGCTATTTTTAAGAGAGATTTCTCTCTTGATTTAATTAAATATCAGCAGCTTAAGCATCTTATTATAATATCTAAATATAATTTCTATCGTTTCTAACATTGGCCATATCTTTTAAGAGAGACCAAAGAGAAATGCCTTAGGCATTTCTAGTACTATCTTCTTCCATCATAGAAATACATAAACATGCTACCAAATGATGCAAAAATGATGTAAAATGCTATTAATTCTCATACCCCAATTGGCAATCAGAGTATGATTTGACTTGAAAGAGAAAAACAAACTTGGAAAGGCTTGGAAATGCCTTCAACTCACCATCCTACAGACCATTCTGTTTTATCCTACCCTTATTCTTGCTCCATAAACCAAATTAAAATAGTAACCAGACTTATTTTTAGATAAAAACAAAGTATTAAAACTTAAAGATGTTAAAATGTTGAAATCTGGAAAACCAATTTTTAAAAAATATCCTGTACAATATGAAAAGATACAGCAAGGAAAAGAATTACAGCACCATTTCCTCTAAACATTACTTCACTATATTAATATGCTGAACTTTATTATCTTTCAACAACACAGGTGAAAATGCAGACAAAGAAACCATTAACCTTTGGCAAAAACAAAGAGGACTACAAGAACTCAAAGAATTTGGGAAGTCACCATAAAGTAGCATAGTAGAAATGACTGCTTAAGAAAAGTAAGAAAATTTAACTGGCAGGGAGATAAAATAATCACAAAGGCAATGATTCCTAAACGTGAGTCATTAAAATCTTTACAATCGATATTATGAGATATGATGTTAAAAGAAGATTCTTTGGAACAACAGCTTATGAAGGCTTATGAAAGAATCCTCTTTACAGAGTATTAAATGTATCTAAAACATAGGTGTATGTACATTTACCTAAAACATAAACATATTGTACCTTTCTCTGCTGCTTTTTGAAGGGCTTCTTCAATTCGGGATAACTCTCTCTGTTTAATATCTTGCAAGGATTTTTCTTCCTTTTCAGCATCATATTTAATACCTAAAAACATATGTAGTTAATTCACACATCAAGAAAGGCAATAATAAATAAATAAGAGAAGTTCAGCCTCATTATAATATTGTGTGTATGTGTAACAGGTAACTTTTTAAGCAAAAAACATTTATATTTTTTGGACTGGTTTCACAAAAAGTTTACATAAATGATTCTTATCTACTTACAAAGTTCACATCAAAAGGAAAAGGAAGGAAGGAAAGGAACTAAAGGGAGAAAGAATACAGGAAAAAGGATGATTGGGGGAAAGGGTGAGTAGGAAGGGAAAAGGGAAAAACAAAGAGAAGGCAGAAAATACATCAAAAAATTTCCAGTTATTATATCTGAGTGGTAAAATTTTGAGTACAAAAAACATGTAATATCCAATATCAGCTGGTATCAATGTAAGATTGATTTAAAAAAAGACTCTGAGAAAGAAATTCAAGTCTATGTATCAACAATCATAAAATACATAAAATCATATCCTTTTAATTTAGTAATCTCATTTCTGATCATGTACCTAAGGAAAAAACACAAAATGAGAAAGATATCTATAAGAAGGATGAGTTTATAATGTTCACTGTAACAGCAAAAACCAGTTGGCAGTCCATAATAAAATATCATATAGCCTTTCAAAATTGTCACTATCACCATGGAAACTGTGGTTTCCATATTTCATCAAAAATAACCCTTTTGCACTGTTGGTGGGAATGTAAACTGATACAGCCACTATGGAAGACACTAGGAGATGCCTCAAAAAAACTGGGAGTAGAACTACAATATAACCCAGCAAACCCACTGCTTGGCATATAAACTGAGGAAAACAAAACTGGAAAAGGCACATGTACCCCAGTGTTCACTACAGCACTATTTAGCTAGGACAGGAAAGCAACCTAGATGTCCATCATCAGATGAATGGATAAAGAAGCTATGGTACATAAATACAGCTGAATATTACTCAGCCATAAAAAGGAACACATTTGAGTTGGTTCTACTGAGATGGATGAACCTAGAGCCTATTATACAGAGGGAAGTAAGTCAGAAAGAGAAAAACAAATACCTTATATTAATACATATATATGGAATCTAGAAAGATGGTACTGATGAACCTATTTTCAGAGCAACCGTGGGTATGCAGACACAGAGAACAGACCTATAGACGAGGGTAGGGGAAAGCAGAGGGTGGGATGAATGGAGAGAGTAACATGGAAGCAGACACACCACCATGTGTGAAACAGATGGCCAATGGGAATCTGCTGCGTGGCTCAGGGAACGCAAACCAGCACTCTGTGACAACCAGAGGGGCGGGAGGTGGCAGAGGGGCTGACAAGGGAGCGGACTCAGGTATACCGACGGCGGACTCGCGCTCACGCATGGCAGGGCCAACCCAACCTTGTGAAGCCATTTTCCTTCAATTAGAAAAAAGTAAAGTTTGGAAAAAATATATATACACACACTAAGTAAAGAAGCCGGACCCACGTTACATATATAATGTGATAAATGCTATGTTAAATCAAGTATGATTTTATACAGTAAAGACTGGAAAACAAAATATAAAAATAAAAATTGTCTTTTATGATTGATACAACAAGTAACTTTTCCCTAAAATATCTAAACTTTTCTTAACACTATATTGATCTCAAACTGAAAAAATACTAATAATGAAAGATATTACTTTTAAAAACATCACTACTTTAAAAGTCATTAAAAATTAAAATACTATAGTGTACAATGAGAAAATTACCTACTTTATACATGCTTTTGAAAGAACATTCACTCAAAATCAGAAGCAACAAAATGGGAAAAAATATTTTCCAATCTGTAGATTAACATCACAGTACATTTTTAAAAATTTATTTACTTTCATTCTCAAAAGTAAATCTGTCTAATGCATCACAGAAGACTTAGTTGTAAAATAATTATTCACAGAGAATAGAATAAATTTCACAAATGGCTGAACTTACTCTTTCCAACAACAGTATAAAATATTTCATATAAAATGTGGCTATATATGTACATGTAAAATGCATGTATGTGTGTACATATATGAATATGATTAGTTTATTTAAATTATGTTCTGTTTTACTAAACATATTAAAATATTTAACCAAAGTAACAATTTAATTTTACTATGACTTTACTGAATGGTTATAATCTAAAATAACTTACTTGCTCCTGGGACAACAAGCAGGTATAATCCCTCTAGAGTTGCAACAACAGCTTCGCCATAAAGGTTCTTCCAAGGAATCTTCAAAGTTAATTTATCTAAACAAACATGATTTCAACTTTCTTATTTGGATGCTCAAAAAGATATACATTTGTCACTTTCCATTAAGAGAGAAAGTATACAAAACCCTTCAGATCTAGAATATGAACATCACTCAGAAAAAAAAAAACTAACACAGTTTAAAACATCTTTTCCATATTATATTACTATTAGAAATAACTATTTACATTGTGCTTTATACTTTTCAAACTTTTTGATAACTATTATTTCATTTAATATTCCCAAACTGAAAGAAAAATGAGGCAACTATTACTTTGGTTTTGAAAAAAGGAAAACTCGGTCCCAGGCAGGTTTAATTATTTGCTTAAGTCCACTCAAGTCATCAATGGAACTAGAACCAATGGTCTAAATACGGTACATGCTGTTCCTAGTCACACCTGCAACCTCATCTCTACAGCATCAGTGTAAAAGAGTATCTGTTCAAGATCCCAGGAATTGAACCAGCAACACATATCAGAGCACCCAAGGAAAAGACCTTTGACAGTATGCTAAATTGCTACAATCAGAAGAGGCCAACCCTAAAGGCAAGGTATACTGTTTTATGATTACCAGTATTATAAAGTGACAGGCAGTTCAGACTAGCTATATTCCAAATATCTACTTATAAATCACATGAAAGGCAGAACACATCTTCTTCGTTAGAAACAATGGTATTAATATCAAGTCCTTCAGAGGCTGGCCTACAGAAACTTTCTCACCCATAACGTAGATGAACTCCCCTGTGTCACTAAGCCAAGTTTGGAGTCTTATGGGAAAAAGCTATGCAAAGCAGGAGACAGAAGACAAAAAGGGCGTATTTTCAGCTAAAGTTTGAAATGGGCAAAAACCTGTCTTTGGTATCTTTCCAAGCTATTTCTTTCCTCTCTTCCCAATCACTAGTATGCCCTCTTTTCAGGTCTCCAGGCAGCAAATGTCCCAATCTACCCTCAAATGTATCAGAGCAATTCTACCCAAACCTTTTTACCCCTACAGTTTTCCGTGTTCCAAAAGTAAATACCTTCTCTCATCACAATTTAAAAAAATAATGACCCTATAAAAGCTATAGTTCTCTCAGTACTGCTGATCAGATTCTTAAGACAAAAGAATCTGATTCAACTAAGTCATGCTAATATATGAGTGACTTAGTTTAGTTTACACCATCAGAATCACTGGCACTTTTAAATCAAGATGCTGAAAGCTCAAAGAATTGCTGAACCGGATAAGAAGCTGAAGAGGAAATAAAATAATGTAAGGGAAGATATTTTGCTTCACCTGGATGGCTATGGAGGCAAGCCAGTTTGGGCTGGGAATCTCTTACCGAGGTTAAAATCCAGAATTATTTCTCCATCTAGATTTTTACTTTTCTCCAGTTTGTAACCCTGATGAGGTCCTTAAACGGCTCCTACTTCAGAGGAGCCTACAGCTAAGGGCAGTACATTTCTGGGTCATTTCTAAGTCTGTTGATTTTACAGTGAGCACCACTTACATTCATAATAGATAGTGTTTTATTTGTAATTGTCTCATCAACTCCTAAAAATTGATTTGATTGCCTTCGTGGTGAGCATGAGATTGAAAAAGTGGGAAATGCTTCTTTAATATACCAAAAATAAATTATCTGTTCTCTAAGCCTTTTTTCTCTTCTTTTACCATAACTCATTATCCTCCCATCCTTGACTATTCTATATTCCACTGAAATTTCCACTGCCTTCCTTTTATAAATCAGGAAATTTTTTAAATTTTTAAGTAAAAGCAGTATCCACAAACATATCTAGCTCTTAGAAAATCAAAACATCCTTGGTGTACTTAGCCACACTAACTCTACAGGTTAGGTGTAACATTTTAGGCTAACAGTAATTTAATAACTGTTAATTTTAAGCTAACAGTAATATAAGGGCCTGATAAACCTTAAACAGAGATAAGTATAACGAAAATATGCTTTGCATCCTTACATGCAAAGTATCTCTCATAACAGTGAGTAACCTGGAAGAAAGCCATTAAATTCTTATAATACTTTAAAGGCAAAGAAAATAAATTCAGAACCATTGAAAACCTCTTCCAAAATATAAATTTTGTTGTATTAATACAATGAATAACATGTAAGCTATTTAGGCAAATGTAACTCACCCATTAACCTGGATATGAGGCTGCAATATTTTGTGCTAATTTTAGATCTCTCTAGTATCTTTGAGGACAAAGATACCATATTTACCCTTGCTTCTCCCACAGCTACGTATCTCAAAGATAGAAGATTGAATGAATAGCTATAACTTCACTGGAGGATTTCAATTAAGCATACAGGGCTACAACAATACATCCACAACACTGCTAAACAAGGCTCTGTGTAACAGACAAACAAAAAATATAATGCATGCCCTACTGATATTTTCAATCCAAGGGAGTATCTCCTGTTTCAAGAGGAAAAAAAGAAAATTTACATTAAAATGTTTTAATTTATATAAAAGGAACACATATTTATGAAGTAATGCAGATTCACAGAAGTATTCAAGTAATTACTAAAGATGCTAGGACGGTAAAAGACAAAGCCTTCCCTGGATACAAAATAATCAATGAAGAAGGAAAGCGATGTGGTGAAGTAGCAGGGTGACAGGGATGAAAGGAAGGATGGTGGCATAAGTAAAAATTCTAAAGTAAGAACAACTCATCTAGGGTTGCAATTTACAGTTTTTAAAAAGTAAAAACCAGGCAGCATGGACAAGTTGAAAGGACTTGCTATATTAAACTTCCTATTGAAAAATTCCTCCAAGAAAGATGTATGCTTAGTTATGGATGATCTTAGTGTAAGAGTTTGGCTACACAGACTTTCAACTTAACAGAACATATCCTTTATACCACATTGCTGCACAATTTATCAAGTGAAATGGCTGAATAAAACATAAGGGAAATTAGCTATACTTAAATTCTCTTTAGTCAATCCTAAAGAAAATCAACCCTGACTATTCACTGAAAGGACTGATGCTGAAGCTGAAGCTCCAGTACTTTGGCCACCTGATGCAAAGAGCCGACTTGGTAGACCCTGATGCTGGGAAAAACTGAAGGCAAAAGGAGAAGAGGGCGGCAGAGAATGAGATGGTTAGACAGCATCACCAACTCAACAGCCATGATTCTGAGCACACTCTGACAGATAGTGAAGCAAGGGAAGCTTGGGGTCCTGCAGTCCACAGGGTTGCAAAGAATTGGACACAACTCAGCAACTGAACAACAACAAATTCTCCTTACTAGAGTCTGCAAATTATACTACTTTGAAATTAAAAAAAAAAAAATTTGCATATCAACTTTGAAAATGAAGATACTTTTCTTCATTTTGTGGTGGAACCAAAGCCTGAAAAATATCATTGCAGTTCAAATGTCCTTCTAGTTTAGATGGTAGTTTTCTACACTTTGCTCAAAAACTTTCATACATGTACTAGGTATAGTATACATTAGGCTCAGAACTCGGAAAGCTCTAATCAACATAAGCCAAAAACCTATCACATTTTGTTCAGGCTCAGCAAGATGTCTGAGATTAAATAACAGGAAAAATAAAAAACTAAAAGGATGAAGAATAATTCAAATGAAGAGTGAAGTACTTACCAATTTGGCCAGCCTTGACTTTAAAAGGAACATCCAATTCACTCTTCAGAAGGAAGGGAAAAAAAATTAAACAACATCTTAAACTATTAAGTGCCCCCAAATCATCTTTCTAATAATTATTTAAATACATAATTACCTCTAAGGAAAAATAAAGTTTTTACATCTGAGAAACTCATAAAGGATATGTTTCATAGGTGAAAAAATGTTTTTAGTAACTTAAACTTGACTTTAAAGACAGAATTCATAAGAGAAGCAAAATATAAATAAGATCAATAGAAAAAGAGTTTATAGTTAAAGAACATTTCATTTTCTAAGAGATAATATTTCAATCATATGGAAAAAATTTTTTTTCTAAATCTTCAATCTCAGATTTTCCTAGAATAAATCATTAAACGAACAATCACTTCATCAGGTACCCAGTAACCAGGGTTTCAAAGAGCTTATCGAATTAACTGGGTTGTCAACATAGTAAAGAATCCACCTGGAATACAGGATACTCCGGGTTCAATCCCTGGTTTGGAAAGATCCCCTGGAGAAGGGAATGGCTATCCATTCCAGTATTCTTGACTGGAGAATTCCATGGAAAGAAGAGCCTGGTGGGCCACAGTTTATGGTGTTGCAAAGAGTCAGACAAGACTAAGCAACTAACATTTTTACTTTCAACATAGTTTATATTAAAAAAAAAAACTTACCAGAGCATTTTCTTTTATCTGTAGATTATCCAAGGCCACATTACCTTTAAAAAAAAAAAAGACAAAAAATATAAAGTTAATACACCAATTAGTATTAGAATACCCTGTCTTAATGCAATATCAACACTCTGCTAAATGTTAAGAAGTAAGCAAAGCAAACTTCAAGAATTTAAGAAGCTAAGGCACAAAAGAGCTGTTCTATATAGACAAGAAGTATTCGTTATGGCATACTTTAGGTGAGCCCGATGCAAAAGAAATTATAAAATATTTAAACTGGCTAACATTTAAATAGACAATGAGAAAGAAACTGATGCCTTTCAGACTAAAGAACGCAGAACTGAAAATATCTATATATCCATCATTTTGAATGATTAAGCCAAAATCTTAAAAGAAGCAAAGAGGTTACTATTAGAACATATCAATTATCCTGTAACCCAGGATCTTTTCCTTAATCATAGTGTCAGTGAATAATTTCTATAAGAATACAGTGCTGCTCTTTTAAACTTTTAAAACTTCAACACCCTACTTTCCCAGTAATTGTTTATGGTTCTACTAGTCTCTCATTAGCCCAACTTTTTAAAAGTTTATTCAGATATTAAGTTATAAAAATGAAAGCCATAATGACACTATTGCATGACTCAAATTTTTAAACACTGCATCTATATGTTCACACAGAAT
Organism: Cervus elaphus; assembly: GCF_910594005.1. Classification (NCBI taxonomy): domain Eukaryota; kingdom Metazoa; phylum Chordata; class Mammalia; order Artiodactyla; family Cervidae; genus Cervus; species Cervus elaphus. The sequence continues at coordinate 52,793,443 of NC_057826.1, forward strand.
AAGTAAATATTCTTGTTTACATAAAAATATAAGCCAAAAAAGTTTTCATTTCATGTAAATTCTCTAGAGGTTACTAAAATGCAAGTTCCAACATGAAATACAAGTATAAATTATTCAATCATGCATTTTCTTAATCACTCATGACACTTTTTTTTTTTTTTTCCAAAAAATACTATGCTTCCTACGCTCTCTCGAAACACTTTTCAATCAAGTAGTTTCTTCCTGTTGGTATTCTAAAAAGAATTAAAAAGTATATTCAACTCTATTATGCCACTGTTAAGACAGTCGGTTTCCCCCAGATCTCAGATTTAGTCAAGCAAACATTTATTAAGCACCTACTCTGAGTCAGGTGCTGGAAAGAAAGAGAACAACAGTCCTGCTGGTGAGAAGTTCACAGCCTAGCAGAGGAGAGCAAATTTCTAAAATTTGGGAAATATTCTATTTACATCCCAACAGAATAGTGCATAAAATGCAAGGGAGGAACCACCTAGTTCTGCCAAGGGAGATTAAGAACTTCACACAAAATTTTAGGCTAGAAGACTGAAGAAATATTTACTGGGTAGATAAGAAGAGAGAACAAAGGGCTTCCCTGGTGGTTCCGCGGTAAAGAATCTGCCTGCCAATGTAGGAGACACAGGTTTGATTCCTGGGTCAGGAAGGTCCCCCAGAGTAGGAAAGAGCAATCCACTCCAGTATTCTTGCCTAGGAAATACCATGGACAGAGAAGCCTGGTGGGCTACAGTCCACAGGGCCACATGAGTCGGGCAGACATGACTTAACAACTAAACCACCAAGAAAAGAAGGCAACAGACATCTCTGAGTAAGATATATTTTAGAATGCACATGTGGTTTTTCGCAGCTGGTTGTGGGGATAGGAGATAAAGCCAGAAAGGTTGGCAGCTAAACCACCAAGAAAAGAAGGCAACAGACATCTCTGAGTAAGATATATTTTAGAATGCACATGTGGTTTTTCGCAGCTGGTTGTGGGGATAGGAGATAAAGCCAGAAAGGTTGGCAGGAACTAGGCTAACCAAGAGTCTTCGGAATGAAAACTTCAGACTGGCTACGAGAGAGAGATGAAATATGTACAACAGGGATGACAAAATCTGAGCTAGACCCATTATTCTTTTGTCGTAAGAAGTGAATCTGTCCAAATAATTTAGCCAAAGATACTGCAATATTAGTTATAAAAGCAGAAAGGACTGATGGGAGGGAGGGAAGTTAGAAGGGAGGCCCTAAAGAACTACAAGTCCAGGAAGACAGCATACATCATCATAACCTATAACAGAGCAACAAAACATAGACAGACATGGGAACACGCTCATAAAACAGGTTTAAAATAAGGGTAAAGAATGCCCAGATTGATCTATATATTTACAATTATATATATGCACATATACATAGATAACAACTGTAACACTAGATACCGGAATAATCACAGCTGTTATTGCCATATAATAAAGTTCGTCTTCTTTATAAATGCGTATTGTAAATTTTCTATAATAAACTTAAAAGCTGTAAGAAAAGGAAAGTAGGACGTAAAAGCCTCACAAATGAGAAGAAAATACTACAGCATAATAACAGGAGGAAAATCTCTACAATATACTGAAGAGAAATTGAAACCTGAAGTAGGCAATAACTTCAGGGTCAAAGAGACAGATGAAAAAGTTGTTTTGGGGCTAGAACTGACAAGATGTCATCACTGACCAAACATGACTAATATAGTAGTCATGGAAAACTGACATGTGTTTGAGAATTATGAAAAAAAAATCTTTAAAAAGTATTATATGCATAAAAATTAAATAAAGTGGGAGAATATTCCTGGACTTAATTCTGTCAGATGGCGAATTACAAAAAATTACAATTGGGAATTCTATTTGAGTCAAAAAAAGTGATGTGCACAGAAGCTAGTGCACATGTGAAGCTGTACATACCAGTTTAACAAGACCTAAGACCTCAAGGGAGGCCTGTAAACTTGCTCGTGAATTTTGCTGGTTCCTCCCCTTGATTTTCAACTAGAGAGTCAAGGGTCACCAGGAATGCTCTCAAGTAACCTGCAGTAGATATAAAGCATCTTCTAACAATTGTTAAGGCACTAACATAATATATGTAAAAATATAAGTGCTCTCATAAAAAGAGCACTTTCTACCATAGTGCCACTGTGGTTCTTTAATAAGTGATAGATGCTATTTAAGATGTGAAATAGTAAAGCTGCCAATATGGCTAACAGCGCTGAACAAGTACATTTAGAAAGGCAGATTAGAGAAAGGTAATAGTGTTTATTGCTAGGAGGTAGAATTAAGGATTTTTTAATTCATGTTCTTCAGTATTTTCTAGTTTTTACAATAAACAGATATTACTTTTAAGTTAATACTATTAAATTACAATATGAAATGGGGAAACAAGGTGTAAACTCTAACGTCAATATGACCTTAATACGTTTTATATAAATTCCTCCTATATTTACCATTTACTATCTACAGAAACATTAAAAAAAAGATCTATTTCTACTACTTAAGAGTCTAGCAATCAAATGCATACTTCCTCTCTGGAAAAAAATGTAAATGTTATCTAACAAATAGTAACCATAACAGTGATAATAAGAATGATACACTCTATAAATTATTTGCACTGAAGGAGGAGTCACTACTCCTAACACAAAGAAAAGGGGAGGAACAGCAGCATATTTCTGATTATCACCAGGATGAAAGTGCACTCATTCATTCAGCCGGTAGATGAGTGCCTTATCTAACTAAGGCACTGTGCTCAGAGTGTACTCTTCCACTAAAACGCATGTTTTCTGCAGATACAGAAAGCACACTCCCGCCTAAATATCAGCCACTTTATATTTAACTGACTGCTGAGGAAAAAGTTAAGATTTAGTTTTCCATTTCTATTCAAGATAATATAATTCTATACACATGCAAGTAACTTTAATAGCTATAATCAGATCACCCCGGGCTAAGAACACAGAGGTCACAGGAAGTTCCTGAAAACCTAGAGGAAGGGTAAATATTTGTGTCTAATCTTAACAACACCCCCCCCAAAAAAGGGAGGAAAGAAAGACTAATAATTGGAGATGGATAAACTTAACTCTGCCAGCGAGGAAGGCACTAAAGCCAATCCCACAATCAAGTGTCTTGAATCCCACAAATTTCTAAGGAGACCAAGGTAGAAAGAAGAAAAGAGGTTCTGTGAAATGATTTCCTTCCATGATGGACTGCCAAGTCTGAAGGATGAGAGCAAAAGTTAGTCTGGCTTCAGAAGACAAGGTTTCTGATTTTGACCCTACATGATGAAAGTAAATGATGGCCCACCAGCTACCCAGGCCTCTCAATGCACTCACTATATGATGAAAGAAATGTATGCACTATACGATGAAAGAAATGAAAGTAAATCATGAATAAACAGAAACATTCTGGCTGAGCACACATGACTAGAGTGTCACATATAAACTTTCAAAGCTAATCCTGAAGGATATTTCAAAGAAGCATCTTAAAAGAGTAAATCCTCAATCAAAATTTAACTTAATAATCTTTAAGAATGAACCAGAGGAGAGAAATGAAAGTAAACCCATTAAATTAGCAAATGAAACCAAGCAGGCAGAGTTGGAGCCAGCTCAGAAAAATTTCAAAAGAAAAAGACAAGACTGCTAAATTATAGAAAATAACAAAGTTGGTACATTTGTGAATAAAAATCCAATGCCACTGATAAAATGTGGAGCAAGTTCGCCTCAGTCCAAGAATAGCTTTTAAAACACATGATGGCCTACAAAATAAATGTAAGAAATACAGTGCTGATGGTTAAATACCTCCAGTCAGAAATAATCTGAACTTTCACAGAAGTTTCACTACACTATTCTTCTGGCACTTAACACTCAGGTATATAAATCCCCAACCTGACTTCAAACTCATTGATCCTCCTCATGGCACTCAGCAAACACACTCCGTTAATTAGAATGCCTGTGTGTGTGTTAGTCACTCAGGTGTGTCCGACTCTTTGCAACCCCATGGACTGCAGCCCACCAGGCTCCTCTCTCCATGGGATTTCCCAGGCAAGAACACTGGAGTGGTTGCCATTTGTACTGAAACAGAAATGACTACATTAAGAACATAAATCTTTCTATGTTATTGACAGAAAACACTCTCAGATCTACCACATTACTTGATCCTCACAGCCTCCTGGGTGTAAAAGGAGGCAGGATGTAAAAACAAACCGGGGCTTAGAGGTTAAATGATTGGCCTAAGAACACTATATGAACATAGTAAGTGGTGGAGCCAGGGCTCAAATCTCCTGATGCCCCATGCTGTATTAAAAACATTACACTATCTCCCAAATAGCACAGATACATTAGAGAATCTGATGATAATTCTATCTTCCTTGAAGAAAAAAAAAAAATGCCATATAAGAACTGGACCCCACATTGAGAGGCCTGGATAGCTGGGGGCCATTTTTGGTTTTTGCTTTTTAAAAGAATTTCTTTAGAAACCCAAAACCAAAAAGTGTAACTAAAATCAGTATTACTAGCAAAGACATAACCAGAAAGTAAAGGAAAGTCAAGCTTTATGGTAAGAAAAAGAAATGTGTCTCTGTGGAAAACACAGAAGCAGGAGATAGCATTGCAAAGGGTCATTTCAGTACTTTTTAAAAATCTACATTTTCCCAAAAACAAAAGAAATTCATAAGTTATGATTTAGAGCTTTTTAGGACCATGAAGACCTTAAAACCTAATCTGCTTTCACTTTCTACATGAAGAAATCTTTTAAAGAGACTGGGTGGTTTATGCAAGGTTATACAATTAATACATAGTAGTTTCCCAGGTGGCTCAGTGGTAAAGAACCTGCCCACCAATGCAGGAGATGCCTGCCAAGCAGGAACTGCAGGTTCGATCCCTGGGTCGGGAAGATCCCCTGAAAAGGAAATGGCAACCCACTCCAATATTCCTGCCTGGGAAATACCATGGACAGAGGAGCCTGGCGGGCTACAGTCCAAGGGGTGGCAAAGAGTCGGACATGACTTAGCAACTAAACAGCAACAGTGCTCAGAATAGAATCTATGTCTCCCGACTCCCTGGTCAATGTTCTTAATATAAAACACACAGACGAATACAAAACTGGGATTAAAAACAAAAAATCAACCAATAAATAAAAATGCCCTCAGCCATGAAACTAGCTTTGCATGTTATAAAATGGTGAAAAAAGAATATGTGGTGCTATTCACTTTTTATTTAAGATTCCCTTTGCTTATCTGTAACATAAACTGTCATTATTTATTTGAAAGTATGTATAAATATTCAAACACATTCACTTCCCAAGGACGTGAGCTAAAGTAAGTGAAAGTGTTAGTCACTTATTCAAGTTCAACTCTTTACAATCACAGGGCTCCTCTATCCACAGAATTCTCCAGGCAAGAATACTGGAATGGGTAGCCATTCCCTTCTCCAGGAGATCTTCCCAACCCAGGGATCAAACCTGGGTCTTCTGCATTGCAGGTAGATTGTTTACCATCTGAGCCACCAGGGAAGCCCTAAGCTAAAGTAAATGAATGAACATTTCTAAAATAAATCAAATTATTTTGATAACTATTGCTTTAGTAAAAATACTTTAAAATATTATATCAACTCATTTCAGTTGAATCTAGCTATTTAACCCAAATTACTTCATCTAGAGTCCTTTTAATAGGAGTTCACAGTAACTTTGTCTTGAGAGGGTAAGCTGGGGGAAGGAGAGGAAACAACTGACTCTCACTCTCCCATTTCCCTATTGAAACAGGAAGTCTCAGCAAAGAAAGCTGGAAAGCTGCCATGTCACCACTGAACTTTCTCCTTTTCAAATACATTCCAGGGCTCTCATAAGAGTAAGTAGTGTGGCAGAGCCCCTTCGCAGAATGGTTACCCAAGTACCAACTTCCAGCTCTATTTGTAGAAAGGGGTGAAGTTTTAATTTACCATACTATTCAAATTTGTGGAAAGTTGTTTCAATAAAATTTTAAAGCATTGTTTTTAAATAATGATATTTAAATGCTTAAGTATGTAACGATATTGAACTTTTTTCACATGTAAACACATGTGACAGGGCAAGCTAATGAGAAGTGTGGCTTTCACTAGGCTAAGTGTTGGCTGGGAGGAGAGAAATAAAAAAAATTCCTCAACAGGTTTAGAAATACTGAGATATTGCTATGCTTTATGGGTTAAGGTTAGAAAGAAGCAAAGAGGCCTGTTTTTTCAGGCTGCCCTTCAGCTACCTGTTAAGACAATGTAATATATAGATTTGGATTTGTAAATATCAGCATGAAGCTGGAACTTCATTCTTCCTGTCATACTTCATGACTGTGACTCTGCTCACCAGTAGTGAGTGAAGAACAAAAAGGTAAACATGATTTGACTATCATTTCTCACCATGAACGCAGAACAGGTGGGAGTACTTAACGAAGGAGCACACATGGATCTGGCCTTGTTTAAGTCACGAAAGTTCAAAGCCAGAAGAAACGACCTTGCCTCGCCTTCTCATTTACAGATAAGAAGCTAGTAGTCACTGGGCAGTGACTTGCTAAAAATCAATGAACCAGGCAGTACTGGACATGTAATTAGATCCCACGTTTCCTCCTCCCTTATGCTGCTCAGCTCCAAGAACATCTGGCAGCTGATGGGAAAGGGTCAAGGGTGGAATGAAGGACAATAGCGTAATCAGCACAGGCTTGGCCTTGTTTGCAGAATTAAAACTCTGAGGGCGCTCCACCTGGCTCCTACTTCTGCTGGTGGCCAGAAGGTCACCACAGCCACCTCCTGCATCCAACTCTTCACAGCCTCTATGTATGGTCTACCTATCAAATGGAAGCGAGAGCAGCAGAGTTCTGAATGGAGATTTTCTGATGACTTTTCATGGCAAGTCACCTTGAAAAATCAAACTGAAAAAGGTTCTACATTGCCACAATCCTGCCTAAACCAAATTGCAAAAGATCCAGTGTTTCAACATATCTTCTCAAACATGTTACTCTTAAAAACAATTAAACCCTGGACCTGCCTCAAATAGCTAAAGGCTGTGCAACTTATCTGCTGGTACCAGTGTATGGGGAACAAAAACCTAGATAAGCCTTTCTGCCTGCATAGGCAGCAACATGCCCACCAGGCACTTTTCTGAACCTTTGAAAATCTGACTTACAAAATACACGGCAAGTAGTATAAGTACTATAAGTGTAAGCTCAAATGCAAATAGTTTTTTTTTCTTTTAAGAACAATCTTTGGAAATGTGGTATTAGCTCTACACAAAATTATTACACTGAAGAATGTGAAAACCTTAGAGGTCATACTTATGAAAATATAGGCATAGCTCATTTTACTGCACTTCACTTTACTGAGCTTCATAGATACTGTTTTTTACAAAATTTTTTACAAATTGAAGGTTTGTGGCAACCCTGTCAAGCAAGCCTACCGGTGCCATTTTTCCAACAGTATTTACTCACATTTTGGTAATTTTGGCAATATATCAAATTTTTCAAAAAAAAAATATCAAATTTTTCATTATTATTATATTTGCTATAGTGATCAGTGATTTTTGATGTACCTACTGCAAAAAGATCATGACTCACTGAAAGCTCAGATAATGGGTAGCATTTTTTAGCAATAAAGTATTTTAAATTAAGTATGTACATTTTTTGACATACTGCTATTGTACACTTGAAAGACTACTAATCTTTGTTCCAAACATTAACTTTAATAAGCACTAGAAAACGAGAAAGTTCATGTAACTTGCTTTGATATTCACTTTATTGCAGTGGTCTGGAACCAAACTCTCAATATTTCTCAGGGTATTCGTATAAAATAAAACAAGCAGGCTGGTTTCCATCACTCGGCTGGGTTTGTGTATCATCACCATTACTATCAGTATTAACAATTTAACAATTGTAATTACAAAAACTTTTCACATGATTTACCTTACAAACACAGTGTTATTTCCCCATTTTAAAAGGGAGATAAGAAAACTAAGGCTTAAATAATTAAAATGTTTCTCCTATATCCCACAGCTAGTAAATAAGTTTTCATTTTTCTACCACAACAAGAATTTTTAAAAAATCAGTATGTGTAAATCACTTTTAAAAATATAGAGAACTGCTTGGCATTAAAAAAAAAATCTTTATATGAATAAAAACAGAAGGAGATGACAAAGCTTTCGTGTGTGTGTGTGTGTGTGTGTGTGTGTGTGTGTGTGTGTGTTGCAATTTAAGGCAATATTCAAAATAAACTTTCAGATTCTAGGCCTTCCAATAATTCTCCCCATCCTTCTCACTCTAATTTTTTGTTTATTGTGGATTTCATTGGGAATGCCTATATATGTATGAATATATGCACAGCAAATTTTTCAAATTATATCAACACATCACTTTGATTTCTAAAACTCCTTCCTGATACCATCCAAGCAAAGATTATGCATTTTTACCTACATGATACCAAGTCACTTCTTAAAACTTCTGTTTCTTTCTTAAGTTAAAAATTTCATGAAGCATATAATTCCTCTAAGTACCTTTTAACTTCCTACTAAAACCTATTCAGCACCAGAAGGTCTACTATAAATGCAAAATACAACCTCAATATTCCCCTTAGACTAGGGTTTCTCAACCAACATTTTGGGCTGAGTACAACAGTCCATGGGGTCACAAAGTGTCAGACATGACTTGGCAACTAAACAACAACTTTTTGCTGTGGGGAGCTGTCCTGAGCATTGTAGAACATAACAGTCTTTAGGGGTTCACCCAGGAAATACCAAAAGCACACATCTCCCCACAGCATGACAATCAAAAGTGTCTCAGATATGCAAATATTCTTTTGGAAGCAAAGTCATTCCTGGTTGAAAACCACTGCCATAGATTAATCAAAGAAGTATCAATTTATTCCTTGTTTGGAAAGAATAGTAATCAGCTGTGTGAAATGTTTGCAGATGAAATTATTCCCTTTCTCAACATATGAAAATTTAAGAAAAAAACTGAAAAGGTCAAACTCTATGACTCATAAACCTTATCTGCTAAACCATTTTCAAGTAATTATTATATAAAATTTTAAATTCTTTATAAAGCTTGTCAATGTCAAAGATGTCATAAATATCAGCTGTTTTCTTAATAATAACTTAATAATAATCTCATTTGTTTTACTATAAAAAGTGTAAGATAAATTTATTCAAAGAACAGAAATCACCAACTCACATTTTTGCCTATTTTAATGAGAATTAGCATTATAAACAAAATACTTGAGCAATCGCTGTAAAAGCTCATAACTTATTTCTTTCTTTATGCTTATCACAAAAATAAAAGGCAGCAAAACTTTATACAAGTTTAGCTGTGGTCTGATAAACGTGAATGGACTTCCATCGGGGGCATTTCCTAAAAGAAATGGGTTTATTTCTCAGGGCCTACTATAAAGTGGATGCTGGCCATGGGCATAACGCCCTGAGTACCAAGTCACTTCAGTTGTGTCTGACTCTGTGTGACTCTATGGACTGTAGCCTGCAAGGCTCCTCTGTCCATGGGGTTCTCCAGGCAACAATACTGGCGTGGGTAGCCATTCCTTTCTCCAAAGGATCTTCCCCACCCAGGGATGGAACCTGGGTCTCCCACATCATAGGCCAACTCTTTACCATCTGAGCCACCATGGAAGCTCAAAAAGAAATGGAATAAATTCTAACGGTATATTTTATTTAACCCAATATATTCAAATATTATTCCACGACGTGATCAATATAAAAAACTGCTGCGATATTACACTTTCTCCTACTGAGTATTTTCAAAACTTGCTGTGTACTTTATACATTTGGCACACCTTATTTTGCACTAACTACATTGCAAGTGTTCTCATAGTGGCTACACTATAGGACAGCTGGAACGACTTACTGACTGAATTAAAAGCAGATACATTCATTCGGCATCACCGACTCAATGTACATGAGTCTGAGTAAACTCCGGGAGTTGGTGATGGACAGGGAGGCCTGACGTGCTGCAGTCCACGGGGTCGCAGAGTCAGACATGACTGAGCGTCTGAACTGAACATCCATTTGAGTACTACTTTAGATATCCCTTCAAAGCTGACAAAATTCCCAAAACTCTTCTGTAGAGTAAGGAAGTATCCCCAGTGTCCCCAGAGCTTTTCAGGTAATTGGTGCAAATAAGCTTTCTGAAGATGGAGAAGCACACTCATCTACTTCTATACACGACCTCTAGGCTAGAAGCGCTGGTGTCAAATCAGTGTGCAACCAAGCAGCACCTAATTAACGATGATGTAGGTCGTGGCTTGAATTTCTCTGTTGCTCCAAAAACAAAATTGAAACTCCTCTTCTTAAGAGGAAAATCAATCCTAAGGGAAGTAGTCACTTTCTCAGTAGCTGAGAGTATTACGAGTTAAGAATTTCTACCGACGAGCCTCTCCTAACGATCTTCCCCTACTTGCCAATCGTTTCCCAAACCCTTTAGAGAAAAGCCAGTTCCTGACAGCTATCAATTGCCAGAAAAGATAACTGCGAAACACAATTTCCTGTTTCTCCTTCCTTGATGCCACTTTGGGCGTGTTGGGACCACGCAGCCAGCCTCGCTCCACCTGGAGTGAGAACAGGGAGGGTTCTGTGGAGTCCAAGGGGCCAGGCCGAGGGCAGGCTGAGGTCCCCCAACGTGGGCAGGTGGGACCGGGCAGGGACTTCGGACTCAGGGACAGGGAAGCTGGGAATCTCCGCGGGGCGGGCGCGATCCAACCGAGCCTCTCCAGCCCCTGCGAGCGCCCAGGACCCGGTGGCGGTGGAGGCGGGCACAGGCCTCCCCACGCCCCGCACCTGCGGCCCCGGGAGGGGGCCCCACCGAGCGCCCTCCCCCGAGGCGGAGCCTCAGACGGCAAAAGGAACTCGGCCCGGGCTGGAACCAGGAGGGGAGCAGCCTGAGCTGGGGCCCCTCTGCCAGTTTCTGCAACCCCCAGCAACTCGCGGCCGCGCCCTCTCGCTTACCGCCCCAGATCCCCAGCTTCAGCTGGGACTTGTTCAGGTTCTCAACGTAGTCCCCCAGAAAGCGGTTCAGCAGGTCCGCGACCACCGATTCCAGCACCATGGTGGGAGCCAGGCGCAGAAGAGGGAGGAGCCGGAACCGACCGGCGCAGCTGAGGGCGGCGACCAGAGCTGCGAATGACAGCCCCCCTGGGCGCCGACCCGCCCCGGCGCCGCGCTGCACCGCGCGTGATCCGGATGTGCGCAGGCGCGCCACAGCCGCCGCCGCTGTTGTTGCCGCCGCCCGGAGCTGGAGCTTCGGGGGCGCGGCGCAAACTCGTGATCCCCTGGCCGCAGGCAGCCAGGGCACCTGACAGCGGGCGGAGCGGCGGAGAAGCTGCTTTGGGGCTTGGCTCAGCGGCCAGCACCAGAGCAAAGAAATGTTAGAGAAAGAAAAGGGAGGCAGGAGTTACTGAGCACGGGGACATCTTTGGGGTCCCTCTGCTTCCTCTGAGTCGCCTTCTTTTGCCTTGAGGACCGTAGGACCCCGTCGTCCGGGTGGGAAGCAGCTGTGCGGCGCCGGAGCCGACCGAATGGCTACCCGGCGCTTCCCAGGCCTGCAGTCCACACTGAGCAGCCTCATAAGTAACCATCCGTTCAGGAGGGGAAACGAGGAGACCCTGCACCCTCGTCCTGCTACACATCAGCCGCACCTGGCACCAGCTCTCTGCCTCCTTTTGATTCCGGAAAACACACTTCAGTAATTTACAAGTGGGAGGAGGGGAAACCGAACTGCACGTAAGATGGCAGAATGGGAACTCAGTATGCATTTCGTTAACTCTTTCTTTTACTCCCTTCTGTGCCTGATGGGCATTTAGTTAATTCCGGAGTCACTTCTTAATTACATGCTAACTTAAGGAAATAAAGAACAAAACGACGTAGTACTTCCTTTTTTCCCCCCCTTTAAGTGTAGGTTAGCTGTTAACTTCATCTCTTTCAATCATTGAACTATTTCGGAAACTGAGGCTTTTATAATTCAAGGACTTTTAGTAAAATTTAGCCACTCATTGACAAGCCAATTCTCTTTAGAGAACAGGACATTTTTAAAAATTTATTTCAAAAAAACTGTTGGGATAGTTTACAAACATAAACCTGAGCGATAATAAGATTATTTGTGGTCACATGTTTATTAAATGCATTGCTGCACATGTCTGAAAAACTATGTGAGAATTGCTCTTAAACAACTTATATAGACATTGTGTAACCCCCAGATTCAAATGTTGAAATTCTTTTTATTTAATTGAAGGATAATTGCTTCACAGAATTTTGTTGTTTTCTGTCAAACATCAACATGCAAATGTTGAAATTCTAACCTCTACTGTCATAGTATTAGGAAGTGGGGCCTTTGGGAGATAATTAGGTCATTAGGTAATTAAGTAGAGCCCTCATGGATGGGATTAGTACCTCTATGAAAGAGACCCCAGAGAGCTCCCTCACCCCTTCTGCCATGTGAAGATACAGCAAGAAGACTGACATCTATGAATCAGGAAGTGGGCCCTCACTAGAGGGAATCAACTGGCACCTTGATCTTGAACTTCCTAACTTCAATAACTGTGAAAATTGTATTATTTTTAAACTACCCAGCCTGTGGTATCCTGTAATAGTAGCCCAAATAGACTAACAAGAGAATCAAAAAGAAAAATTATTCCTTAAATACAAAGTTCACTGGAGAAGAAAGTCAAAATATCTAGAATTGGTGTTATGTAAAATGGATGTAAAAGAATCAACACTAAACAGTACTAATGCTATCAATAACCACCATCCTTCACTCCAGCCCACGGAAAATAAAACCTTAACCACTTGTTTTTCCTAGCTTAGTCACCCTGACAAAATACCTAGGATGTATTTTGAAGCACTTCATACTTCATTCCTTGACCATCCACAACCAATTAACAGCCAATCGTGTCTCTTCTGCTTTTGCATATTTCCTAAATTCTCTCTATATCTCATCCAAACTACACAATCACCCGCTAACCTGTTCCAAACTTGTTTCTAATCTGCTCCCAACCACCCCTCTCCCCTTGTACATGCTCACCAACTATGCACTGGGAAGAATGAAAAAAAAGATGTATAGATAGATCCATATAGACACCTATACATTCTTACTGAGATAGGTGTGCACCAGAAAGAGTTGAGAAACAAACAATGCAAGGATATATGAATAACTGTACAAGAGGATAAGAGGTGTCACAAGCCGAAGAGTGTGGTCAAGGAAATGGAACAGAAGGGGAAATTTGCTGGGAGAAGTGGGCAATACTAATGCTTGCATAACAGTAACTTCTTGTACTTGTATGGTACTTTACACTTTTTAAAGAATGTAACATAATGCATAAGCCTACCTTTATAAGCATGATTCCATTTTATTAATATGTCTGCAGTTGTACCACATGAGCTATCATTCCAGTATTACGCCAAGGTATACATTTTCACATAATCCTCACAAAAGATCTGCGAGACAAGTAATGCAGATAATAGTACTGTCTTCATTTATAGGAAAATTAAAGTCAGTGATTTACATAAAATTAAATGATTTACATAAAACTACACAGCAGGTATTTCTTTCCCTTAGCTCCCTGAGCACTGCCACTTTTTCTCTTTTAATAAGTTGAGTCAAATCACCACTAGGCTAGTAATAATTCTCAGAGATCTTGTTTTGAAAGGGTACTGACAGAATGGAAAATCTCAGAGTAGAAAAATTCAGCTCAAAATTGTCAGTACAAATAATGCTATTACCATATAGGATAAAAAGTTTTTAAGTTTTAATATTTTACCTTTTAAGTATATTTTGAGGAATTGGTTATTATGTGTACAGAGTAATGCTCCAAATTTCATATACTTCTTGAAAAGATCCTAATGCAAAACAAACCATAACTAATGAAAGAAGCATCATTAGCCCTGTAACACACTATACCAAAAGGAATTTGGACACACAGGTTAACTAAAAAACATAAGCATTCTATTAATTATAGTTCCTATATTCATTCCAGCTTCAGGACAATGAGAAATTTAACAAAGGCAATTGCAAAGCTACACTGCAAGGAGGGATTGAGCAATAAAAACTGATTAGCAAAGTATTATTTATGTTTTTTTTAAAGTCAAAATTAGGGACACTTTAGAAATTGATGACTTTTGCTTAAAGACTGAAAAATAAGAAATTGTAGTGTCACACTACTACCTCCCACCCACACCCCATTCCTCCTAGTCCTCGACTTTGTTTAGAAAAACAAAGGGATTTGGCGGAAAAAGGAAACGGAGGAGAAAGCTAGAGAATGAGAATGGACTGTGGTTTTTCAGAAAAGTTAGAAGTTTAACTGGGAGAAGGCTTGTGAGAGGATTGCAGAATGTCAGAGAAGAGATCAAATATCATCTGGTTAATCCAACCCCCTCCTTTGGCAGATGGGGACACTTGAGTGCGAGAGAGAATTAAGGGACTAGCCAGAGTCCCTCAGGAAGTTACTATCAGAGCTAAAATCCAAGTGTCCTAATTCCCTGGTCTGTGTACTTTGCATTACTTCACACTCTAATTCTGTTGAACGAGATGAGTAAATCAGAACACCAGTATTTTATTTGGTTATAAACTTTCTTCTTCTTGCTTTCCTTGACATCTATATGTTATCTTGCAAGCCTGCTTTATTTTTTAAGATTTATTTATTTGGCTGAGCCGAGTCTTAACTGTGGCACACAGAATCATTGATTTTCATGGCAATATGTGGGATATTTAGCTGTGGCATGCAGAATCTAGTTCCCTGACCAGGGATTGAACCTGGGCCCAGTGCATTGGGAGCATGGAGTCTTAGTCACTGGACCACCAGTTCAAAGTTTGCTTTAAATGGTCTGTCTTCTACTCCAAGAGCACCTGTGACCTCAATGGTGAGTGATCTGTTTATGCTTGTTTGCAGAATTGTTTTCCAGCTCCATCACTGAATGTTCCCATAGCTGTGAGTTCGGATAATGACAGTCTTCCTCTGAATAGATTTGGGTGTTCCATGAACAGAGCCTCATCCTGTTAGACAAACCACCTGAATACTGCATGGATGATGCTTCCGAGGTAAGTAAAACATTAGGCTTAATGTGGTCACAGGGGACCAGCCATGCAAGGGCATGTTTCTGCTGTTTTCAAGACATCTTATATAGGAAATGTTGCCAAAGTGTTATTGAAGAAGGTGATTTATCAATAAAAACAAAGCAAATCTACTTGGCTTGGTCAGAAAGAGAAATGTTTTTATGGGAATCCATGTGTGAATCACCTAATCCTTAACCAAGCAGACTCATATAATAATAACTGCTAAGTGATAGCCAACACTTACTATGTATCAGGTGTTTCATGCATTTAACCCTCACAATGATCATGTGTGGTAGGCCTTGTAACCACCATTATACAACTTCAACTCAGAGAAGTTCATTAACTTGCCTACAGTTCCATAGTTAAAAAGCTGCATAATATTTGAACCGAGGATGGATAACTCCAAAGTCTATGTTTCTTTATCCCTAATTCATCTCTCCCTCCACAACACAGCTTTGCTTAACCACTTCTCAGACAGCTTCTCAGATTGTAAGCCTCACTATTTTAATCCAGGGCTCTCTGGGCTCTCATTTGCAGAGCTAACGGCATCTTGCCTCCTGAGAAAAGATGAGTCAAAACACAATCACGTGACCCTTGAGTGTATAATTGGTAAACGTTCTCCCATAGGTTTAACAGTGACCTAAGGCAAAAAAAAAAAGATACCCCACATCCAAGGACAAAGGAGAAGCTGTAACGTGACAGTAGAGTGGGAGCTGCTGCTGCTAAGTTGCTTCAGTCATGTCCGACTCTGTGCAACCCCACAGACAGCAGCCCACCAGGCTCCGCCGTCCCTGGGATGCTCCAGGCAGGAACACTGGATTGGGTTGCCATTTCCTTCTCCAATGCATGAAAGGGAAAAGTGAAAGTGAAGTCGCTCAGTAGTGTCTGATTCTTCGCGACCCCATGGACTGCAGCCTACCAGGCTCCTCCGTCCATGGGATTTTCCAGGCAAGAATACTGGAGTGGGGTGCCATTGCCTTCTCCAGAAGGGGAGCAATCATGTTAAAATCAAACCTCATACCCTCCAGAGACACTTGAAGTGCACAAGCAAACCTGGTATGCACCAGGAAACAGGAGAAAGGAGCAGTGACCCCTTTTGAGTGTTGGAGGGTCTCCTGCAGAGGTGTGGGTCAACAATAGCCTGCCACAGGGCCAGACGGGCAGAAGGTCTAAGAGGCATGGCCTAAGTCCTCTTGGAGGAGGTCGTCATTAGCCCTACCATAGAGACTGCATGCAATGTGGGAGACCTGGGTTCAATCCCCGGGTTGGGAAGATCCCCTGGAGTAGGGCATGGCAACCCACTCCAGTATTCTTGCCTACATAATACACATGGACAGAGGAGGCTGGCAGGCTACATAGGATCCATGGGGTGGAAAAGAGGCGGACACAGCTGAGCGACTAAGCACACAGAGACTGCATGCTCAAGTTCTGGGCCACCTCAGGTCAGACTATAGTGAGGGAGCACAGTGCCACCCATCAGCAGGAAGTTAAGAATTACTGAGAATGGCCTTGTCTACCAGAGCAAGATCCAGCTTTCCCCAGCCAATCTCTCCCATCAGGAAGCTTGCATTAGCTTCTTATTCTCATTCATCAGAGGGCAGACAGAAGAAGCAAGAACTACAATCGGATGGCCTCCAGAGTGAAAACCACAATCAAGGAAAACTA
This sequence comes from Cervus elaphus, assembly GCF_910594005.1. Taxonomy (NCBI): domain Eukaryota; kingdom Metazoa; phylum Chordata; class Mammalia; order Artiodactyla; family Cervidae; genus Cervus; species Cervus elaphus. The sequence continues at coordinate 52,810,183 of NC_057826.1, forward strand.
ACCAAAATGATCACATGGATCACAGCTTTGTGTAACTCAATGAAGCTATAAGTCACACTGTGCAGGGTCACCCAAGACAGATGGGACATGGTGGAGAGGTCCGACAAAACGTGGTCCGTTGGAAGGGAATGGCAAACCACTTCAGAATTCTTGCCTTGAGAACCCCATGAACAGTATGAAAAGGCAAAAAGATATGAAACTGAAAGATAAGCCCACCAGGTCAGTAGGTACCCAGTGTGCTAATGGGAAAGAGTGGAGAAACAGCTCCAAAAAGAATGAAGAGGCTGAGCCACAGTGGAAAGGACACCCAGTTGTGGATGTGTCTGGTGGTGAAGGGCTTCCCTGAGAGCTCAGCTGGTAAAGAATCTGCCTGTGGTGCGGGACACCTGGGTTCAATCCTGGGTTGGGAAGATCCCCTGGAAAAGGGAAAGTCTACCCATTCCAATATTCTAGCCTGGAGAATTCCATGGACTGTGTAGTCCATTGGGTCACAAAGAGTCAGACATGACTGAGAGACTTTCACTTTCACTGGTGGTGAAAGTATATTCTGATGCTGTAAAGAACAATATTGCATAGGAACCTGGAATGTTAGTTCCATGAATCAAGGTAAGTTGGATGTGGTCAACAGGAAGTGGCACAGGTGAATACGTACATTTTAGGAATCAGTGAACTAAAATGGACGGAATGGGTGAATTGAACTCAGATGACCACTGTATCTACTACTGTGGGCAAGAATCACTTAGAAGGAATGGAGTAGCCCTCATACTCAACAAAAGAGTCTGAAATGCAGTACTTGAGTGCAATCTCAAAAATAACGGGATGATCTCTGTTCGTTTCCAAGGCAAACTATTCAATATCACAGTAATCCAAGGCTATGCCCCAACCACTGATGCTGAAGACGCTGAAGTCCAACAGTTGTATGAAGAACTACAAGACCTTCTAAAACTAACACCCAAAACAAATGTCCTTTTCCTTATAGGGCACTGGAATGCAAAAGTAGGAAGTCAAGAAATACCTGGAGTAACAGATAAGTTTGGCCTTGAAGTACAAAATGAAACAGGGCAAAGGCTAACAGACTTTTGCCAAGAGAATGCACTGGTCATAGCAAACACCCACTTCCAACAACACAAAAGGGGAATCTACACATGGACATCACCAGATGGTCAATACTGAAATCAGACTAATTATATTCTTTGAAGTCAAATATGGAAAACTCTATACAGTCAGCAAAAACAAGACTGGGAGCAGAGTGTGGCTCAGATCATGAGCTCATTATTATAAAATTCAGACTTAAATTGAAGAAAGTAGGGAAAACCACTAGACCATTGAGGTATTTGACCTACATCAAATCCCTTATAATTATACAGTAGCAGTGACAAATAGATTCAAGAACAGAAGAACTATGCAAAAAAAGATCTTAATGACCCAGATAACCACGATGGTGTGATCACTCACCTAGAGCCAGTCATCCTGGAGTGCGAAGTCAAGTGAGTCTGAGGAAGCATCACTACAAACAAAGCTAGTGGAGGTGATGGAATTCCAGTTGAGCTATTTCAAATCCTAAACAATGATGCTGTGAAAGTGCTGCACTCAATATGCCAGCAAATTTGGAAAACTCAGCAGTGGCCACAGGACTTAAAAAGCTGTTTTCATTAAAATCTCAAAGAAGGGCAATGCCAAAGAATGTTCAAACTACCACACAATTGCACACATTTCATACGCTAGCAAAGTAATGCTCAAAATTCTCCAAACCAGGCTTCAGTAGTACATGAACTAAGAACTTCCAGATGTTCAAGCTGGATTTAGAAAAGGCAGAGGAGCCAGAGATCAAATTGCCAACATCTGCTGCATCATAGAAAAAGCAAGAGAATTCCAGAAGAACATCTATTTCTGCTTCATTGACTATGCTAAAGCCTTTGACTGTGTGGATCACAAACCACTGTAGGAAATTCAAGCGATGGGAATTCCAGATCACCTTATCTGCCTCCTGCAAAACCTGTATGCAGGTCAAGAAGCAACAGTCACAACTGGACATGGGACAATGGACCTGTTCCGAATTGGGAAAAGAATATGTCAAGGGAGTATATTGTCACCCTGCTTATTTAACTTATGTGCAGAGTACGTCATGAGAAATGCCATGCTGGATGAAGCAGAAGCTGGAATCAAGATTGCTTGGAGAAATATCAATAATGTCAGATATGCAGATGACATCACCCTTATGGCAGAAAATGAAGAGGAACTAAAGAGTCTCTTGATGAAGGTAAAAGAGGAGAGTGAAAAACCTGGCTTAAAACTCAACATTCAGAAAACTAAGATCACGGCATCTGGTCCCATCACTTCATGTCAAATAGATGGGGAAACAATGGAAACAGTGACAGACTTTATTTTCTTGGGTTCCAAAATCACTGCAGATAGTGACTTCAGCCACAAAAATAAAAGGCATTTGCTCCTTGGAAGAAAAACTATGACAAACCTAGACAAATATTAAAAAGTAGAGACATTATTTTGCCAACAAAGGTCTATATAGTCAAAGCTATGGTTTTTCCAGTAGTCATGTATGGAAGTGAGAGTTGGACCATAAACAAGGCTGAGCACTAAAAAATTGATGCTTTTAAACTGTGGTGTTGGAGAAGACTCTTGAGAGACCCCTGGACTGCAAGGAGATCCAACCAGTCCATCCTGAAGGAAATCAGTCCTGAATGTTCATTGAAAGAACTGATGCTGAGCTGAAGCTCCAGTTCTTTGGCCACCTGATGTGAAGTGCTGACTCATTAGGAAAGCCCCTGATGCTGGGAAAGATTGAGGTCAGGAGCAAAAGGGGATGATAGAGGATGAGATAGTTGAATGGCATCAGCAACTCAACGGACATGAGTTTGATCAAGCTCTGGGAGACAGTGAAGTACAGGGAAGCCTGGCATGCTGCAGTCCATGTGGTCACAAAGAGTCAGACATTACTAAGTGCATGATCAACAACAGTGGACCAAAAAAAAAAAAAAAACCAACAGTGGATGGAGGTTCATAACATTCTACAGAAGGCGGTGATCAAAACCATTCCCAAGAAAAAGAAATGCAAGAAGGCACAATGGTTGTCTGAGGAGGCCTTACAAATAAGCAAACTCGGGGAGATAGTGAAGGACAGGGAAGCCTGGCGTGCTGCAGTCTATGGGGTTGCAAAGAGTCAGACATGACCTAGCAACTGAACAACAACAAGAAGAAATTTGGCCAGGAGTGGAGCTCATGTAAAGACAAAGAAGTAGGTAGTCAAAGGCATGGCAAACTCAAGGATGTACCAACCCTGCCCCCAGGCTAGATATATAAACAGTGTTCAATAGTCTCGTCTCATTTCTGCCTCAGCCAGGCAAAGTTCAAATATGCCACCCTCATTATTTCATTCCTCTTCTTACAGATGTACAAAGCTAATATGATCTTGTACAACAGGATTTACCTGCCTAGCATAGTGGCTGGAAGCCAGGATGCATCCAGTCAACATAACTTTGAATGAATAAATGGACTAATGGACATTTGCTCTCCTCTGTACTAACAATAAATACCTGACAATGTGTATATCAGGCTCTATGCTAAACTTTTCATCTGCATTATCTTATTGTATGGGCTTCCCTGGTGTCTCAGTGGTAGAGTCCTCCTGCAATGCAGGAGACACAGGAGATGCCGGTTTGATCCCTGGGTAGGGAAGTTCCCTGGGAGAAGGAAATGGCAACCCACTCCAGTATTCTTGCCTGGGAAATCCCATGGACAGAGGAGCCTTGGAGTTACTGTCCATGGCATTGCAGAAAGTTGGCCACAACTTAGGGAATAAACAAGAACAAGAACAATAGATAGATGGGTATTATTACTACCAGAAGGGGCAAGGGAGTTCTCCTGGGTCTCTTTTTTAAGGTCACTAATCCCCTTACCCTCTGAAGAGAAGAATAAGAGGCTTATGGAAGCTTCCTGATGGGAGAGACTGACTGAGGGGGAAACTGCGTCTTGTTCTGATGGGAGGGACCATGCTCAGTAAATCCTTAATTTTCTGTCAATGGGCGGGGCTGTCTTCCCTCCCTGTTATTTGACCTGAGGCCAGACTATGGTGGAAATAATAAAGATAATGGTGACCTCCTTAGAAAGGTCCCGCTACACTCAGTGCCCCCAACCCTGCAGCAGGCCACTGCCGACCCATGCCTCTGCTGGAGACTCCTGAACACTCACGGGCAAGTCTGGGTCAGTCTCTTGTGGGGTCACTGCTCCTTTCTCCTGGGTCCTGGCATGCACAAGATTTTATTTGTGCCCTCCAAGAGTCTGTTTCCCAGTCCTGTGTAAATTCTGATGGCTCTATGGTGGGGTTATTGGTGACCTCTTCCAAGAGGGCTAAGACATACCAAGGTTTACGGCACCCAGAGCCCCTGCCCCTGCAGCAATCCAATGCTGACCTGTACCTCTGCAGGAGACACTCAAACACAGTTCTGTCTCAGTCTCTGCGGGGTCTCTGGGTCCTGGTGCACACAAGGTTTGTTTGAGCCCTCTGAATGTCTCTGGTGGATATGGGGTTTGATTCTAAATGCTATTTCGCCCCTCCTACTGTCTTGCTGGGGCTTCTCCTTTGCCCTTGGACATGGGGTATCTCCTCAAAATCACTCCAGTGCCACACAGCCACCTTGTCTAACTCAGTGGAACTATGAGCCATGCCGTGTAGGGCCACCCAAGATGGACAGGTCATGGTGAAGAGTCCTGACAAAACATGGTCCACGAGAGAAGGGAATGGCAAACCACTTCAGTATTCTTGCCTTGAGAACCCCATAAACTACTATGAAAAGGCAAAAAGATAGGACACTGAAAGATGAACTCCCCAGGTTGGTAGGTCCCCAATATGCTACTGGAGATCAGTGGAGAAATAACTCCAGAAAGTATGAAGAGATGGAGCCAAAGCAAAAACAACACACAGCTGTGGATGTGACTGGTGATGGAAGTAAAGTCCAGTGCTGTAAAAAGCAATATTGCATAGGAACCTGCAATGTTAGGTCCATGAATCAAGGCAAATTGGAAGTGGTCAAACAGGAGATGGCAAGAGTGAACATCAACATTCTAGGAATCAGCAAACTAAAATGGAGTGGAATGGGTGAATTTAACTCAGATGACCATTATATCTACTACTATGGGCAAGGATCCCTTAGAAGAAATGGAGTAGCCATTATAGTCAACAAGAGTCTGAAATGCAGTATTTGGATGCAGTCTCAAAAGTGAAAGGATGATCACTGTTGGAGTTGGTGATGGACAGGGTAGCCTGGCATGCTGCAGTCCATGGGGTCACAAAGAGTCAGACACAACCGAGAGACTGAACTGAATCTTAAGCATAAATAGCATGTTGCTGTTTAGTTGTTAAGGCTGACTCTCTTGCTTTGTCTGACTCTTTTGTGAATTGTCTGATTCTTTTCTTAGTTGTCTTAGACAACTAACTCAGTTAGTTGTCTGACTCTTTTGAGACCCTATGAACTGTAGTCCATCAGACTCCTCTGTCCATGGGATTTCCAGGCAAGAATACTGGAGTGGGTTGCCATTTCCTTCTCCAGGAGACCTTCCTGACCTAAGGATGGTACCTACATCTGCTTTGCAGGCAGACTCTTTACCACTGAGCCACCAAGGAAGCCCAGAAATAACACACCCAAACAAAATGCCTCAGATCTCTTTCAACCTAAGCTAGTTGGAAGAAGGTCACTTAGAATGTGAACTTAGGTCAGTTTTCAAAAGGAAGGAAAAGATCTCTCAGGTGAGCACTGTCTACAAAGGCCAGATGTGGTTAGGGTGCCTCCAAAAGATGGGTCCAACAGCCCAGCTGTGTGCAGGAATATAATTTCCAAATTTAAAAATCAGCACACAAGGTTTAAGAAGCGGGTTGTTATTGTTTAAATTGAGGTATAAGATACATAATCTTATATCTAATCTTAAATGCATGCTAGAATATCTTTTTCATATGAATACAATCCAGTAACCCCACCCAGATCAAGATGCAGAATATTTCCAGCAACCTATAAGGTTCCCTGTACACACAGTGGTTTGTAGTCAACAAAGGAAAATGATTTAAAATCAGAACAGAAAGCCAGAAGGCAGGTAGGGAACTTTGAAACCTAGGAAGACTAAAGGCTGGATTGGGGGGAGGATATTAACTAAGAATGAGACAAACTGGAGTTTTGTATCCTCTTCATGGTGGGTATAGAGAGCTTCTGTGATTCAATTCAGTATGCCCATTGATCCTCACAATGACTTTGCCATATAGTAAAGACTGAGCCCTATTTTGCACATAAGTAAACAGAAGCACTCACATTCAGAACTGAATGCCTAGAATTTGCACTGTGGATCCAGCCACGTGGCAGAGCGAAAGTTGGAAGGCTTGGCGTCAGGTTACCTAGCAGTACCAATCCGGCCCGCCCATTGGCAGGCTTCCCAGGCCTCAGGTATAAAGGTTCAGGCCGACGGCCTTTAAACTTTACTGAACCCCGCAGGAGGAACTTTGATCTCCCCAGAGGCCGTGCACCTCTACAGTTTGGTGCCCCAGGCAGAACGGTGCGGAGACCTGTATGACGCTGGACCCCAGGTATATTAGGTGAGGCCATAGCCTTGCTTAACTCTCCCCGGGACTCGTCTGAGGCTCTTTGAGCTTAAAAGCGGGGAGCAAGCCGAATATCCTAGAAAGAATAATAGTTATTTTAAATCTCTCTGAGGATTAGAATGCAATAATCCAAGGATTCAGGAAACTATTGCACAAGCATAGTGCCTCTTGGCACCAAGGACAACGCGAGGCAAACATGTTGAAAAGCTCTGACTTACGACAGCGAGGGCAGGTCTAGATTAAGGCAACAAACCCAAAGTGTACAGCCCTGAGGAATAGAGAAGACATCAGAGAAACACGGAAACATCTGCGATAGCAGCGTGAGGGGCAGTTTGCAGGGTTCCAAGGAAGGCAGGAGGAGAAGAAGAAGAGACCGGAGAGCGGAGCTCCTGCGCCCTGCAGATCCGTGTGAGCTTGTGCGTTGCAGGATGACCAGCTCCAGTGGAGCTTCCTCAGGAACCGGCACCTGCTGCCTGATGTGGTGCCTGGAGCGGCTCCGCCTGGGACCCGAGCGCCTCCTGCGGGGCAGAAACCGGCTTTACCAGGATGCAGCACGCCGAACCACGGCCCTCACGCCCGCCCGGTGCGCAAACGTGCTCACCCCGGACCGCATCCCCGAGTTCTGCATCCCCCCGCGACTCGTGCCCTGCCCGACTCTGACTGCAATCCGAGACTCCTGGGGAGAACAAGCAGGGACTGACGACGGCGCGGGCTGCACGGACTGGGACCCGCGCTCGCAGGCCGCACTCTCACTGCCGCACCTGCCCTGGGCGCGCACCGCCTACGGCTTCTGCGCGCTGCTCGAGAGCCCGCACACCCGCCGCAGGGAGTCGCTCTTCCTCGGGGGCCCGGGCGCCGCCGCGCTCCCGCCCGCGCCCCGTCCCCGGGCCCACACCTACGGGGGCGGCGGCGGAGACTACCCCCTCACGCCCCGGGCGAAAGCGCCCATTGCGCCCCGCGAGGCCCGCAGTGGCTCCCTCCTGGACGCGCTCAGCCCCGGGCCCCGCTGCCGCCGCTTCCTGCACGCCTCCGAGGAGCTGCTGCGCCGCGTGCTGCGGGCCCAGAGGAACCGAGACCTGGCCCGCGCCTGCTCTGTTTCCAGCACGGACGGAGACGACGAGGACGAGAACGAGGGCCCCCCCGGCTCTGGCTCCCCGGAGCGGGCCCCCGGCTCGTCCCCCTCGCCAACTCCCAACTCGCGTCCCGAGCGCCTGGAGGCCGAGGGCACCGTAACTCTGGGCCGCGCCGGGGGCGCCCTGCGCCTGGCCGCTGAGTACAGTAGGGCCAGCGGGCGCCTCCGCGTCCGGTTGCTTCGTGCTGAGGGCCCGACTGGAGGAGCAGCCGAGCCCCGCGCCCCCGTCGGCTGCAGAGTCAGCTTCATCCTGAAGCCGCGGGGCGCCGTGGTCCGGCGGAGTCGCAGGGCCGTCTTGGAGCAGGACTTGTGCGTGGACGGGCTCTCGGAGGACGAGGTGCGCCGCCTGGCCGTGCGCGTCAAGGCCGAGAACCGGGGCCGCGGGCTGGAGCGGGGCCGCCTGCTGGGCCAGGGCGAACTGCTGCTGGGCCCCCTCCTGCTCCTCTGAGGGCGCGCTCTGCCGCGGGGCCTCTCGGACACTGATAGCCGCTTTGTACAAAATAAATGTGTTTTCATTCTTCTCCTCAGGCCTTTGTTTACTCAGGTCCAGTATTGCCAGAGATGATAGTGGATTAATTACCATGATAAAGGATGCTATATTTTGTGTTGTTGTTCAGTCGCTCAATAGTGTCGCAGTCTTTGAGACCTCACGGACTGTAGCACTCCAGGCTTTCCTGTCCTTCATTATCTCCCGGAGTTTGCTCAAACTCATGTCCATTGAGTCAATGATGCCATCCAACCATCTCATCCTCTGTCAGCCCCTTCTCCTTCTGTCCTCAATCTTTCCCAGCATCAGGGTTTTTCCCACTGAGTTGGCTCTTTGCATCATGTGGCCAAAGTATTAGAGTTTTGGCTTCAGCATTGGTGTTTTAAATGAATATTCAGGATTGATTTCCTTTGGGATTGCCTGGTTTGATCTCCTTGCTGTCCAAGGGACTGTCAAGAGCCTTCTCCAGCACCACAAATCAAAAGTCTCAACTTTTTGGCGCTCAGCCTTTAAGATCCAACTCTCACATCCATACATGACTATTGGAAAAAACCATAGCTTTGGCTATGAGGGGGCGTCCCTGGTAGCTCAGACTGTAAAGAATCTGCCTGCAATGGATCGGGAAGATCCCCTGAAGAAGGTAATGGCACCCCCCAGTATCCTTGCCTGGGGAATTCCACAGACAAAAGAGCCTGCAGGCTATAGTCCAAGGGGTGTTGCAGAGTCAGACACAACTGTTACTAACATACACACACTTGTCTATGTGGATATCTTGTGTAGATACTGTCAACATTCTTTTTTAGTAAACAGTATGGAGTTTTGCAGTGGTGTTTCCCAATGTGGATAACCAATGGCATTTCCTGTGTTACCCAGGGTCTTATTGAGCAGTAATGAATCACAAGAAGTATTAAAGTTAGAGGGTTTCCTGCTGGTCTCTTTGCTCCAATATCCTCATTTTGAAGTTTGTTCATTCCACAACATCCATTGAGACCATCTTCGAACATGAATTACTTTTGAAGCATTGTTTTAGACCTTGATCGAGAAAATGAGATGGAGAGAAACTGACCTGTTAAAGGTCAACAGTGAACTGTTAGTAGGAACTCCAATCTCGTACTCTTGGCTACATCTTGGAAAAACATAGGAAGAATTGAAACCATTTTAATATTCTGAGCTTAAATAATAATTGTAATAGTTTTACAAATATCAACTTATTTAATTCTTAAAACAACCTTAAAAACTGGTATGGCTATATCCCCATTTTACAGATGAGAGTATGGAGGTACAGAATAAAGACAAGCAGAATTTGCACCTAAGTTATCAGTATTTTCCTCATTATGCTGTATAAGTAATACTACAATGTCTGAAAGGCTTATCTTACTAGTGTTGTGAAACTGCAACTTATATCTGAAATTGTTGACTCTGAGGCTGAGGTCTCCTCACATTTCTCACCCTCCAGTAGAAAAGCAAATACATTAAAATGACTGATTTATCATCTCAAGCTGCTGACATCAGGCATTGAGATGAGCTGGGTCTACGATTGTCTGAAGTGGAAGCTAAGGACCTCAGAGTCATAGAAAAAAGGGGTACCAGACTTACTGACACCAGGTGAGCTAATGTGCTAGGGCAGAGTCAAGAGTACCTATACTGTTATTCTCCCTCCTCTGGCTTCTGATGGTAGTAATAGGTTTGTGTGGTGGTTTAGTCACTTGGGCTTCCCTGGTGGCTTAGCTGGTAAAAGAATCTACCTGCAATGTGGGAGACCTGCGCTCAGTCCCTGAGTTGCGAGGATCCCCTGGAGAAGGAAATGGTTACCCACTCCAGTATTCTGGCCTGGCGAATTCCATGGACTGTGTAGGCCATGGGGTCACAAGGAGTTGGACATGACTGAGCGACCTTCACTTTTTTTTAAGTCACTAAGTTGTGTCTGACTCTTGCGACCCCATGGACTGTAGCCCACCAGGCTCCTCTGTCCATGAAATTTTCCAGGCAAGAATCTTGAAGTGGATTGCCACTTCTCTCTCCAAGGGACCTTCCCAATCCAGGGATCAAACCCACATCTCCTGCATTATGCGCAGATTCTTTACCACTGAGACACCAGGGAAGCTCAATAATAAGTTTACTATGTTTTAAAGGATGTTTTCCTTCATCCCTCAAATTCATTGCCAGCCAGGCATATTCCTTCCTTTCTTATGCATATAGGAGGAAAACGTATCCTAAATGAGGGCTGAAAATATTTAAACATGTGGTGTACTGATAAATATGACTACATTATCAGTCTGGGTTTGGAAATGGTTTCCGCTTTTACTAAACTGCTGACAGTTTTATCCATTGGTGCCCATGAAAAATGCTATTTAGAAAAGAGTTTCGGTTTTAATAATAGCTCAGGCATAAACTGAAGATGGGTTATTATTATGGATATTTATAATGACATTCACTGAACAAATGTGAAGAGTGTGAATTCGTTGACTGTCAAAATCAGTCACATCTGGAAGCTCAAAGTGATTGATTGACTAAATGATTGATGACATCACGGTAGTTCATATTTTTAACACATTCTTTTATCTACTCACAGTCACTGTTTCCTTGGTCTTCAAATCAATGCTTTAAGAAAAAAAAATATATGTATATAGCTTCCTTGGTGGCTCAGACAGTGAAGAATCCACCTGCAATGAAGGAGACCTGGGTATATAATATATACAAAACCTTCTTAATCATTTAGAATTTTGGTACAGTGACTAATACCGAGTTCACACATGCAGTACTTTAAAAGGAAAATATTAATAAATGGAAACTAAGAACAACCTGGGTATTTACAATACCATTATGTTTTTATCTTTTTTAAAATACAAACAGATTGCCTTGATGGCTCAAATCATAAAATTTATTCCAGAAAACACTATAACCACGATTGTCACTAGATTATATACAAGTGACAATTTGGGGACAGAAGTGTAATTTTATTAAGAAGGTAAATCAGTGCAAATCAGGGACCTAAGTTTTCCATGAAATAACAGTTTGGGAATACTCAAACACAATCCCCATTAATGTTAAGTCACAGTTGATTAAATAATATAATAGCCTAATCAAAAAGATTTTAAATGACTTAAATAGAATCATTAATCATAAAACCATGTAATTTTAGAGTTGAAAAGAATGCTGAGAATCATTTTGTACAAATCCATGTATCATAGAAAAGGACCAGAGAGGCATATTGTCGATTGCCCCACAGACAATTAGTTAAAGAGCTCTTCACACAATTCTGTCTTCATTTTGCTCTTGGACCAGTGTTTCCAAGAAAGGAAAAATACTTGTGCATAAATTATTTTACGACTGATCTAATGTGAATTTTCTGCGTTTAAGGAATCTTATTTAGAGTGCATTTTTGTGAGGACATGTCGCTCTAGGGGCAAATTTGGTTTGTATTTTGCTGCCCTCTAGTGGATCCCTCGAGTTCTGGCAGTAGGTCTGTCTGCTTCCTATTGGACCATTTCAACCAACCCAATGCCAGAACACAATGACCTTGAAAATGTGTGCTAATACCAGATGACAGCAAGAGTCACATCACAAAAATAACTAAATACAGCTATCTGAGCATAAAAGGTGCCAAGATATTTTAGATTAAAAAAAAAACTTTCCCAGTAATAATGAAGCTGGGTGTGTATGGCAACAGTTTGTTGGTTGCAGAAAACTGCTTTAAGAGTTCTCATGTTTCCGGCTGAGCTTTAGCTACCCGTTATCTTTCCCGTGAATGACACAGCACAATCCTGCCTCTTTGTGGTTTAATATCTGAACATATTTTTTTTAAAAAAAACTGTACAACAATGGGAAATACGTCGATTTAAATAGCATTAAGTGCAAATTTAAAATAAAATCAACATTTTGGTCACTTAGCCTTGCTAAGACAATACATTCTACATCTAAAATATTAGCTTTAATATGACTGAAACATGCCTAGAATATTGTTTCTTTAGAATCTAATTTTCTTTTACCCAGACTTCAACAATTCTCCCTAAATCCATCCCCAGGACCTAGGTAAAAATTACTCTGTTAGTCAAAGATATTTGAGAGACAGAACAAGAAGTGGGTACTATGTGATCCCTATGACATTAAAGTAATAAAAATATATAAGCGGATAAAAAGGTACCAAAGAGGTTCATTTAGAACATCTATCATGTTCAAGATGCTACATTTGTAGATGTAAATAAGACATAAAAGGTCCTTGCTCATAGGGAATTAACTTTCCAAAGCCAGGGTAAGAGATAGACAATAATCAAATAATTTTAGTAGTGTTTAAAAAAATTAAATGTGCTAATGGTGAAGACTGTGACTTGGATGAAGCGGTACCTTAGATTGAATGGTTAAGAAAGGCCTGTATACTGACGCTGAGCCTCTTATGGTCACATACATATTACTGTCATATTTTAATACAATGTCCTGATCTGAGGACTTCCTGGCCTCCCAGGGGATCTGACAAGTGTTTTCCTAGGAATTCTGCTAGTAAGTTATCACTAGTGAGAAATACTTCGTGTGGGGTTCAGCATTGCTATGTAGATCTGCCTCCAAGCTTATTAGTTCAACAGATGAAATTGACTTGAGGCAGCCAATAGGGTTTATAAACCCACTTTTCACTACAGTGCATAATTTAGCATGGCAAAATCCCATAGCTAAGAATTTATTATGGTGCCATGAATAGTCTGGCATTAATTTGGGAGAAATACAAACTCTGGTCAGATTAGGCCTTCAGGATATTAGGAAGCAAATAGCAATATGATTTTTTTCTGCAATGTTATAATTTTCAAACAAAAATTTTAAAATATTTACTTATTTTTATTTATTTGGCTACATGAGTCTTAGCTGCTGCATGTGGGATTTAGTTCCCTGACCAGGAATTTAACCCAGGCTCCCTTGCATTGGAAGCATGGCGTCAGCCACTGGACCACCAGGGAAGTTGGAGTCTTGGCCACTGGACCACCAAGGAAGTACTTCAAGCAAATTTTTATCCTTGTATGCTTAAATCTTCTCATAGACAGTTTGAGCTAGTTACTCGTAGTGTACCTGGGGTAGACGCTGTAGTCTGGCTCCTTCAACACACAATCCAAACCCTTATTGCTTTAATTTCTGTGCTCTAGAGGCTAGAGAACAAAAAGTTGCCTTCCCAGGCCCCTTTTCAGCTAAGGAGAGCCAAGCAACTCACTATGGCCAATGAAAGATGGGGAGAAGTCAGCAGATGGTGTCTCTGCCCTTTCCCTCTCCCTCCCGGGACACAAGGTACCTGAGAAATGGCAGATATCGTGAAGGACAGTAAAATAATCTTTGTTGTTGCTGTTCAGTCAGTAGTGTCTGACTTTTTAAGACCCCATAGACTGCAGCATGCCAGGCTTCCCTGTCCTTCATCATCTCCCAGAGCTTGCTCAAACTCATATCCACTGAGTTCCTGATGCCATCCAACCATCTCATCCTCGGTCATCCCCTTCTCCTCCTGCCTTCAATCTTTCCCAGCATCGGGGTCTTTCCAAAGAGTCAGTTCTTTGCATCAGGTGGCCAAAGTATTGGAGCTTCAGCTTCAGCATCAGGCCGTCCAATGAATATTCAGGATTTATTTCCTTAGGAATGACTGGCTTGATCTCCTTGTAGTGCAAGGGACTCTCAAGAGTCTTCTCCAACACCACATCTCAAAAGCATCAATTCTTTGGCGTTCAGCTTTCTTTACGGTCCAATTCTCACATTCATACATGACTGCTGGAAAAACTACAGCTTTGACTAGACAGGCCTTTGTTGGCAAAGTAGTGTCTCTGCTTTTTAATATGCTGTCTAGGTTGGTCATAACTTTCCTTCTAAGGAGTAATTGTCTTTTAATTTCATGGCTGCAGTCACCATCTTCAGGGATTTTGGAGCCCAAAAAAACAAAGTCTGTCCCTGTTTCCATTGTTTCCCCATCTATTTACCATGAAGTGATGGGACCAGATGCCATGATCTTTGTTTTTTGAATGCTGAGTTTTAAGCCAACTTTTTCACTCTCCTCTTTCACTTTCATCAGGAGGCTCTTTAGTTCTTCACTTTCTGCCATAAGGGTGGTGTCATCTGTCTATCTGAGGTTACTGATATTTCTCCCAGCAATCTTGATTCCAGCTTGTGCTTCCTCCAGCCCAGCATTTCACATGATGTACTCTGTATAGAAGTTAAATAAACAGGGTGACAAAATACAGCCTTGACGTACTCCTTTCCCAATTTGGAACCAGTCTGTTTTTTCATGTTTGGTTCTAACTGTTGCTTCTTGACCTTTTTTGTACAGTTCTCCTCTGTTTTCTTGCCACCTCTTCTTAATATCTTCTGCTTTTGTTAGGTTCATACCATTTCTGTCCTTTATTGTGTCTATCTTTTCATGAAATGTTCCGCTGGTATCTCTAATGTTCTTGAAGAGATATCTAGTCTTTCCCAAATGATCTTGGTTCCCCAATAACATCACCAATCCTCCAGGCTAGCTCTGGACAGCCTAAACCCAAAGTTCCTGTTTATGAGACAAATACATCCTTTACCTGTTTCAGCCATTGTCAAGTATTCAGATCTATGTGAACACAATCTTAACTGATACAGACAATATCCATTTTACAGAGAAGGACATTTTTACTCAGAAGAATTTAAAAAGTTTCATGAGGTCTTACACTAACTAAATCATGAATTTAATTACAGACCTCTCAGACCTCCATGCTCACTGCTTTTTTCACATCTCATCATCTTTCCTCATGTAAGCTATTAAAAAAAATTTTAAGTACAATTGGCATACAATAAATGACACTTGTTTCAAGCATACAATTTCATGAGTTTTGACATACACATGCACCCATGAAACCAGCACCAAAATCAAGATAATGAACACATTCCTGATTCCCAAGAGCTTCTTTATGCTCCTTTGTAATCCCTTTCTCCTGCCCTCTTCACCTCCCCTCTCTGGTCCTCAGGGAACCATCTGCTTTCTTCACTACAGATTAGTTTATAAAATTTTATGTAAATAGAAAAATTATATATTTGGAGTCAGTGGGACGATTACCTTCTTTCACGTAGCATTAGTATTTTGAGGTATATCCATATTTTTTCCATATCAATAGTGTGTTTCTTTATATTGCTAAATGAAGAGCTATTGAATGGATAAACCACAACTCTTTTATTTATTCACCTGTTTGTAACTATTTTCTATTCCTCGTACTTGTTATTTGTTTTTTTTTTTACCCCTCTTTCCTTCTTTTTCTGCATTGTTTGCTTTTAACTGAGCATTTTATAGGATTTCATTTTCTCTTCTCCCTCTTCATATCAATTATATTTCTTTGAAAAATTTTCTTTAGCGGTTGCCTTGTTGCTTGCAGTATACATTTACAAATATTTGTGTGTGTGTGAGTCACTTAGCTGTGTCTGATTCCTTGCAACCCCATGGACTGTAGCCCACCAGGATCCTCTGTCCGTGATATTTCCCAGGCAAGAATACTGGAGTGAGTTGCCAGTTGTGTCTCCAGGGGATCTTCCCAACCCAGGGATCACACCTGGGTCTCCTGTATTGCAGGCAGATTCTTTACCATCTGAGCCACCAGGGAAGCAGCTAGAGAAAAGTTGACCCCCAGATGGATAAACAGCAAGGCCCTACTGTAGAGCACAGGGAACTATATTCAATATCCTGTGAAAAACCATAAGGGAAAATGAATATATATATATACATATATATATATATAATCACTTTACTGTAAAGCAGAAATTATCATAGCCTTGTAAATCAACTATACTTCAATAGAATAAATTTTTAAAAAAAAAGAAAATCTGACCCCATTTAGGAAGCTAGACTTCCAGAATCAGCATTCACCTATTAATGGAGATTTAGATTGTTTCTAGTTTTTAACTATTCCAAATAAAGCTACTGTGACTAATCATGTACAAGATTTTGTGTGAGCATGCACTTTCATTTCTCTTGCATAAATACCTAGAGTGGATCATCACATAAGAAAGTGACAAAATGATTATACCATTTAAATTTCCCACTAACATGTCAGAGTTCTGTTTGCCCTACATCCTCACCAAAGCTTGCACATATAAAGATCTTTTGAAGGAAACACATATTCAAAGTTTCTATATATATATTTTTACATTTTACAAAGTTTCTATTCTGTTGCTTATGTGTTGTTATAACCATGTACCTCAGTCCCCTCAAGAATTTTGATGACAGTTTTACTTTAATAATTAAAATGTAGCATTAATAATTAGGCAAAGGTCTCAATTAGGGCAGAATTTCAAAGTAATGTAACCATTATTATATTGGTATAACATATCTATAAAATATCTGGGTGCATTAAAAGAATCCTAGAATATCAGAATTTTTAAAATATTCAGTGGCAATTCCTTTCAAGTTTCATGAATCTTTGAACTTCTTTCCCAAAGCCAGTAATTTAGTCACTTACAGCAATTCAGATAAAAGAGATTTATCATAGATCAGGATCAAATTCTGTGAGAGTCAGTTAAAGGAAATAATTATATCACTAGAGAAAAGTCTGAATAGATGGAGCTTAGAGACACTCTTACTTTTCTGGTTGGTAGGTTAATAGAAATCATCTTTGTCAAGGGATCAACAATCTCTTCTTTCCTTTCTATATCACCCTGAAGTTGGGGGAGCAGAAATATGAGCTATCTGATGCCACCAGAGCTAGAACACAGCTGCAGAGCCAGTTTCTGACAGTCATTAGTCCTAGGTGCCACTCCACATACAAATCTGGGCCTGGAGACTGCAGCAACTCTCCAAGTGTTGGTCACTCACAGTAAATCCATTTTTTAAAAGAGGAGTTCATATTCAAAGTCAGAGGGACATGGATTCCAGATCTCAGCTGATGTTTACTAGCCATGTCTCTTGGTCACATCAATTAGCTTTTCTAAATGTCATTTCTTCGTTAGAAGAGACGTAATAAAGTTGCCTACCACATAGGGTTTGTGTAAAGATTAAAGAAGATAATGAATTCAATGTCCTCTGCACAGGGCCTATTATGTAGAACCACTCAGTAAATAGTACTTCTATTTTTGGTTTCTTCATAATCAATGATGTTTCTGGACTTTTCCCCCAAGCTTCTGGAATGTTCAATAGTTGCTTATCCTGTAGCTAGAACCTGACATCTAAGGGATTTAGTAGATAAGTTATACTCATATGACTCATTTGAGGAACGATACAAATTGCCAAAGCAAATGTTACAGATAATAGTGCTCTAGACAAGAATTCTTAAAAGGGGGAATTGAGAAATAAGAAAGGCTCTGACCTTTATTTAATACTGATGTTCCAGACATTATACTAGAGGTACAATCAGTATTAGATATCTTTGTGCCACTGCAAAGTGATAAAAAGACCTTTTAACAGCCGGGACATGGAAGCACCCTAGATGTCCATTGACAGATGAATGGATAAAATGTGGTACCATATATGCAATGGAATATTAGTCAACCAGAAAAGGAATGAAACTGGATCATTTGCAGTGATGTGGATGAATTAGACTCCGTCATACAGAGTGAAGTAAGTCAGAAAGAGACAAATATTGTCTATTAATGCATACATGTGGAGTATAGAAAAAATGCTACTGATGAACCTATTTGCAGGACAGGAATAGATATGGAGACGCAGAGAATAGACGTGTGGACATGGGGCCGTGGGAGGAAGGAGAGGCTGGTATGAAGTGAGAGAGTGGCGCTGCTGCTGCTGCTAAGTCGCCTCAGTTGTGTCCGACTCTGTGCGACCCCATAGACGGCAGCCCACCAGGCTCCCCCGTCCCTGGGATTCTCCAGGCAAGAACACTGGAGTGGTTGCCATTGCCTTCTCCGAGAGCAGCACTAACATGTGTACAATACCACGTGTAAAATAAAGAGCCAGTGGGGAGCTGCTCTATAGCACAGGGAGCTCAGTACTCTGTGACAACCTAGGGAGGTGGGAAGGGCGGGGTGGGAGGGAGGCTCGAGAGAGAGAGGAGACATGTATACTTACAACTGATTCACATTGTTGTACAACAGAATATAACACAACCTTGTAAAACAATTATACTCCATTTAAAAAAAAAATAGATTCTGATGCCCAGAAAAGATGCATTTCATACGGCTGGTAAAAGGAAAAACACTGATTTGGAACTGAGTACATATGACCACTTCACGGGTCACAAAGCATCGGATGCGACAGAGCGACTAAACAACAACAACAACATATGACCATACGGCCTCTACTAGACTCTGGGTACCCAAGAGGAGGATTGGACTTGGGCTTAAAGAGAAAAGGGAGAAGAGCAACCTTAAAAAGGAGCTAAGTTTTGAATCCATGCTAAGTGAACTGCGTTCTGGAAACACTGCTTCTTAAATCCCCAACAGCCCCTGGGAACATCTTTGGTGACCATGTCCCACCTGTGGAGAACTTTGGCTTGCTGACGTCCTGGCACATAAATTAACTAAAACATAGATACCACTCTGCCTTGCAACAATTAGCAGAGAGCAGCTCATCCTATGTTAGCAGTCAAGATTTATTCACTCATAATATCATGTCACGCATAGACAACATTATTTCTCCATCTTTTAAAGATATTTTATTGCACGGTTAACTAGGTATCCAGCTGTAGGTTCTAAGTATGAACTTTTCTGGAAAAAAAAAAAAGGGACAAATCAAAGGTTTTTCACTTAAGAAAAAAAATGACTGATTTTGAACCAAGACAGATATATTACTTTTTACGTTATATAACTCATTTCTCTAAACTTGGGATTGAGGCTTGAGGGTTCTTTTTTGGACCAAGGCCCTGAAATGTGACAAGTATTTACCATCCTTAAACATTTTAAAATATTTGACTTTTTTGTTTTATTTTGTATTGGAGTATACTGATTTACAAAGTTGTGTTACTTTCTGCTGTGCCACAAAGTATGTCAATTATACATATACATATATCTACTCTTTTTAAGATTCTTTTCCCATATAGGTCATTGCAAAGTAGAGTTCCATGCTATACTATAGGTCCTCATTAGTTATCTATTTTATACATAGTAGTAAAACACTTTCAAATGTCAATTTAGATAAAGAAGAATGTAAGTCTGTGAAGATAATAGAATTTAGATCAACAGAAAAATGCTGCTGAGTGTCCTCATTTTATAGATGAAAAAAGTGAGATCAAACAGTGAAAGGATTTTGCAGAATCATATTGTCAGGTAGTGACATATCTTGACTCCCAATTTAGAACCCTTTTTCCCTTCATCTGCCATAATACTAACCACACTGGTAGACTGTTAAGGTTTTGTATTATTAAAGAACATTTTAACAAATGGTCACCATCAAAATACAACCACAGTTCTGCTGACCACTGCCAAGGACAGACCCTCTAGTCATCTGTTGCAATCCAAGGAGGCCAGTCCACACGGCAGGCAATACCGAGTTTCCACTGAGTCAGGGATCTCCGCTGTGTTCTTCTGCACTGGCTTTTGGAACTCAAGTAAAGGCCCTTTCATTTCGGATGAAATTCATCTTGATAGATTGGACCTAGGCTAGTCCTTGGAGAGAGATTAAGCCCTGAGCCTTTGGAGTGGGAGCACTGACTCCAAGACCCTAGACCATCAGAGAACTAACCGTAGGGAGTATCAAATAGTGAGAACTCACACAAAGGAAACCACTTGAATACAAGACCTGGCATCACGCAACCACCAGTAGCACCTTGGGTGGGATACCTCATCTAAACAATAAACAAAACAAAAATACACACCCAATAATCAGCAGACAGGATTACCACCTCACTCAGCCTTGTCCATCAGAGGAAAAACAAACAAACAATAATTCAGCACAAATTTCACCCTACACAAAGCTTACACAAACCACTGGACCAACCTTAGGAGGGCAGAAACCAAAAGGAAGAAAGAATTCAACCTTGAAGCCTGGGAAAGTTTGGGAGACCTCAAACACAATAAGTTAAAAAAAAAAAATAATGAACAGGCAGAGAAATACTACATAAGTAAAGGAACAGACTAGAAACACAGAAGTCCAAATAAATGAAGAGGAAACAGGCAAAATCCCTGAAAAAGAATTCAGAGTAATGATAATAAAGATGATCAAAACCTTGAAATCAAAATGGAGAAAATGCAAGAATCAATTAACAAAGACCTAGAAGAACTAAAGAATAAACATGCAGAGACAAGCAACACAATTACTGAAATTAAAAATACTCTAGAAGGAATCAACAGCAGAATATCTGAAGCAGAGCAATGAATCAGTGAGCTGGAAGATAAAATGGTGGAAATAACTTTTGAAGATCAGAATAAAGTAAAAAGAATGAAAAGACCTGAGGATAGTCTCAGAGACCTCTGGGACAATATCAAACACACCAACATTTGAATTATAGGGGTCCCATAAGAAGAAGAGAAAAAGAAAGGGTATGAGAAAATTTTTGAAGAGATTATAGTTGAAAATTTCCCCAACATGAAAAAGTAAATAGTCGATCAAGTCCAAGAGGCACAAAGAGTCCCATACAGAATAAACCCAAGGGGAAACATGCCAAGACACATACTAATCAAACTAAAAAAGACTAAACACAAAGATAGAATATTTAAAGCAGCAAGGGAAAAGTAACAAGTAACATACAAGGGAAACCCCATACACTTAACAGCTGATCTTTCAACAGAAACTCTGCAGGCCAGAAGGGAATGGCAGGATATAGTTAAAGTACTGAAAGGGAAAAATCTACAACCAAGATTACAGTACCCAGCAAGGATCTCATTCAAAATTGAAGGAGAAATAAAAAGCTTTTCACACAAGCAAAAGTTAAGAGAATTCAGTACCACCAAACCAGCTTTACAACAAATGTTAAAGGGACTTATATAGTCAAGAAATATAAGAAAAGAAAAAAGATCTACAAAATCAACCCCAAACATTTAAGAAAATGGCAATAGGAATATATGTATCAATAATTACTTTTAATGTAAATGGATTAAGTGCTTCAACCAAAAGACACAGACTGGTTAAATGGATACAAAAACAAGACCCCATATATATGCTGTCTACAAGAAACCCACTTCAGACCTCAAGACACATATAGACTGAAGGCAAGAGGATGGAAAAATAAATTCCATGCAAATAGGAAGCAAAAGAAAGCTGGAATAGCAATCCTCATATCAGATAAAACAGACCTTAAAATAAAGATTACAAGAGCTAAGAAAGGACACTACATAATGATCAAGGGATCAATCCAAGACGAAGACATAACAATTGTAAATATCTATGCACCCAACATTGGAGCATCTCAACACATTAAAAAAACACTGTAACAAACATAAAAGGAGAAATTGACAGTAACACAATAATAGTAGGAGACTTTAACACCCCACTCACACCATGGACAGATCATCAAAACAGAAAATTAATAGGGAAACAGAAGTCTTAAATGATACATTAGATGAGATGAATCTCATTGATATCTTCAGGACATTCCATCCAAATGCAGAAGAATACACCTTCTTCTCAAGTGCACATGGAACATTCTCCAGGGTAGACCACATCTTGGGTCACAAATCAAACCTCAGTAAGTTTAAGAAAATTGAAATCTTTCAAGCATCTTCTCCAACCACAACACTATAAGACTGGGTATCAATTACAAGAAAAAAAACTGTAAGAAACACAAACACATGGAGATTAAACAACACATTTCTAAATAACAAACAGGTTACTGAAAAAATCAAAAGGGAGATCAGAACATTTCTGGAAACAAATGACAATGAAAACATGACAACTCAAAAGCTGTGGGATGCAGAGAAAGCAGTTCTAAGAGAGACGTTTATAGCAATACAATCCTACCTCAAGAAACAAGAAAAATATCAAATAGACAACCTAACTTTACACCTAAAACAACTGGAAAAAAGAAAAACAGAAAGCCCCAGAATTAGTAGAAGGAAAGAAATCATAAAGATCCGAGAAGAAATAAATGAAAAAGAAATGAAAGAAACAATAGTAAAGATAAATAAAACTAAAAGCTGGTTCTTTGAGAAGATAAAATTGACAAGCCTTTAGCCAGACTAAAGGCTTATCAAGAAAAAAAGAGAGAAGAATTAAATCAACAAAATTAGAAATGAAAAAGGAGAGGTTACAATAGACAGTGCAGAAATACAAAGGATTATAAGAGACTATTTTGAACAACTATATGGCAATAAAATGGATAACCTGGAAGAAATGGATAGATCCTTAGAAAAGTTCATTTTCCAAGACTGAACCGGCAAGAAATAGAAACTATGAACAACCCAATTACAAGCACTGAAATTGAAGCTGTGATCAAAAATCTCCCCAAATACAAAAGCCCAGGACCAGATGGCTTCACAGGAGAATTTTATCAAACATTTAGAGAAGAGCTAATGCCTATCCTTCTAAAACTCTTTCAAAAAATTGCAGAGGAAGGAAGATTTCTAAACTCATTCTACAAGGCCACCATCACCCTGATACCAGAACCAGACAAAGACAACACAAAAAAAGAAATACACAGGCCAGTCTCACTGATGAACTTAGATGCAAAAATCCTCAACAGAATTTTAGCAAACAGAGTTCAGCAACACGTCAAAAAGCTCATACACCATGATCAAGTTGGGTTTATTCCAGGAATGCAAAAATTCTTCAATATATGCAAATCAATCAATATGATACACTGTATTAACAAACTTAAAGATAAAAACCATATGATCATCTCATTAGAGGCAGAAAAAGCCTTTGACAAAATTGAGTACCCATTTATGATTAAAACTCTTCAAAAAATGAGCACAGAAGGAACCTACCTCAACATAGTAAAGGCCATATATGATAAGCCTACAGCAAACGTTATTCTCAATGGTGAAAAACTGAAAGCATTCCCCCTAAGATCAGGAACAAGACAAGGGTGTCCACTTTCACCACTATTATTCAACATAGTTCTGGATGTCCTAGCTACAGCAATCAGAGAAGAAAAAGAAATAAAAGGAATCCAGATTGGAAAAGAAAAAGTAAAGCTCTCACTGTTTGCGATGACATGATACTGTACATAGAAAACCCTGAAGATAGTATCAGAAAGTTACTAGAGCTAATCATTGAATTTGGCAAAGTTGCAGGATACAAAATCAATACACAGATATCACTTGCATTTCTATATACTAACAATAAAAAATCAGAAAGAGAAATTAAGGAATCAATCTCACTCACCATTGCAACAAAAAGAATTAAATATCTAGGAATAAACTTACCCAAGGAGACAAAAGAACTGTACACAGAAAATTATAAGACACTAATGAAAGAAATCAAAGACGACATAAACAGATGGAGAGATATTCCATGTTCCTGGGTAGGAAGAATCAATATTGTGAAAATGACTATATTACCAATCACAATCTACAGATTCAATGCAACCCCTATCAAATTATTAATGGCATTTTTCACAGAACAAGAACAAAAAATTTCACAATTCATATGGAAACACAAAAGACCCCAATAGCCAAAGCAGTCTTGAGAAAGAAGAATGGAGTTGGAGGAATCAATCTTCCTGACTTAAGATTATACTACAAGGCTATGGTCATCAAGACAGTATGGCATTGGCACAAAACAGAAATATAGACCAATGGAACAAGATAGAAAGCCCAAAAATAAACACATGCACCTATGGGAAACTTATTTTTGACAAAGGAGGCAAGAATATACAATGGGGCAAAGACAGCATGTTCAATAAATAGTGCTGGGAAAACTGGGCAGTGACATGTAAAAGAATGAAATTAGAATACTTCCTAACACCATAAACAAAGATAAACTCAAAATGAATTAAAGACCTAAATGTAAGACCAGAAACTATAAAACTCTTAGAGGAAAACATAGGCAGAACACTCGATGACATAAATCAAAGTAAGATCCTCTATGACCCACCTCCTAGAGTAATGGAAATAAAAACAAAGTGAGACATGATTAAACTGAAAAGTTTTTGCACAGCAAAGGAAACTCTAAGCAAGGTGGAAAGACAACCCTCAGAATGGGAGAAAATAATGGCAAATGAAACAACTGACAAAGGATTAATTTTCAAAATATACAAGCAGCTCATACAACTCAATACCAGAAAAACAAACAACCCAATCAAAAAGTGGGGAAAAGACCTAAACAGACATCTCTCCAAAGAAGACATACAGATGGCTAATAAACATATGGAAAAATGCTCAATACTGCTCATTATTAGGGAAATGCAAATCAAAACTATGATGAGATATCACTTTACACCAGTCAGAATGGCCATCAATAAAAAGTCTACAAACAATAAATCCTGGAGTGGTTGTGGAGAAAAGGGAACGCTCTTGCACTGTTGATGGGAATGTAAATTGATGCAGCTGCTATGGAAGATGGTAAGGAGATTCCTTAAAAAACTATGAATAAAACCACCATATGACCTAGCATCCCACTCCTAGGCATATACCCTGAGGAAACCAAAATTGAAAAAGACACATTTATCCCACTGTTCATTGCAGCACTATTTACAATAGCTAAAACATGGAAGCAAACTAGATGTCCATGACAGATGAATGGATAAAGAAGTTGTGGTACATATAAACAATGGAATATTACTCAGTCACAAAAAGGAAAGCATTTGTGTCAGTTCTGATGAGCTGGATGAACCTAGAACCTATTATACAGAGTAAAGTGAGTCAGAAAGAGAAAGATAAATATCATATTCTAATGCATATATACAGAATCTAGAAAAATGGTACTGAAGAATTTATTTTCAAGGCAGCAATGGAGAAACAGACATAGAGAATAGACTTGTGGACATGGGGAGAGGGGAGGAGAGGGTGAGATATACGGAAAGAGTAATATGGAACTTACACTACCATATGTGAAATAGACAGCCAATGGGAATTTGCTGTATGGCTCAGGAAACTCAAACAGGGGCTCTGTTTCAATCTAGAGGGGTGGGATGGGGTGGGATAGGGTGGGATATGGGAGGGAGGTTCAAAAGGGAGGGGATATATGTATACCTATGGCTGACTCATGTTGAGGTTTGACGGAAAACAACAAAATTTTGTAAAGCAATTATCCTTCAATAAAAAAATAAATTAAAAAAAAAACACAACCACTTTTCTGCCACTCTGATCTATTTAAATAATTTTTGTCTTTATTCATTACTTGCCAGTCTTTGTTGGTAAGTATATCAGTACTTACACAGTTTCAAGAATAGTTTATGTACACATAGAATTTTTTTCTATTTTTAATTTACTTTATTTTTCATTTAATTATTTTTTGGCCATGCCTTAAAGCATGTAGGTATTAGTTCTCTGACCAGGCATCTAACCCATGCCCCCTGCATTGGGAACATGAAGTCTTAACCACTGGACCACCAGGGAAGTCCCTATTTTTTCTTTATGATTATAATTTGAGTTGTTCACGTTGCCATTGGTTTTTGGTATTAAAGCTCCTGAAGTAGGCATATAATAATTAATACACATTATCCCTATTGTTGAACATTTTTCACTCTTCCCAATCTTTTTCTCTAATTTTTTTTTTCTTGAATAAATTCTAAGTGATGTGATTGCAGGATTAAAGGCTATGAACAAGGTAATCTCTCCTGTGTGTGCTCAGTTGCTCAGTCATGTCAGACTCTTTGAGATCCCATGGACTGTAGCCTGCCAGGCTCCTCTGTCCATGGGGATTCTCCAGGCAAGAGTACTGGAGTGGGTTGCCATGACCTCCTCCAAGGGATCTTCCTAACACAGGGATCAAACCCAGATCTCCCATATTGCAGATGGATTCTTTACCAACCATCTGAGCCACCAGGGAATCCTAATACACCTTAATAAGCCGTCTTTTCCAGTTTGCTATATTTTCTTTTACAAAGTGAAATGGGGAAGAGAAGTATTGTAAGGAGAAAAACTCTGAGTTTTTAATAGGCTTGTAACTAAAGAACTGAACACATTTGTAGAAGGCACAGTGTTTTCAGAGATAACACAGCAAGTGAAAAGGAATGAATATGGCTTGATTACTAGGGTAGGTAAAACTACTGCCATATGTTAATGGATAGTAAGGATTTTCTCAAAGGATTTGCTGGTCTGAACTGCTTGTGAGCATGGAAACCTTCCTCTCCAATCTCCTTTTTCCCATGTCAGGGTCTAGTTTACAAGAGGCCCCAAAGAGCAAAAATGCTATTTCCTGTGGGATTTTGAAAACCCTATTGTCTTTAATTGCATTTTGTTAAGCACCTTTCTAAGCGCCTGGAAAAAGAACTGGGAAGAACAATTTGCTCATAAGCAACAAACTCAGTCTTAAATCATTTGGAGGAGAATAAACTGATTTTAGGCAAATATATTTTTAGATCTAAGCTTTTAAAATCTAATGTTCATTATGAATGCAGTTGATATACTTTTCATACTTAACCAAGAAGGTTTTGTACAACTATAGACTCCATTTGCATGACTGATATAAGACTGTTGCAAGTGGTGAAAGGGGTTATGTATTTAATAGATCTGGGATATCTTTTGTAGATCTCATTATAGGGGGAAAAGAGTTTGAAAACTACAAATTTGAATTGAGATGTCAGATAATTCACAATCATGAATTAAGCTGCCACCCCAAGCAGAGCCAATGATATTAAATTACAGTGTCAATAACATTGTGAAATACTCTGCTTTTCAAACACCTGAGTAAACTCAACCCTGAGAAAGATGGTCATAAGTGTTTGTTGAGCACCCAGTATGAACTTAGCAACTGTGTCAGGCACCCTTGGGGATATTAACAACAGTGAAGAAAGAAGATGACAAGAAATAGGAGACTCTAGTTCTAGTTCTAGCTATGCGTGCCATGAGCAAGTCACTTCCTCTTTGGGTCCTAATTTCCTCATTTGGAAAATGAGAAGCTTGGAGTAGATACAGGATGGCAAGTAGGTTTTATCTCAGGCATAAGCTCCACTGAACTTATAGTGGTGGCCTGGAGTGTTATGGTGAAATGATTGTTAAGACAACATCGGACTCAGCAGCAAAGAGTGCTATTGATTGATTAGCTACGTCTGTGTAGGTTCACATAGAAGTATGGATACTTGTGCTACTACTTATTGACCCTGGTCTCAAGAGCACTCCAACTCTGCTATTCTTTGATGTTAATGAAGATAAGATGTGTGCCTTAAGTAACTTAAAATCTGCTTGAGGAAATAAGACCAAGCACGAGAAATTAAATAAATTGAATAAATCGAGGTGGAAAAATTATAAGGGCTAATTTGTGTGGTATAGATGATAAATGTCAAAACTGAGAGAATACAAAGATCAATTTATTAATTCAACCTTGGGTTGCTGTTGTTGTTTAGTTAAGTCATGTCTGACTCTGTGACTCTGTGGTCCTGTCAGGCTTCTCTGCTTGTGGGATTTCCTAGGCAAGAATACTGGAGTTGGTTGCCATTTCCTTCTCCAGACCTGGGTAATCAGGGATATTTCTTGGACTTGATTTGAGTCTTAAAGAACAGGGCAAGATAATAATAATATAAATACTAAAAAAGATGATATATTTTTTACTATAGCACTTCAGAATTTACACATCATCTTGGAATACATTATCAAATTTTGAGAAGATTTCAGAGTTTTGAGAAGTTTACAGAGTTTTCACAACCATTATAACATTTAATCTTCACAATAGCCCTAGAAGTAGGTATCATTCAGTTCAGTTCAGTTCAGTCGCTCAGTTGTGTCTGACTCTTTGCAACCCCATGAATTGCAGCCCGCCAGGCCTCCCTGTCCATCACCAACTCCCGGAGTTTACTCAAACTCATGCCCATCGAGTCGGTGATGCCATCCAGCCATCTCATCCTCTGTTGTCCCCTTCTCCTCCTGCCCCCAATCCCTCCAAGCATCAGGGTCTTTTCCAATGAGTCAACTCTTCACATGAGGTGGCCAAAGTATTGGAGTTTCAGCTTCAGCATCAGTCCTTCCAATGAACACCCAGGACTGATCTCCATTAGGATGGACTTGTTGGATCTCCTTGCAGTCCAAGGGACTCTCAAGAGTCTTCTCCAACACCACAGTTCAAAAGCATCAATTTTTCAGCGCTCAGCTTTCTTCACAGTCCAATTCTCACATCCATACATGACCACTGGAAAAACCATAGCCTTGACTAGACAGACCTTTGTTGGCAAAGTAACGTCTCTGCTTTTTAATATGCTGTCTAGGTTGGTCATCACTTTCCTTCCAAGGAGTAAGAAATGTCACAACATTAATAAGGGGCATAATGGGAAACAGACCTAGAATTCAGAACTAGACTAAGGTGAGTGTACTGATTAGGGCTGAGCCTTACAGTAAGTTCCCATTAACTTTAGGAAAAGACTGGTATATAACTATGGTAATGAGAAGTCACAAAAACGTATTAAACCTGTTTCATTGATCAACAACTTGCCGCACTGAACATACTTCTAAAACCAACCAATCAGTATCAACCACCACTTCTGGAGGCTAGCCAATCAGAGATGAACTCACTTCCGCAAGTCTGCCTCTGAGTGACTGCTGCTGCTGCCGCTGCTAAGTCGCTTCAGTCGTGTCCGTCTCTGTGCGGCCCCAAAGACGGCAGCCCACCAGGCTCCTCCAGGCTCCTCCATCCTTGGGATTCTCCAGGCAAGAACACTGGAGTGGGTTGCCATTTCCTTTTCCAATGCATGAAAATGAAAAGTGAAAGTGAAGTCGCTCAGTCGTGTCCGACTCTTAGTGACCCCATGGACTGTAGCCTACCAGGCTCCTCCGTCCATGGGATTCTCCAGGCAAGAGTACGGGAGTGGATGCCATTGCCTTCTCCTCTGAGTGACTACCAGTCAACAACTATCTCTGCTGTATCAGCCAGCGGCTGCAGAGAACATCATCAGTTTTGCCTCAAAACGTCCTCTAATCCCTGACCTCCATGCTTTCCCCAATACCCCTAAAAGATATTAGCAGCCTTCTCTGCTCAAAACGGATGTGCCTGACCAACTCAGCCCTCTACCTATAGTGGGCAATAATCTCACTTTTGTTTTTCATTTCAGATATTGAGTGGTGGTCTCATCACTTGTTGACAGGTCCAATCATGAAAATAAAACCGATTTGGGTATTTCAAACAAAGATAAGAAAATATAGTGAATTGCTTCCACAGGGTGGGAAGGACTGTGTCTGCAAAAAAAAGATGTTTAGGTGACCCAGAGATGAACAACTCTAAATGAGGTACAAGCTTCTAAAACATGGTTATATGGAAGTATGCGACTCATGCCAAACCTTCTTCCAGGCACTGGAGTACAGAAAGGAACAAGAAAGAGGGGTCCTGGATCCAGGGGATTGGAGACAGATAGTAAATGAGTTTTTAAAAATAGCTAAACAAGGTATGGGATGTAACGTGAAATGACGCAAGAGTGATGTGATAGACTGGCGACAGGGAAGCCCTGTCTCAGGTGACGGTGATGATACGGAGACCGAGGTAGGCCAACCGTGGTAGGCCTGGGCGCGAGGCATCTCAGACTGAGGGAAGAGCCCCTGCAACCGCCATGACCACCCATCATAGAAGGAGGGGTACCCTTACAATGCTCTGTCATCAGCAGCATAATATGGTCCTTCTGGTCAAATTGTTCACTCCAGAACATCAAAATCTCACTGAGATAAGCATTAGCAATCCTTTTGTAGATTTTTTTTCTTTTTATTTAAAGTTGGAAACAGGATAAAGCCCAGGAAGGGTTTATAACTCCGGCTGACTGATTAACCAACTGTTTTCCTCATAAGATACCATAAAAAAGAAGGGAAGGAAAAAAACCCAAAAAAAAAAATCCTGGGAAGGAAAATACAGAACAGATGGTGATGTTTATCACTTCATTAACCTTTGCATATGTAAGAAATGCTTGCGAAATTTCTAGGAACTTGGCATAGCCAGAAGAATATAGATATTTATGTAAGCTAATTGCTGATAATAACAGCATCAATAAGCCTACTCACACCTGAGGTGGTTGAGCTGGAAACAGAAAACCCAGCTTATCACATACTTATAAACCTGTCACTTATGGTAACCAGAGCTTAAAAAAGCAGCAGAGGAGGAGGATTTTCAGAGAGTAACTCCTGCTACTATTTCTCAGCAGCGGAACTATTGATTGAAATAATTGTGAAATGCTTCTTCTTTAAAAGCAGGTGTAAAGAGATAAGGAAGAAGTAGGGAAGGCATTAGGCGGGCGTGATGAGAGTGAAAGACTGAAGAAGGGTAAGATTATAAATCAGAGAGATGGTTCCTCTTCCGGTTCTGCTGTAACCAGACCAGTGACTCCCCTGGGTGCTGTCTCCCTAATATATGTAAAGGGAGCCTTGGACCAGGGTGGTGGTTTCTAAATGGACTTTTTCAAATGAAATTTTATGAAGAGACTCTGCAAATGAAATCTTACAGAGAGATCTAACATCAATGCTCATTTTAAAGATGAAGTTGCTCTGGTTGATGAAGAGGTGAGGGACCCAAAAATCCATTCATTTATTCATACACTAATTCAGCAAATATTTTTTTGAAATCCTATTATGTGTCGGGCAGTGTTTTAACTGCCTGGAAAACATCAGTGAGCAAAACAGATAAATATCCCTGCCCTTATGAAACTTCCTTCTTAGCGAGAGGGCAGATAAACAATAAACAGAGTAAATGAACATATAGTAAATATATGTAGTATGTTGGTAAATCGTGGTGAAACAATGGTATAAATGGTGATAAATAAAACAGGAAAGAGAAAAGTAAACTAGAGGAAGGAGAATCCAGAGTGCCCAGCTGATGTGGGGGAAAATTGCAATAGAGAAGGAAGTCAGAGATGTTCTCATAGAGAAAGTGAGGTTTGAACAAATTTTTGAGAAGGAAATGAAGAACCACCAAGTAGGTTTCTGGGAGAAGAGCACCCAGGAGAGAATAGCCTGAGCAAAGGCTCTGCATGATAGCACACCTGCACAATGGAGCAACAGCAAAAATACCAGGGTGGCAGGAAGGCAGTGAGTGAGGAGGAGAGGAAGAGGAGAAGAGATTGGAGAGGTAAAGGGGGGCTAGACTGTGCAAGGCCTTGAAGAGTCTGGGCCAGGAATCTGGCCTTTATGTTGAGTAAAATGGGGAAACCACTGTAGGGTTTTGAGTCAAGGAGTTGCCTAATGTGACTTCTATTTTAACAGACTCATTGTAGCTGCTGCATTGAAAATAAACTAGATGGCAGTGAGGATGAAAGCACAGACATAAATTCAGGGCAGAAGCACTAGAAATGTGTCAAGGATCTGGACACAGTTTCAAGCCCTACCTCTCAGTCTCCTATTCACTCCCATAACTGCTTCCAGCATCCTCCTGGAATCCCTCAGGCTTCAAGAGTACGCTTTGCAAATCCATGGCCGTTCTGACCTGCTGGTTTCCCTACTGGCTCTGGTCCCCATCTCCAGTAAAGCCAGAGCACTAATCACTAATGTTAAAGGAGCTACCTAGGGGATGGTATGAACCACTGGACCTAAATTTTCCTCCAAGCTAAACATTTAAATTTTGGATAATGAGAAATAATTTGGCTTCTAAGTCAGCATCAGAGTCTATCGCAAGCCTCCACACCATTAGTTCTGGCTTGGAGAATAACCTCGTGTGCCTTGCTGTAGGCAAGAGCTCCAGTGAGGGCCTCCAGCATGCGGTGGGCTCTCGGGTGCAGGTTCCATCCATCCTTCCTGCTCCTCTGATGACAGAAAGGGAACAGCATGCCCTTGGCACCACAACCCCCAGATCCCTCTACAGACTGCTTCTGTGCTTTTTGCGTTGTCATATTGGCGATAACTCCAGGTATTACACACAGCAAGGTCTCAAAGGAAACGTGTATTGATTCAAATCCATACCAGTAGTTCCACATAAAAACTACTTTACAGGACTTCCCTGTTAGTCCAGTGGCTAAGACTCTGTACTCCCAATTCAGGGTCTTGAGTTCAATCACTGATCAGGGAACTAGATCCCACTTGCCACAACTAAGAGTTTGCATGTCGCAACTAAGATCTGGTGCAGCCAAGTAAATAAATTAATCAAATGGTTAAAAACAATCCCCTCCCCCCCACTATACTATAAGCAGCAAAATCAGAGTCATAAAGAAGGATGGATTTTTGGTTTTGTTCACTTGAGTTGAACCAGATAGACAGTTGCTTGTGATTTTATTTGAGGGGCACATAGGATCCACTCAGCTAAATTATTTATCCTATAGGCTTCTATTATTTCTACAATTATCCCAATTTAAGCAAGGATGACAAATAGAATTTATTTCAAATATCAAATATGATCAATTAGAAAAGTCTATTTGGAGCAATGTGTTGAAAAAGATAGAGAAACCACATCTGGGTTCAGCAACAAGGAAAAGAAAAACTGTGATTGATCAATAATGTCTGCCATGAATGTGGTAAGAAGGCATTGTCACACATTTTATTCCTATTTTAAACCTTTTTCTTATACTCAAAAGCCCTATATTTCAAGGTGCCAGTTAAAATACAAAGACAAACAGAGAAACTTATCAGTAATGAGGCCAGTTGAACATCCATTC
Source organism: Cervus elaphus (assembly GCF_910594005.1). Taxonomy (NCBI): domain Eukaryota; kingdom Metazoa; phylum Chordata; class Mammalia; order Artiodactyla; family Cervidae; genus Cervus; species Cervus elaphus. The sequence continues at coordinate 52,842,921 of NC_057826.1, forward strand.
AAATGTTAGGTATGTTTTAAAGAGGTAAACTCCATTTTTAAAGTATGTAAATCTGGTGGCAGTAGTGGTAAAGAACTTGCCTGCCAATATAGGAGAGATAAGAGATGTGACTTCAGTCCCTGGGTTGGGAAGATCCCTTGGAGGAGGGCATGGCAATCCACTCCTGTATTCTTGCCTAGAGAATCCCATGGACAGAGGAGCCTGGCAGATTATAGTCCAGAGCATGGCACAGAGTCGGAAAAGACTGAAGCAACTTAGCTAGCATGCACACATGCATCTGAATCTTTAAGTTGGATATAGCCTGGTCCAACTCTGTTTAATTAGGAAGTAACTGTTGAATGAAAATCTGGTTAACATTCAACCCAGCCATTTTGTCCATTTCCTTTTGACATCATCTCTTTCATGAAAGTTATTTTTTGAGCACCAAATGTTTTCAAGGCACGGTTTAGGTACTTGCCATATGTTATCTCAAATTCTCACCACAACCCACCCATTATATCTCTTTTACATAGAGGAACTGGATTGTCACACAGGTACAGGCAGAAGATCCAGGTTCTGAATCCACCTCCAATTCTTTGTCCTTTCTTTCAAATTTGAAATTGGCGCTTTAAGCTCATGCACATAATTTGCAGAGATAAATTACCTACTAATGGATGTCACCAGCTGACAAATAATGAAGTTGTTCATCTCCAAGATGACTCTAGTAACATAAGCCTGGTGATCTTTGTGATTTCACTAAGTAAAGCCCCAAGGGCTATTAACCCTGATTCAATAAATGCTGAAGCCCTTACCCAACGCTTTGTTTGCATCTCTTCAATAAAATGAAAATGTCAGCTGGATGTGACGCGCCTCATTCTGCTGGTGATATTTTGAAAGAGATGACTGTTTTTTCAGAGCTCATATTTCCTCTCCAGTTCCCTCCCTTCCCTGGTCCTCCCCAAGCCACCAACTGTTGGATGGTTGCTGGGAAGGTCAGGCTTTCATATGCTGACCAGAACTGGGGAACTTCCCAGAAAGTGTGCCTGATTTTCAGGTCTGATTTTATAGGGCAGAAACATAAGGCTTCCCTGGTGGCTCAAATGGTGAAGAATCTGCCTGCAAAGCATGACACCCAGGTTTGATGCCTGGGTCAGGAAGATCCCCTGGAGAAGGAAATGGCTTCCCACTCCAGCATTCTTGCCTGGGAAACCCCATGGACAGAGGAGCCTGGCAAGCTGCAGTCCATGGGGTCACAAAGAGTTGGACACAACTGAACGACTAACACAACAACATTTAATGTAGGTTTCCACTGTCACAGATAATGTGAATATAGGGCATGAAAAGCAAAATTCCAAATGAGCATTTTTGCCTTGAAAGTGAAAGTCATTTAGTTGTGTCCGACTCTTTTTGATCCCATGGACTATGTAGTCCATGGCATTCTCCAGGCCAGAATAATGGAGTGGGTAGCCTTTCCGTTCTCCAGGGGGTTTTCCCAACCCAGGGATAAAACTCAGGTCTCCCACATTGCAAGCAGATTCTTTACCAGCTGAGCCACAAGGGAAGCCCAAGCGTACTGGAGTGGGTAGCCTATCCCTTCTCCAGGGGATCTTCCCTACCCAGGAATCTAACTGGGGTCTCCTGCATTGCAGGTGGATTCTTTACCAACTGAGCTATTAGGGAAGCCCCCACCTTTTTTTTTTTTTTGCCTTATGCATCTTTAATAATGCTTATGAGACAGGACACTGAGTCAAAAAATAGAAGGCTTCACCCACAGGCATTTAATCCATAAGTTCCTACTCAGTGTTCCTCCTCACACACTGTGTGATGTATCGTCAGCCTTTTTGGAGGATTCTAGAGGGACAAGGGATTCAGGGTTCACAGACCTTAAACTCTACACAGAGAGGCAACATGGACATCAAAAACATTTGGAGAACATTAGGATGATAACAACTAATACTTACATACTAAGAGACAGATCCTTCTCTAAATGCCTTACATATATTACCATGTTAATGCATGCAACAATGTCAAGAGTGAGGTACTATATTTTTATCCCCATTTTACAAATGAGGAAACTAAAGTTGAGGTCACTAGAAGAGGTCAAGCTAGAATTTGAACCCAGACTCTTAACCACACTCTGTGTTGCTTCTTGTGTTAACCACTTGGAGAAGTGGCTACAAGGGTAAATAAAGCTGAGATAATAGGGAGTTTAATAACACCTCTGTGATGCAGGAGGGCTTCAAGGAGGAGTCATGAATTGCTGTGTCTGCATCTCTCATATTGGAATCTTGGAAACCCCACTGAGGCTGTGGGGTGCAACTTCCTAACTTGGAATGTCACCTGTCTCTAGAAAATGTAGTCTTGGACACATTTCTTAACTTCTCTGTGTCTGTTTTCTCAACTTTAAACTAGAGGCAGTATTTCTGTTAGGCTATAATAATTCTTTTGTTGACTATGATGGATACTCCATTTCTTCTAAGGGATTCCTGCCCACAGTAGTAGATATAATGGTCATCTGCATTAAACTCACCCATTCCAGTCCATTTTAGTTTGCTGATTCCTAGAATGTTGACATTCACTCTTGCCATCTCCTGTTTGACCACTTCCAATTTGCCTTGATTCATGGACCTAACATTCCAGGTTCCTATGCAATATTGCTCTTTACAGCATCAGACCTTGCTTCTATAACCAGTCCCATCCACAACTGGGTGTTGTTTTTGCTTTGGCTCCATCCCTTCATTCTTTCTGGAGTTATTTCTCTACTGATCTCCAGTAGCATATTGGGCACCTAACGACCTGGGGGAGTTTCTCTTTCAGTATCCTATTATTTTGCCTTCTCATACTGTTCATGGGGTTCTCAAGGCAAGAATACTGAAGTGGTTTGCCATTTCCTTCTCCAGTGGACCACATTCTGTCAGACCTCTCCACCATGACCTGACCGTCTTGGGTGGTCCCACACGGCATGACTTAGATTCATTGAATTATACAAGACTGTGGCCCTGTGATCAAGTTGGCTAGTTGGCAGAATGATCTCTGTTCATTTCCAAGGCAAACCATTCAATATCAAGTAATCCAAGCCTATGCTCCAACCAGTAACGCTGAAGAAGCCGAAGTTGAACAGTTCTATGAAGACCTACAAGACCTTTTAGAACTAACACCCAAAAAAGATGTCCTTTTCATTATAGGGGACTGGAATGCAAAATTAGGAAGTCAAGAAACACCTGGAGTAACAGGCAAATTTGGCCTTGGAGTACGGAATGAAGCAGGGCAAAGGCTAATAGAGTTTTGCCAAGAGAACGCACTGGTCATAGCAAACACCCTCTTCCAACAACACAACAACACATGTCTACACATGGACATCACCAGATGGCCAACACTGAAATCAGATTGATTATATTCTTTGCAGCCAAAGATGGAGAAGCTCTATACAGCCAGCAAAAACAAGACCTGGAGCTGACTGTGGCTCAGATCATGAACTCCTTATTGCCAAATTCAGACTTAAACTGAAGAGAGTAGGGATAACCACTAGACCATTTAGGTATGACCTAAATCAAATCCCTTATGACTATACAGTGGAAGTGACAAATAGATTTAAGGGACTAGATCTGACAGACAGAGAGCCTGATGAACTATGGGTGGAGGTTCATGACTTTGTACAGGAGACAGGGATAAAGACCATCCCCATGGAAAAGAAATGCAAAAAGGCAAAATGGTTGTCTGAGGAGGCCTTACAAATAGCTGTGAAAAGAAGAGAAGCAAAAAGCAAAGGAGAAAAGGAAAGATATTCCCATTTGAATGCAGAGTTCCAAAGAATAGCCAGGAGAGATAAGAAAGCCTTCCTCAGTGATCAATGCAAAGAAATAGAAGAAAACAACAGAATGGGAAAGACTTGAGATCTCTTCAAGAAAATTAGAGATACCAAGGGAACATTTCATGCAAAGATGGGCTCAATAAAGGACAGAAATGGTATGGACCTAACAGAAGCAGAAGATATTAAGAAGAGAATACACAGAAGAACTGTACAAAAAAGATCTTCATGACCCAGATAATCACAATGGTGTGATCACTCACCTAGAGGCAGACATCCTGGAATGTGAAGTCAAGTGGGCTTTAGAAAGCATCACTATGAACAAAGCTAGTGGATGTGATGGAATTCCAGTTGAGCTATTTCAAATCCTAAAAGATGATGCTCTGAAAGTGCTGCACTCAATATGCCAGCAAATTTGGAAAACTCAGCAGTGGCCAAAGGACTGGAAAAGGTCCATTTTCATTCCAATCCCCAAGAAAGGCAATGCCAAAGAATGCTCAAACTACCACAAAATTGCGCTCATCTCACACACTAGTAAAGTAATGCTCAAAATTCTCCAAGCCAGGCTTCAGCAACACGTGAACTGAGAACTTCCAGATGTTCAAGCTGGTTTTAGAAAAGGCAGAGGAACCAGAGATCAAATTGCCAATATCCGCTGGATCATCGAAAAAGCAAGAGAGTTCCAGAAAAAGATTTATTTCTGCTTTATTGACTATGCCAAAACCTTCGACTGTGTGGATCACAATAAACTGTGGAAAATTCTGAAGGAGATGGGAATACCAGACCACCTGACCTGCCTCTTGAGAAACCTGTATGCAGGTCAGGAAGCAACAGTTAGAACTGGACATGGAACAACAGACTGGTTCCAAATAGGAAAAGGAATACATCATGGCTGCATATTGTCACCCTGCTTATTTAACTTATATGCAGAGTACATCATGAGAAACACTGGGCTGGAAGAAGCACAAGCTGGAATCAAGATTGCCGGGAGAAATATCAATAACCTCAGATATGCAGATGGCACCACTCTTATGGTAGAAAGTGAAGAGGAACTAAAAAGCCTCTTGATGAAAGTGAAAGAGGAGAGTGAAAAAGTTGGCTTAAAGCTTAACATTCAGAGAACTAAGATCATGGCATCTGGTCTCATCACCTCATGGGAAATAGATGGGGAGACAGTGGAAACAGTGTCAGACTTTTTTGGGGGGTGCTCCAAAATCACTGCAGATGGTGACTGCAGCCATGAAATTAAAAGACGCTTCCTCCTTGGAAGGAAAGTTATGACCAACCTAGATAGCATATTAAAAAGCAGAGACATTACTTTACCAACAAAGGTCCATCTGGTCAAGGCTATGGTTTTTCCAGTGGTCATGTAAGGATATGAGAGTTGAACTGTGAAGAAAGCTGAGTGCCAAAAAATTGATGCTTTTGAACTGTGGTGTTGGAGAAGACTCTTGAGAGTCCCTTGGACTGCAAGGAGATCCAACAAGTCCATCTTGAAGGAGATAAGTCCTGGGTGTTCATTGGAAGGACTGATGCTGAAGCTGAAACTCCAATACTTTGACCACCTCATGCGAAGAGTTGACTCATTGGAAAAGACCCTGATGCTTGGAGGGATTGGGGGCAGGAAGAGAAGGGGACAGAGGATGAGATGGCTGGATGGCATCACTGACTCGATGGGCATGAGTTTGAGTAAACTCCGGGAGTTGGTGATGGACAGGGAGGCCTGGCGTGCTGCGATTCATGGGGTCGCAAAGAGTCGGACATGACTGAGTGACTGAACTGAACTGATAATAATTCTGGAGTGGTTGTAAGAACCAAATAAGACACTGGGACTACAGAGCTTAGCACAGCTTAAACAAACAAGCTCAGTAAGTATTCACTGTTATTCCTATTACTATTACTGTTTACAGTTGGGAACAAGGTTGAGCTAATGATTGCTATATGCTGGCAATAAGGGTGCACAGGGTATTGTCAAGCAGGATGGGAACTTGGATCATCAAAAGATACTTAACCACAGCAACCCATCTATGGTCCTCTCTGTCTCTCACTCCATCTCCAGTTCTCCTACAGTGATCAGGTTTCTTCCATGGAGTGGAGAAAATCATGAGTGGAGGCCATGGCTGCCAACATCTTCAGCATGTATTAAACTAACCTAATAACCTCAAAGGAAAGAAGAGCAATACCATTCCCAGGGAAGCCTCTGACTGGCATAGCCTAGTCACAGGACGCTCCCTGGGCCAATCACCATGGCCCAGGGTCCCACTGTTGACAGTGGGACCAAAACCTCATGGAGCGATGGAGGGCCAGTTACTCCAAGGAAGGGGTGCTATCCCAGGACAGAGAGCACAGGGATGCCAGGCAAAAACAACAGATATTTGTCCTCCAATACCCACCCCTAGTACATAAAAATAGGCTTACTTTGCTACACATGGGAACATAACTTTATTAATAACCAAATACCATTATTTCTTCTGAAGGAAAAATTACTATGTTTATCAACTTGGAAATTTGAAACCACCAGAAACAAAAAGTAAAGAAGGTATTCTGTCAATACAAAACAAACTTTAAAATGTGAATCATATCACTGATAATTTTATAACTTCATTTTTATTCTGCTTTTTTGTTGTTTAGTTGCTAAGTCATGGCCAACTCTTTGCGACCCCATGGACTGTAGCCTGCCAGACTCCTCTGTCCGTGGGATTTCCCAGGCAAGAATACTGGAGTGGGTTGCCATTTTCTTCTCCAGGGGACCTTTCCAGCCCAGGGGTCTAACCTGCATCTTCTGCATTGGCGGGCAGATTCTTTACCACTGAGCCACCTGGGAAGCACTTTTAATTCTAAGTTGTGGTAACCTGTTAAATTTTCTTTTCCTCCAGAGTTCCTTAAAGAGTTTTTATTTGGGAAGAGAGAAGCTGTTCTGCTAGTAATGTAAGTTGTCAAAAACAAGACTTGCAAAGAATATGCTTCAAAAAACCTTGCCCTCATTTCATCGTATGTAATGCTATGGTAGCACGTTTACAGAAAATTTCAATTTCTCTTTTTGATGATCTTGGGCAAATGATAATGATGTGCAAGTTATTTGAAATACATCTCTTGTATCTTTTGTCAAATTTGTATTGCTTGATTCAATACATTTTTTTTGAAGTTATGGTATTTTTTTCACCAATTTATTCCCCCCCCTTTTTCACCAATTTAAATGACATCATTTAGAGCCTGGAATGTGAACAAGTCAGTACTGTTCTAGTCCTTGAACTCTTATAACTTGCTGAGTGGTCCTTTGACTTTATTAGTGCACTTTAATCATGAGAGCAGAATTGAAGTGCTCCTAAAGGAAAACACGATTTTTGTATTTATGTCAAAGAACTAATTAAAGGCATATAATTTTTTTAGCTTGCAGTTTTTCCCTGGGAAGGTCACATCCAATGTGCATTGTCAGCTGAAAAATAAAAGCAGCTCACCAGAAATCACTAGAAAAAACTGCTCAGCAGACTCTAAAAAGTGACTCTTCCAACTGGCCTCAAGATAAAACTGAATCTCTTACGAGGCAAGAGGTTACAGTTTCCAGCAAGATGCAGATTCCAAAGCAATTATGTTTATATGGGAGAAAGTCATGTACGCCCCAATTTTTAAAATGTCTAAGGTATTGATTCTTTCTCCCAGTCCTCATATCTCATACAATTACTATTATATTGGTAGGAGACCAGTTGAATTCCTATTGGAAAACCATCTGCAATAAACTTCAGCAAGTTATCTACCTCAAGTTACTAATCCAAAAGCAGCAGCCAGGGAAATACGCAGCACACTTTCTTTTCACAAACTTAAATTATGAGTTCCTCAAGAGGCCCTATCTTAATAATCCCTTTTATGTTTCCCTCTCAGGGCTGAGCACAGAGCCTTACATGTAGTAGGAGATTAATAGGCGTTTGCTGAGTTAATTCAGAGTCAGAATGATTACAATCAGCAGTGACCAGGAGGGAGCCATGGCCTGATTCATACAGACTGAAAAATCCAGGGCTGCCCAAAGGTTTGAGCCGGCTGAGTACTGAGGGTTGGGGAGGGGGACATTCACGCTGTAGACTGTACAGATCTGTGGATTTATTACAACAAAATCAGCATATTATGGCATTTTTCTACTGAAGTGTCTTGAGGGTGTCTTTTAGTACTTTATGGGATGGCATCACCATCACCATCACGTGGGCTAGCAAGGACCTGGACAGAGGAACTGATGAATCAGCATTCAACCCTCCAGAGATCTTGAATCTTTCGATCACTGGAAGTGGGAGGAGCAGCAAGAGGAATCCTGCTGAATAAGCTGTTGTTATGTTCATGGTAAAAGTTTAGGAGTCAAGACGTATCCTCTGGTGGGGTACGTGATAGAAACCTCTCCCTCTCCCTCTCCCTGGCTCACATTCCAGTTGGTGGACTACGCGCTGTTCGCCCTGTGCGCAGTACCACACAGCAGCTGGGTCCTGTCCCAGGAAAGCCACTTCAGCTGTTCACTGGACAACGGGCCTCAGCTCAGCCCCTGTGGTCACCCCCGCATCGGAGTGGGGAGGGGAGGCTAGAACAGCTGGGGAAGAGTCAGATAAGCTCATTTCATGACTTAAGCAGTGGTTCTTAATGGGATGATAGCATATCTCAGGAGGTATTTTGGTAATTTGAAGAAGGGATTTTGGCCAGCACAGTGACATAGGAACACTGTCCACCTGTGGTGGATATACTGGGAATCCTAAGTGGCCTGCAATTTGATAGTTTCAGATAAGGAAGAATTTTTCCAAGTCTGGCATGACTATTAAATGTTCCAACAGGTATCCCATAATGGAAAAACCTCTTTATCATTATATGAGCCTGGGGTTTCCTAGGTGGCTCAGGTGTCGCCTGCAATGCAGGAGACACAGGAGATGTGGGTTCGATTCCTAGGTTGGGAAGATCCCAGGATCTCCCAACCTGGGAGGAGGAAATGGCTACCCATTCCAGTATTCCTGCCTGAAAAATCCCATGGACAAAGGAGCCTGGTCCATGGAGTCGCAAAAGTCAGACATGACTGAATAACTAAGCATTCACAGAACCTGCCTCTATCTTTACATGTAACTTGAAGTCAGCTTGGATTTGTCTCAACAGAAACTGATTTCTTTTTTCATGAGCATAAATACTATGGAAATCAGTAATTTGTTTTGTTCAGAAATATATCAAAAGTTGTTTATCATTGTGGAGAATCACTCTACTTGCTGATTTGGTACTGCACACACCTGTGTTAGTCTGTATTTATAACTATCTCATGTAAAAATGTAGCTAAACACATTTGAGACTCCCTTCAGCAGATTCTTAAACAGATTTAGATCCAAATGTTATTAAAACATGCTCAGTCGCTCAGTCCTGTCTCCATGGACTGTAGTCTGCCAGGCTCCTCTGTCCATGGGATTTCCCAGGCAAGATTACCGGAGTGGGTTGCCATTTCCTACTCTGTATTAAAATATGGCTATATGGTAACATATGTTTATATATAAACATCATGAATTTCCTTAAAACTTTTTCTTAATATTCACCATTTTGCTATCACTTATTTATAATTTTTTAGAAGTGATAAGAAACCTAGTATTGCAATTAAACATTTAGTATTGCCTGGGTTCTTCTCCATCTTACTCTACTAATAACCTTCAATGTCTACTCCTGAATGACAGTTCTTCTTCAAGTCTGTCTTTTACCCTTCATCACCTACTGAAGTTTACGGTCTCCAAAGCTGTTCTCATGTACTAGAGATGGAATTAAAAAAAACTCAACATGTGGCAGAATTTAAAAATAGGACATTTTCCATAAAATCCAGTTCCTTCTCAGTTAATCTCATAACAAAACCAACGACTGATACTATATTGATAAATAAGTCTGAGCCTGCTAGGGAGATGATGTCATACTTCCTCTTTTTCTGCACTATGTTAGTATGTAGTTTATCTTGGCATGTTATCCCTACTTCAACTAAGGTTACTTCCCAGTTTCTCTTATCACAGATAAATGACTCTGGTCTGCTAATATGTATCCTCATACTAGCTCCTCCTGCAGTGACTTCCCCAGATACTATTGCTCTTTTATTCTCCCTTGTATCTTGTATTTTGGATGATATCTTATCTGTTTTTATTCTATTAAAGCCTGACTCATTTATTAGGCATACATACAACCATCTGATCAATTCACTGTCTTTTAGTGAAGTGTTTCCTTACCATTTAAATGATGAAATAAATTTTATCATTGTTACATTTCTTTTATTTCTCCATTATAGTTGTGGTGGGCTTCCCAGGTGGTGCTAAAGGTAAAGAACCCACCTGCCAATGCAGGAGACATAAGAGATGAGGATTTGATCCCTGGGTTGGGAAGATCCCCTGGAGGAGGAAATGGCAACCCATTCCAGTATTCTTGCTTGGAGAATCCCATGGTCAGAGGAGCCTAGTGGGCTACAGTCCATAGGGTCACAAAGAGTCAGACACGACTGAAATGACTTAGCATGCACACATAGTTGTGGTATCATATTACTTTTATAAAGTTATGGACTTACCTGGGGTCGTCCAGTAGTTAAGACTCTGTGCTTCCAACACAGGGAGTGCAGGCTCAATTCCTGGTCTGGAAATCAAGATCCCACATGCCACATGGTGCCGTCAAAAAAAATAAAAATATAGTTATAAGTATAGGTAAGTTTTTATTATTTATGAGTTTTATCTCAGGATCCATTTTATTTGCCATAAAATCTAAAGATACAAACTGCCAAGGCCAGGTGAAGAATATACTTTAGCTGGAAACCCCTGAGTATCTTGGATCTTTGTCCTTTTTACAACCAGGCAAGGCCTTTATTTGCTGTACAGTCATTAGACAGGAATTAAGTATATGGCAGTGGAGGTGGTAGGGGAGCACTTCCTTCCTTCCTTCCTTCCCCTGCTTAGCAAGGTCCGCTAGTTCTGTGCTCCAGGAGGTGATGGGGGTCAACCATCAAAGGTTCAGACCTGGAGAGCAGTCATGATACTGCTTTACAGCCAGGACACCTGCGATCCAGAGCCCACATTCTCAATCTCACCTGCATGTAGGTAATTTCTTAGACACTTTATTATTTACCCACTCACTTGGCCATACTTATCTTCGGGTAAACATGTAGCCGACTCACTAGTGAAGAAGCTTCCTGCCAATGCAGTAGATGCAGGAGACTCAGGTTCGATCTCGGGGTCAGCAAGATCCCCAGAGTAGGAGGAAGTGGCAACCCACTCCAGTATTCTTGTCAGGAAAATTCAGTGGACAGAGGAGTTGGTGGACTGCAGTCCATGGGGTTTCAAAGAGTTAGATATGACTGAGCAACTGAACACATATGTACACAGACACGTGGCAAGGCATTCCAGCTGAATATAACTGGGATTCAGAGAATGGTGACTCCGTCAGGGTCTAACCTGGAAAACAGAAATGACCCTGAGTACTTAAAATCATGGATCTTTAAGGCAAGGAATACATTGCCCAGGAGTTGGGAAAGCAGGGAGCCAATAGAAGGAAGTGTTTTAAGAGCAAGAAAGCCCAGGAGAGGCAAACCCACCCTGAGATCTCTTTGCTCGTGTTGGCAAGCACTGAATGAAGATCTGGGAGGAGGAGGAGGAGAGGACATTAGAAGCTGCTGCTGCTGCTGCTAAATCACTTCAGTCCTGTCCGACTCTGTGCGACCCCATAGACGGCAGCCCACCAGGCTCCCCGTCCCTGGGATTCTCCGGGCAAGAACACGGGAGTGGGTTGCCATTTCCTTCTCCAATGCGTGAAAGTGAAGTCGCTCAGTCCTGTCCGACTCTTCGAGACCGCATGGACTGCAGCCTACCAGGCTCCTCCATCCATGGGATTTTCCAGGCAAGAGTACTGGAGTGGGCTGCCATTGCCTTTTCCGGATTAGAGGTAGAGATGGCAGTTTATCAACCCTCCAAATTAAGGCTATCTGAGCCGGGGACTGGGGAGGCTACTAGGATTTTCCATGACTTAGTACTACTTCCTCAGTAAACAGAGCTGTGATTCAGTCCTGGGTGATTACATGTGACAGCAGTTCCTCCAAGCTGGTCATGTAGAGGATACTTTCTCTGGCTTCAGAGTTGATGCCGGGTGTCTTCTATTTTTATCTTCCTTAGATCATTTGAGTCAGTTTCAAGGAAGCGTGGGCAGTTGGCTATCCATTCTTTTGCCTCTATCTTGCCCAGTATTATCCCAGATCTTTGTGTGTGCAAGGCAAATTCTCCAACAACCATGTCCAAAGAGTTCAAATCTCTTCTAAACCCAAATTAACAGATTTTTAGAGCACTTTATCCTTTTATCATTTTTTCATTAAAATGCTGTGCACAAGGAAAAGAAGGTGACTCTTAAAGTGAGATATTTGCAGTTGGTATGATGGTAGGCACACCAAATGAACAGATTTATTTTTTTAAATTTTTGAAAATCACCTATTTGGTTGGCTGTACCTGGTCTTAGCTGCAGCATGCTAGATCTCCCATCTTTGTTTCTAGCATGAGAAATCATAGCTATGGCATAGGGGATCTAGGACCCTGACCAGGGATCAAACCTGGGCTCCTGTACTGGGAGTGCAGAGTCTTAGCCACTGGACCACCAGAGAAGGCCCCAATGATCAGCTTTAAACCTTAGATTCTTAAGTGCTGAAAGAGGAATATTAAAACTTAGCTTGCAAATGAGTTATGGGAAGCAACTTCCACAATGTCAGGAATGTAGTGGGTATCCAACAAATAGTGGATGTTATTACCAAAATGACTGTGACAGTATTTAATTTTCATTGAAAGACTTGTAGTAATAGATGAAAACAAATAAAGATAGTAAAGTCATCCATGGTGATGATAAAGTCATCTTAAAAACAAGAGTCCTGGGACTTCCCTGATGGTCCAGTGGTGAAGACTCCATGCTTCCACTGCAAGGGGTCTAGGTTTGATCCTTGGTTGGAAAACAAAGATCCTGTATTCTCAAATCCAGTAGCTTTCCATTTTTTTCTTATGACCCACCATAAGTAACACATTTACATAAAAATACATTTCATACATGAAACTAAGACATACATAAAACACTCCTACTCTTACTACTGTGAAAGATGCTGAGGTTTTCTATTCTACAGGATTCTATTCCATTTACTAAAAAAAAAAAAAATTCTGGCCATGACTCAGTATGCTTCAAGTGAATGGAAAATTCTAACTCATTAGATTCTTTTATTTTTTTAATGTGTTTAGAAGGAAGTCTGCCTAATTCATTGACGTCAGAGGAAGTGAAGCAGCTATGGACAACTCAAAAGGCAGTTATTGCTCTCCAGGAGCTTAACATGAATGTAAATCCCAACCTTAGCTACACACTCACTCTGTTTTACCACCAGAATACAAGTTCTAAATCATGCTTTACAGCTGCTTGTCATGTAACGTTTGGGCAACCTCGGAGAAGTCCCATTGACAGGGCCTTGTCTCAGGTTGAGTCATTAAAAAATGGCATATGTCCCAACATCTCTATTTGTATCCATCAGGAGAGGGTTAGTGATTTTTCTATTTTAAGCAGTGAAGGATGTGCCTTTGCATTCAAGGAGATTCTGAGCCCTCTAACTGCCAATAGATCTGGTGTGATAAGTATGCACTTAGTGAAGTCACATTATAAAATGAGTTGCTCAAATATTTAATCAGCTGTGCATAAAGCCCAGCCACATGGTTCCTTTGGTATAGCATCCTATCCACCATGGCAAGGAGTCACTATGGGTTACAGTTCCCCTATCAAACATGAAAAACCTGGATTTGGGAAATGAGTTCCATCAATGGCTTTCTCTTAGCTGAAGAAAGATTTGCAAGTAAGATGCTTGGGCGAAGCGTGCAAAAGTCATGGATTCTTATCACACATATTCTTAATGGTTTCCTGGGAATCATCATTTTTTTCCCTCAGCCTCATTCACTCAGAGGGAAGAGCATATATTCTGCATGAAGCATGTGCTGAGACCTTTCATAAAGGTTAAAATAATTTGTCCAAGGATATTTAGTCAGCCAGGGAAAGAACTGAGACTTCAAATCTGGCCAGGCATTGTTGGGGAAAATGCAATATAAGCAAGAGCTTTTGAAGGAGCTTGAAGTCTAGCAGAAGAGAGAGATCCATAAACACATTGACATAGACTAAAAAAAGGGCTCTCATGATCGGAATGAGTCAAGTTGCATGGGAGATCAAATGGGTGAATGACTAATTCTGTCAAAAGTTCTTTCTATCTATCTATCTATATATGGGGATTCCTGGTGTCATTGGAGCTTTGAGAAACAAGATTAATAAAAAATAACAAGCCAAGCTCCCACTGAGTATGAACTTTATTTTTTATTCTAATATTTGAAATCCTATTATTTCTAAGCCCTGCCTTTTAAGAAGGGTTCTCCCAACTCAAACACTCTATACACTAAATGTTACTCAAAATAAATAGGTCACTGGGTTAAGGTTTATGAAACTTTTTGGCCATAAAGAGATTAGTTTGTCTTGCCCTTGGCTGGGCTCATTATTTATTCTTAACTTTTAAGAATCTCGATGTCTTCCTCTACTTAAGAGAATCAAATTCAGTCTTTTGCTCATTCTCCTCAGTTCCCTTTTTGGTGTCTTCTTCCTTTTGGTAGTAACCATGATATCCATCAGTCTAACAAAGGACCATGTTAGATTGTAATATTTTCCCAAATATTACAAAGGAGCAAAAAAGGCTAAATTTAGCCCAGCTTTCTTCATTTCTCCAAACTAGTTCACACAGTACTGCAGTTATTTGGACACTTTTAATACTTTAACCTAAAACTTTCTTCAGTTCAGTTCAGTCACTCAGTCATGTCCAACTCTTTGTGACCCCATGAATCACAGCATGCCAGGCCTCCCTGTCCCTCACCAACTCCCGGAGTTTACTCAAACTCATGCCCATCGAGTCGGTGATGCCATCCAGCCATCTCATTCTCTGTCGTCCCCTTCTCCTGCCCCCAATCCCTCCCAGCATCAGGGTCTTTTCCAGTGAGTCAACTCTTCACATGAGGTGGCCAAAGTATTGGAGTTTCAGCATCAGCATCAGTCCTTCCAATGAACACCCAGGACTGATCATCTGCAGCAAACATCTCTTTCCCAATAGTTTCAACAAAAGACTCACTAAATATAATAAATTCTGACTGAGCCTTATGCCCATTCTAGAACCAAAGGTGGTGGCCAGAAGGCTTTATATATAGGACAAGTACTCCAAACCTGGAAAATCCCATGGACAGAGGGGCCTGGCAGGCTACAGTCTATGGGATCTCAGAAGAGTTGGACATGACTTAGTGACAACACAACAACAACCCATTTCACCATGTAGACTAATACAGAGGGAAGAAGAGAAATACCAAAAATACTGTTACTAGAAACAGGGAGAATAGATGTTGGACTACCCTAAAATCACTACCATGAGTATATAAGACCCTACTCAGAAATTGTAGAAGTCTTGGGAACGGCACTTTACTTTTTAACAAAGCCTGGAATAGAAATTTGAGCTAAGTCTTATAGAGATCTTAAGAGGCAGGAAGACATCATCTAATAAGTAGTTTGTGTTGGGGAAAAGAGGTCTAGGGACCTCCCTCTTGCTCCAGCAGCTAACAGTCTGTGCTCCCAAAGCAGGAGGCCTGGGTTTGATCTTCAGTCAGGGAATTGAACTAGATCCCACATGCTGCAACTAAGAGTTTGCGTGCTGTAGCAAATATCCTGAGTGCTACAACTAAGACCCAGAGCAGCCAAATAAATAAAATTTTAAAAAAGAGGTAGGTCTACCATGAAGCTAGTGAAGCTTAAGCTTTCCATATTTGACAGCAATCCTAGAAACTTTCCACGACACTACCATTGATGAATTATAATGCTGAAACAAAGTTTTCTAAGCCATCAATAGTAAAATATTTAAACAATTCATACTAAAGGGAAGAGTACCTATTTTTCCTCTCTATAAAAATGTTATTATTAAATTAATGTAATATGAAGGGGTGATCAAATATTATGCAGCCTAAAACTTGACAAAGGTACTTTCAAGGTGTGTCAAATATTCATTCATAATAATGTCATGCTGTTTATCAGGATTTTGTTATGTTTGTGGTATTTTTCAAATCTCTCTAGCTTGTAATTTGTCTTTTTTCTCATTCAAATTAAATATTCACATAGGTACTTATGCATTTGTAATTATTGTTCATTTTCTTAAAGAGATCACCAAAACTATATAAGCTGCAGACCTCATAGAACCTGTATTTATCCCTGGATTCATCCTTTTAGAAGGACCCAAAGAGTGGCCCAGAGCTTCATGGTTACTTTCAGTGTTAATTACTCAGTCGTGTTTGACTCTTTTTGACCCCATGGACTGTAATCCATCAGGTTCCTACTGGAGTGGGGTAGCCATTTCCTTCTCCACAGGATCTTCCCAACCCAGGGATCAAACTCAGGTCTCCCGCATTGCAGGCAGATTTTTTATCATCTGAGCCACCAGGGAAGCTCCTTTCCCAGCAATCTCTGACCAGAAGTCCTTATACCGTAAACCTAAGGAGGGGAAGGTATCTGTGGCTCTGCATTCCCAGCTTAATTTCCAAGGTCACTCCTCTTGGGTAAGTCTTTTTTTAATATTAAAAAAATATATATGTATATATTTTTGGCCCTGTGGCATGCAGCATCTTAGTTCCCCAATCAGGGATCAAACTTAACCAGGGAAGTCCCTGGACAAGCATAATTGCCTTCCCTTTGAACCAACCAGCCTATGAGAAAGGGATATATTGACTGGTTTCAGTCAATCACAGCCCAATCCTGGATTAGGGGTGGGGTCAATCCCATCCAAACCAGGTAAGTGAGAACAGAGACAGAGGGGTAATTTTCCAAAGAAACTAGATGCCCTGGAATCAAGGAGGAGGAGATGATGTACAGAAAGCAGTAGGTATCTCAAAGCTGAGACTTGCCTTGGGTGTGAAATTTAAGAGGGCACCAAAAATTCAGCAAGTTAAATAATATTTTAATGCACTTAAAAAAAAAAAACTGAACCAGAGAACTACAGCATGCAGGCTGGCTGCTTTTTTAAAAAAAATATATATGAAACACTTCAGGAATTTGCATGTCATCCTTTCAGGGACCAGGCTAGTCTTCTCTGTATCGTTCCAATCTTACTATATGTGCTGCCAAAGTGAGCACCTGCTTGCATTTTGTTTTTATTAATAAGTAACTTTTTTAACAGCAGCGAGGCTACCTCCCTGGGGAGTTAGACTCTGCCTCACCACTGACTGAGAAATTTTCGATGTTCTAGAAGAAACTTTCTGGGTCCTAGGGCTTCTTGGAACTCAGGAATTGTGAGATGTTCTTATCCTATGTGCGTGCATGCTCAGACGCTAAGTCACATCTGACTGTGACCCCATGGACTGTAGCCTGCTAGGCTCCTCTGTCCATAGGATTTCCTAGGCCAGAATACTGGAGTGTGTTGCCATTTCCTTCTCCAAAGGATCTTCCCAACCCAGGGATCGAACTCATGTCTCCTGCACTGCCAGATGGATTCTTTACCACTGAGTCACCAGGGAAGCCCTTCTTATCCTATACCTGTTCCAGAGTTAGTCGCTCAGTTGTGTCTGACTCTTTATGACCCCATGGACACCAGGCTCCTCTACTAATGGAATTCCCCAGGCAAGAATAATGGAGTGGGTTGGAGAAGATTCCCTTGTCCATGGGATTTTCCCTATCCCAGGGATCAAACCTGGATCTCTTCATTGCAGGCAGACTCCTTACCGTCTGAGCCACCAGGCTGTAAGTCAGCCCTAAATTGGCCTCCTGATTCAGAGAGGTGTGGGAAAGCAGAGGATGCTCCATTTCCCTAATGATTAGGATCATCCCTTGTTGCTCAGCTGGTAAGGAATCCACCTGCAGTGCAGGAGAGCTGGGTTCAATCCCTGGGTTGAGAAGATCCCCTGGAGAAGGGAAAGGCTACCCTCTCCAGTATTCTGGCCTGGAGAATTCCATGGACACAGTCCATGGGGTCACAAAGAGTTGGACATGACTGAGCAACTTGGGCTTCCCTTATAGCTCAGTTGGTAAAGAATCTGCCTGCAATACAGGAGAGCCTAGTTTGATTCCTGGGTCAGGAAGATCGGCTGGAGAAGCGATAGGCTACTCACTCCAGTATTGTTGGGCTTCTCTTGTGGCTCATCTAGTAAAGAATCTGCCTGCAGTGTGGGAGATCTGGGTTGGGAAGATCCCCTGGAGAAAGGAAAGGCTACCCACTCCAGTATTCTGGCCTGGAGAATTCCATGGACTGTATAGTCCCTGGGGTTGCAAAGAGTTGGACGTGACTGAGCGACTTTCACTCACTCCCATATTAAAAGCACAAGCCTTTCACTTGATTTTGAAGAAAGAAGAATGGTGGGAGGCCTTGTATTCAAGCAGAGCCTCTGCCCTACATCTCTAGCTGCACACTCACCATCCTCAACCCCAAGCTGACAAGGGCAGGCTCAGCCAGCTTGCTGGCGATGCCACATGAGATCTGCTGGGGACAGATGGAGGAAGAGGCAGGCAGACACTATCCAGCTTGCTTCCAGCCCAAGGCAGGCCTTGTTATTTGATGTGGGTGCACTGTGGGCTTCACTTACTGAGCTAGGCTTTATGTTTTCTGACAGCTCATAAAAAATCAACCCCATTGCATGCTGCCAGAAGCTTGTGCCTAGAAACAGCCCCAGGTGTTGGTAAAAGGGAAAAGTGCATCCTTCCTTCTGACTGCATGTGAGACTAGAGAGCCAGAATTTCATCAACAGGACCACAGGTAACCAATAGAAGTGACTAGTAACTCATAGGTGATCCAAACATGTCATTTTAAATAACAGTATCTATTTACTTCTAAAAAACACATTCTTGGAAATGTCAATAAGAGCCATTTGTCAGCTCTGTGACCCTGGTGAGTCATCAGGACACTTAACCATGTGGGTTCTCAGTCTCTCCAAATGGAGGTAAGGGGCAGAAATTGAGTCATCATCTCTGAGGTCCTTTCCAGCTCTGGCAGCTATAGTCTTACAGGATGGGGGTCACTTCCCTCCCTTCCCTTCCCAAGCAGAAGTAGGCAGCCCCAAGACAGCTGTATTCTCTAGAGGACCATGGCAGAAAATATGGTCAGAGCATTAAAAAGCTGTCTATACTGGCAAGGGAGACTGATGTGTAAAATATATAGATATATATTTTTTTTTCCCCCAAAATCTGTCACTTACTATTAGAACTTATTTTAAAATAACCTCAGGACTTCCCTGGTGATCCAGTGGCTAAGACTCAGTACTCCCAATAGCAGGGGGCTCAGGTTCAATCCCTGGTCAGGGAACTAGATGCCACATGTTGGAACAGAGGGGTCATGTGCAGTAACTAAAGACCCTGAATGCTGCATAGAAGATTGAAGAAACTGCAACTAAGACTCAGTGCAGCCAAACAAATAAATAAAAATTAATATTTTAAAAATTTAGGGACTTCCCTGGTGGCTCAGTGGTAAAGAATCCAACTGTCAAGGCAGGAGACACGGGTTTGAACCCTGATCCAGGAAGATCCCACATGCTGCAGAGCAACTAAGCTCGTGTGCCACAAGTACTGAGCCTGTGCTCTAAAACCCAGGAGCCACAACTACTGAGCCCATGTGCTGCAACTACTGAAGCCTGCACGCTCTAGAGCTCATGCTCTGCCCCAAGAGAAGCCACCGCAGTGAGAAGCCCATGCGCCGTAACTAGAGAGTAGTCCCTGCTCGCTGCAACTACAGAAAAGCCTACTCAGCAAGAAGACCCAGCACAGTCAAAAATAAATAAATAATAATTTTTTTTTAAGTCTAGAAATAATCTCAGGAATATGTTACATATCACATTTGTGATCACTCAGTTCCTTTGAGAAGCGGATGCCAAGAGGGGCCTAGACATATAGGAGATTTACTGAGGAAACATCTGTGAGGGAAAAGCACAGAGGGAGCCAGCGGAGGTGGGAGAGAGATCCAGGCCCCGAAGCAGGTCTGTCACTTATGAGACGGGGGAGGAGGCGGGGAGGCGGGGGAGGAAAGGTCTCAGGCTGTAGGTGCTCTAAGAACATTTCGGATCCACTGAAATCAGTTTCCGAGGACTGCTACAACAAAGGACCATGGACTGCGTGGCCTAAAGAATGGAAACTTTCCTATAGTTCTGGAGGCTACATTTCTGAGATCAAGGTGTTAGCAGGATTGGTTTTATTCCAAGGGCTTTCTTCTTGACTTGTAGACACCTGTCCTCTCCCTGTGTCTGTACTTCATTTTCCCTCTGTATAGGTCTATATCATAACATCTTCTTCTTGTGTTTTAGGATTTATTTGTTTGTTTGTTTGCACCGGGTCTTAGATGGAGCATGCAGGATGTTTTATCTGTGGCATGTGGGATCTAGTTCGTGACCAGGGATCGAACCTAGGCCCCTTGTTTTGGGAAAATAGAGTCTTAGCCACTGGACCACCAGGGAAATCCCCCTAATCTCCCCTTCTGATAAGGAAACCAGTCATATTGGATTAAGGTCCACCATCATGACCTCATTTTAACTTGTTTTTGTTTAGTCACAAAGTCATGTCTGACTCTTTTGACCCCATGGACTGTAGCCCACCAGGCTCCTCTATCCATGAGATTTCCCAGGCAAGAATACTGGAGTGGGTTGCCACTTCCTTCTCCAGGGATCTTCCAAACCCAGAGATAAAACCCACATCTTCTGCATTGGCAGGCTGATTATTTACCACTGAGCCACCTGGGGAGCCCCCATTTTAACTTAATTACCTCTTAAAAGTCATATTCTGAGGTACTAGGGTTAGGACTTCAACATAGGAACTTTGGGGGAATGCAATTCACTCCGTAACAGGCAAGAAGGATGTCCTCAAGCCAGTTGCCCATCAGAGGAACCATGTGTCTCATAGCAATGGGACACCTTGAGTATACTCGCTATGTTCTGTTCTTGGCTGGAAGCCAGCCCACAGGACACATGGCCTTGTGCAAACACTGTGGTGCATTCAAAGGGGCCAGATCTGGGGCCCTCAGTTAATTATCCCACTGCTGGCAGGAGACCTATGGTGCATTTTCATGGTCACTGTGACATTCAGTCTTCATTTACTAAATTGTTCAAGAAAAATAAAGTAACCACCTATTAGGTACTAGGTGAGTCTCAGCCCTGATTGTCTGACATCAAAACTACTCATAGAAATTTTGTTTTCCAGTGCATTTTTCTGGGCCCATCTCTGCAGGGGGTCACTGTCCTTGAGAGTTGGTGTGCCAGGTGCTGGGGTGGGGAGGGTACTGAATGGGACAGCCTCTGCCCACCAGAGCTCCAAGCCAGCAGATGGAATTAACAGCTTCAAAAGCCTCGTGCACAGAATTGCAGCCACATTACAATGCCTGGTTAAATCAGTAACTAGAATCAGCTGGCTGCAAGAAGGACTTGTTATGACTGTTGTCAATCAGTAACAAATAATAAAGTTCCATAAGGATAGGCTCAGAGGTTCTCATTCATCCTGTTTTCCCCCTCAGTTCTTCCTTGCTAGGAGCTTCATCTGCACATCTTCCAGCTAAAACCAGGAGGAATGACTCAACTCATACTGCTGCGAGACCCCCTGCAAAGGGCAAACCCCAGTGCCAACATGCTCACTCCCACAGTGCATCCTCCAGCTTCATCTGGTGGCTATCATCTTGGCTGCATTCACAAACCTCCAATGCCATGGAAGCACATTCCCCTCCTAGTTCCAGCAAAGGGAAAAAGGGCTACAGGTTTGATCCTCTACCCTGATGTGGAATGTGAAGGAAAGACCAGGCTTTTCAATCCTGTCTTGCCTTTTACCAGGCATCTCAATTTCCTTACCTGTTCTTTGGAAGTAATAGTAACTACCCTGCAAAGTTGTTGTGAGGATTAAGACATTGAAGGTAAGAATGTCTGCTATGACTATGAGCTCATAGTTGGTATGTTATAAATACTGAGCCTTCCCACCCCAATCATCAACAAATTATTTTCTCTAGAGTTAGAACAAAAATTCTCTTGTCAAAACCATTGAGGAAATACAAAAACTCCAGCTTCCATTTTCCTTGAAATTCCCCACTTTTACCTCCTTTATGTACCTGGGAGCTGCCACAGCAGCTGAAACCCACTCTCTGGAAAGGCTCTGACGTCAATCTTTGCCACCTTAGGTGAATTTCTACTTCTCTGAACATTCCATCCAGAAGCTTGCTATGATAACTATTCAGCCCCACCAGGGAAAAAAGAGGCTTGGTAAAGAAAACCACATCAATAGCAAGGACCTTTCTGGTGGCCTCAATCACACCAGATAGGTGTCCTCCTCTTACGGGGTGGCCTTGGTTGGAAGGGCAGTGTAAGGTAAGAAGGATCATCCCCCCAGGAGAGTGCAGACATTTATAGTAGAAACTATCTCTCTTCTATCAAGCTAAATCTTACCCTGGATCCTGATATTTATAAAACAGGAACATATCCTATTTCATCAATATAAAAATTTTCAGTGCAATTGTATAACCTCTGCTCATTATAACCCAAAAACGTATGAACAAGAAGATTGTGTTGAAATTAGGACATTATATGACAGTTACATTTTCTATCATCTTCAATAACTTGTTTGAATTGTTCAGGATCTAGGAAACTGGGCTGCATGTTGTTAATGGTCCCAGTCTTTTAACAGCTCTTCTGTCAATCTTGGGAGACACTTTGAGAAAAACATCCCTAAAGCTTGTATAGGTCCATCTAGTCAAAGCTATGGTATTTCCAGTAGTCATATATGGATGTGAGAGTTGCACCACAAATAAAACTGAGTGCCAAAGAATTGATGCTTTTGAACTGTGGTGTTCAATAGACCCTTGAGAAGACTTCTGAGAGTCCCTTGGACTGCAAGGAGATCAAACCTGTCAATTCTAAAGGAAATCAGTCCTGAATATTCATTGGAAGGACTGATGCTGAAGCTGAAGCTTCAATACTTTGGCCACCTGATGTGAAGAACTGACTTACTGGAAAAACCCTAATGCTGGGAAAGATTAAAGGCAGGAGTAGAAGGGGAGAACAGAGGATGAGATGGTTGGATGGCATCACTGGCTCGATGGACATGAGTTTGAGTAAACTCCAGGTGTTGGTGATGGACAGGGAAGCCTGGCATGCTGCAGTCCATAGGGTCGCAAAGAGCTGGACATGACTGAGCAACTGAACTGAACTGAACTGAAAACTTGAAGATATATATGTGTACATGTATATATCCATGTGTAGATATATATATGTATATATCCATGTGTGTGTATATATATATATATATATGTATATATCCACCAGCACCAAGAATGGACAACCGTTGCTTATTATCTATAACATATTTTCATGTTGTAACACGTTCCTAATTCACTAGTTATCAAGTTACCACCTAGGTGAGAATAACTCTGTAATGACGCATCTGCACTTGGCCCAGCCTTCAATCCAGTGAGGTCCACGCGGCTGTGCTAAGACACATGCATAGCCTTGACCTTCACACAAGACCAGCAAGGAGTGGCAAGCTTCCAGATCAATATACATCTACAAGAGATTTCAATATATGCACAGCTGAGATGTTTCAACAAGATTTTTCCCAGGGCTACAGAAAAAGTTCACATGTAAATATATATTCATATGCTCATACTTCCTATGGTTAAAATTACACTGGATCTGTTCGATTACTCTTACCGTCTTTTACTCTTGTTTAAAGTCACTTTCACTTTATGGGAAATAGACGGGGAAACGGTGGAAACAGTGTCAGACTTTATTTTTTGGGCTCCAAAATCACTGCAGATGGTGACTGCAGCCATGAAATTAAAAGACGCTTACTCCTTCGAAGGAAAGTTATGACCAACCTAGACAGCATATTAAAAGGCAGAGACATTACTTTGCCAACAAAGGTCCATCTGGTCAAGGCTATGGTTTTTTCAGTGGTCATGTATGGATGTGAGTTGGACTGTGAAGAAAGCTGAGCGCCGAAAAATTGATGTTTTTGAACAGTGGTGTTGGAGAAGACTCTTGAGAGTCCCTTGGACTGCAAGGAGATCCAACCAGTCCATCCTAAAGGAGATCAGTCCTGGGTGTTCATTGGAAGGACTGATGCTGAAGCTGAAACTCGAGTACTTTGGCCACATCATGCGAAGAGTTGACTCATTGGAAAAGACCCTGATGCTGGGAGAGATTGGGGGCAGGAGAAGAAGGGGACGACAGAGGATGAGATGGCTGGATGGCATCACCAACTTGATGGACATGAGTTTGAGTAAACTCCGGGAGTTGGTGATGGACAGGGAGGCCTGGCGTGCTGCGATTCATGGGGTCGCAAAGAGTCGGACACGACTGAGCGACTGAACTGACTGACTGAAAGCTGCTTTCATTTTTTAACGAAATTTGACTCAAGAGTTTGCAGAGTCCCTGAATCATTGAAAAAGCAAGAGAGTTCCAGAAAAACATCTATTTCTGCTTTATTGACTATGCCAAAGCCTTTGACTGTGTGGATCACAATAAACTCCGGGAGTTGGTGATGGACAGGGAGGCCTGGTGTGCTGCAGTTCATGGGGTCACAAAGAGTCGAACACGACTGAGCAACTGAACTGAACTGAACTGAAGCATCTCTGCAGGACCCCGATCCCTGCCCAAATTGAGCCCAATATAGTTGGAGGAATAAGGCCCAGAGAAATGTGGGGTCCTGCCTGGTTCACACAGCCCATTCAAGGCACCACTACAATGAGAACCTTTAACTTCAGCCTCCTTGGTCAGTGCTCTTAACAAGACACCAGAGTTCCAGGAGGTTCCTAGTGCCCCCACAGTAAGGGCAGTGACAGATGTCAGCACATAGCCAAGCCTGAAATCCTTTCCCAAAGGAGGGAGAAAATTCTCAAAATGACTGGTGGCCTTTATGACTCAGACTGTGCTGTGGAGCATGGAAAAATAATGGTTTGTTTGGCTTGGTTTACTTTCTGAGAAAGAGAGGCCAAGCTACATCACCCCAAGGTATGGTGACACTGAGTCTGAGCTGTGACCTTCAGTGAATGTGGGGAAGGGATTCGGCACCCGTGGGCTGGGGCTGAAGATAGAGGGTTGGGGACCGGGTTTGAGTCTGGGCCAACAGAAGGGCAAGCCCAGGAGGCCTGAGGCAACACTCTCTCCATCTGCCAGACAGTTGCAACAGCTATTTTAAGCCCTGGCTGGAGGCCAGCCTTGATTGATTTCAGCAATAAAATTACATGTTCCAAAACTCATCTCTTTTGGACCATCAATGACAAAGAGAGCTATTACAGAATGTCAAATCTGTCCCTGTGTTTGGGACACATCTCTGTATTAATACTTGTTTGGCCTCTACAAATGATTCATGTGGGGCAGCGGAATGACTGAGTCACTGTCAGAATAATTTACTCACATCTCTCTCATCATTATTGTGCATTCTTTCCTAGAGCCAAACATTACTCACATGTCTCTTTGACCCACGTTAATATGAATGTCACCGATGGGCTGTTTTCTCTCTGCTGAGCTGAGATGTGGTAAACAGGAAAATAAGATGAAAAGCATTTCCCATGATAGTTATGGAACCCTGTGGTTAAAAGGCCAACCCACATTTTCTAATCATGGAACAAAAGAATGATGATCAAACTTGGAATTAACAAATTCTACCTCTGTCCACACCTCAGCTACTTCAAAGGGTTTTCTAGTGCTGCTTCAGTGAGGTCAATTTCCCCCTCCTACCCACAGGCATCCTTTTGCTGCCCCAGGCTCAAGAAGCAACTGTGCACCATCCTCTTTGTTCAGACTCCCCTTCCTTTAGGCAAAAAGAACAGAAATCCTCTCCAACTAGCTCAGCAAAAAGCAGGGACTATATGGACTTCCTTGGTGGTCTAGTGGCTAAGACTCTGCGTTCCTAATGCAGGGGGTTAGGTTTGATCCCTGATCAGGGAACTAGATCCTACATTTGCAACTAAAAATTCTGCATGCCATAA
Organism: Cervus elaphus; assembly: GCF_910594005.1. Taxonomy (NCBI): domain Eukaryota; kingdom Metazoa; phylum Chordata; class Mammalia; order Artiodactyla; family Cervidae; genus Cervus; species Cervus elaphus. The sequence goes on from NC_057826.1 coordinate 52,868,696, forward strand.
ATAAGACCCAAATGCAGCCAAATAAATAAACATTGAAAAAAAAAACAAAAAAACAGAGACTATGTTGGAAGGAAAGTGGGGTTTCTCTCAGGAAGCTAAGCTAGTGAGGAGATAGGACATACTTGGGAGAGCTAGAGTTCTCTAAAGAGATACATTTTTAACAATTTAAGGAGACATGTGGGTAGCAGGGTCACTGAGCTCCTGTTGCCAGGTTAGGAGAAGTATGATGTCAAGAGGTTTGACAGTAAGTCCAGCCCACCTGACACTGCACCATGGGGAGGAACAACTGTAATTACACAACACAAGAAACCAACGCGTCATCTACTTCTACCTGTGCCAAGTGGCCATTCTTCTGTTCAAATCTGGTTCAAAGCATGGCCTGTGCTCCACACACCCTGTGATCCATCAGAACACAAGGACTGCAGGCTAAATTCCAAATACCCAAGACCGAAATCTTCAGTTTGGCCTAAGAGAATGGCTCGATCTTTGAAATTTTATTGTGTTATCCTGTACAGGACATTCTCTGTACTAGTTTGTTGTAGTTATAAAGCAGTTAGCAAGACAGCTTACATTTGCACTTAATCAACATTTTATATCCTATACATCTCTGCCCCCAATTTTTTTTCTGTTCAAAATCCATTCTTTAAGAGAAAAAAAAAATCATTGGAGAAATGTGTGTTAAAAAACAACAACAAAAACCATCTAACAACTGATGTGCCAATAGTCAAATCTGTGACTTGTAGAGAAGGTGGTCAAACAGTGGCACATGATATACCTATATCATATCCACCCACCAGCACTTCAAGGCCTGCCCTCAACCAGGACTCAGACTCACCATCAGACACTCAGGGTCAGGCTGACTAGTGCTCCCCAGGGCTAGAGTGACTATGCTCTGGCTCCCAGAAACCTGCAAAGTGCCTAGAATCTAGTTAGCTTCTCTCTTTGCTTTTCTCCATTGTTTCTAAAGAGCGTGCCACACCCTCCTCATTTTGCAGGGGGCAGTTTTCTAACTTCATGTATAAGTAGTCTTGCCCTATGAGTGCCACGAAAATGGAAGACATAAGGCTTGTATAGGCTGTAAAGCAAGCTCTCCATCATTAATTGCAGCACATACCAGTGCTGTGGTGATGTGTTTTCTCACACTGCGAAGGTTGACTCCCATGCGTCCATTTGGATTTAAGGTTTTGTTTCTTCAAAACATGGGTGTATTTTTTCCAAGATACTCCTAAAAATATTGAGTTGGCCTAAAGATTTGTTTGGGTATTCCATAATATCTTATGTAACAAACATTTTGGCCAACTCAATATAAACAGAGAATATTCATGAGTGGAGGAAAGCAGAGTAGTTGCCCTGCTGTCCACTGGGCAAGGAATACAGGGATAGTCTGAGAAGACAGAAGACATGGAAGGGCAAGAAATTTGGCCTAAATGGCTGCTGCCACAAGGAAGATGGTTAGTGTCTAAGCATGACTTGCCATGTGAATATGTGCATGTTCAGTCACTCAGTCATGCTCAAATCTTTGTGACTTCATGGACTGTAGCCCACCAGGTTCCTCTGTCCATGGAATTCTCCAGACAAGAATACCAGAGTGGGTTGCCATTTCCTACTCCAGGGGACCTTTTCTACTCCAGGGATCAAACTTGTATCTCATGTATTGGCAAGCGAATTCTTTACTACTGTGCCACCTGGGAAGCCCATGTGAATAGGAAACACAGACCAATTTCATTTGAACTAACACCCCTGGAGCTCCAGGCAGTTTCCCTGAGGGGTAGGGGGCTTGTTAGGTACAACCACCATTTTGCTGAAGATGATATTTCATCTCTTGCACAAGGACATATTCTATTAAATTAATGGCCCTGGAAGGACAACTAGTGGTCTTGATCTGCCAGTCATGGAACTGTCAACCATGGACCCACCCACCATCCTTGTCAGGTTTTCCTATGGGAGTGTTTGCCCCAACCCTGCTTAGAAATAGGGCACTGGCTTTGGCCAGTCTATCACAGTTGAGAAAATAAATGAAAAATAAAAAAGGAGAACACAGAAGCCAGGGAAGGGAGAAGAGCCCAGATGAAATTCCTTTCAAGATTCCCTCTGTGGAATGCAAGGATTCTTTAATATTCACAAATGAATCAATGTAATACACCACATTAACAAATTGAAAGAAAAAAACCATATGATTATCTCAATAGAAGCAGAAAAAGCCTTTGACAAAAATCAACATCCATTTATGATAAAAACTCTCCAGAAAGCAGGAATAGAAGGAACATACCTCAACATAATAAAAGCTATATATGACAAACCCACAGCAAACATTATCCTCAATGGTGAAAAATTGAAAACATTTCCCCTAAAGTCAGGAACAAGGCAAGGGTGCCCACTCTCACCACTACTATTCAACATAATTTTGGGAGTTTTGGCCACAGCAATCAGAGCAGAAAAAGAAGTAAAAGGAATCCAAATAGGAAAAGAGAAGTAAAACTCCCACTGCTTGCAGATGACACGATCCTCTACATAGAAAACCCTAAAGACTCTACCAGAAAATTACTAGAGCTAATCAATGAATATAGTAAAGTTGCAGGATATAAGATTAACAGAGAAATCCCTTGCATCCCTATGTACTAACAATGAGAAAACAGAAAGAGAAATTAAGGAAACAATACCATTCACCATTGCAACGAAAAGAATAAAATACTCAGCAATATATCTATCTAAAGAACCAAAAGACCTATATATAGAAAACTATAAAACACTGATGAAAGAAATCAAAGAGGACACAAATAGATGGCGAAATATACCGTGTTCATTGATTGGAAGAATCAATATTGTGAAAATGACTATACTACCCAAAGCAATCTATAGATTCATTGCAATCCCTATCAAGCTACCAATGGTATTTTTCACAGAACTAGAACAAATAATTTCACAATTTGTATGGAAGTACAAAAAAAATCGAATAGCCAAAGCAAGCTTGAGAAAGAAGAATGGAACTGGAGGAATCAACCTGCCTGACTTCAGGCTCTACTACAAAGCCACAGTCATCAAGACAGTATGGTACTGGCACAAAGACAGAAATATAGATCAATGGAACAAAATAGAAAGCCCAGAGATAAATTCACATACCTATGGACACCTTATCTTCGACAAAGGAGGCAAGAATATACAATGGAGAAAAGACAATCTCTTTAACAAGTGGTGCTGGGAAAACTGGTCAACCACTTGTAAAAGAATGAAACTAGAACACTTTCTAACACCATACACAAAAATAAACTCAAAATGGATTAAAGATCTAAATGTAAGACCAGAAACTATAAAACTCTTAGAGGAGGACATAGGCAAAACACTCTGTGACATAAATCACAGCAAGATCCTCTATGACCCACCTCCCAGAATATTGGAAATAAAAGCAAAAATAAACAAATGGGACCTAATTAAACTTAAAAGCTTTTGCAAAACAAAGGAAACTATAAGCAAGGTGAAAAGACAGCCTTCAGAATGGGAGAAAATAATAGCAAAGGAAGCAACAAAGAATTAATCTCAAAAATATACAAGCAACTCCTGCAGCTCAATTCCAGAAAAATAAACGACCCAATCAAAAAATGGGCCAAAGAACTAAACAGACATTTCTCCAAAGAAGACATACAGATGGCTAACAAACACATGAAAAGATGCTCAACATCACTCATTATTAGAGAAATACAAATCAAAACCACAATGATGTACCATTTCATGCCAATCAGAATGGCTGCTCTCCAAAAGTCTACAAGCAATAAATGCTGGAGAGGGTGTGGAGAAAAGGGAACCCTCTTACACTGTTGGTGGGAATGCAAACTAGTACACCACTATGGAGAACAATATGGATATTCCTTAAAAAACTGGAAATAGAACTGCCATATGACCCAGCAATCCCACTCCTGGGCATACACACTGAGGAAACCAGAACTGAAAGAAACACATGTACCCCAGTGTTCATCGCAGCACTGTTTATAATATCCAGGACATGAAAGCAACCTAGATGCCCATCAGCAGATGAATGAATAAGAAAGCTGTGGTACATATACACAATGGAATATTACTCAGCCATTAAAAAGAATACATTTGAATCAGCTCTAATGAGGTGGATGAAACTGGAGCCCATTATACAGAGTGAAGTAAGCCAGAAAGAAAAACACCAATACAGTATACTAAAGCATATATATGGAATTTAGAAAGATGGTAACGATAACCCTATATGCAAGACAGCAAAAGAGACACAGATGTATAGAACAGACTTTTGGACTCTGTGGGAGAAGGTGAGGGTGGGATGATCTGAGAGAATACATTGAAACATGTATATTATCAAGTGTGAAACAGATCGCCAGTCCAGGTTTGATGCATGAGACAAATGCTCAGGGCTGGTGCACTAGGATGACCCAGAGGGATGGGATGAGGAGGGAGGTGGGAGGGGGGTTCAGGATGGGGAACACATGTAAATCCATGGCTGATTCATATCAATGTATGGCAAAAACCACTACAACATTGTAAAGTAATTAGCCTCCAACTAATATAAATAAATGAAAAAAAAAAAGATTCCCTCTGTGGACTTCCCTGATGGCCCAGTGGATAGGACTCCATGCTTCCTTGCAAGGGGCACAGGCTTGATCCCTGGTTGGGAAACTAAGATTCCACATGCTGTAGGACAAGGTCAGAAAACAAAACAAAACCAAAAGACTCCCTCCATGCCAGGCACATGCTTTCCATCAGGCCTGAGAATCCACTATTCTTTCTGACAGCACAAGAGCTGGTATACTGTGCCCTTCAGACTAGAGAGGAAAGAGGCTCAAGGGGTTAAGTGACCTGCCCATGGACACACAGTTGACTAGTGGCAGTGCCAAGATTCAACCCCGAGGCTCTCTGCCTCTAAAGCTCGTGAGCACTCATCGCTGTCCCCACTGCTGGGGATTATCTCATTTTCCTTATCAGGCTGTCAAGGAGTAATTACCTCGCAATTCCCTCCTGTCTCATTCTTTCCATTACCATCATCCTCACACGTTAACATAGATCAGGCTCTGTCAGCACGTGGTCAGCCGTCACCCCTGCCGATGGCTGTCCCATATTGGTCCCTTAGGCCAACACACTACCTGTGCACCCCACTCACTCTGCCCATATGGTGGCCCCAGCTGTCCCATGACCTCCTGCTCCCACTCACTTTTGCTCTGGTCCCAATTCCATTGGTGTCCTAATGGTCAAAGAAGACAGCTACAGGGACAAGAAATACACAGTGACCAAAACTGTCAGAACAGTCTGCCCTGAAATTCATGCGCACTCAGGGGCAATCCCACAGTGGGCTGGAGGACAGAACGTGCAGCAAGGAGAGGGCCTGGAACCCTGGGAAGTCCGCCCTTCCCACAGGGCCTGGCCCTGGCGCCCCCTAGAGGCCACTGAGTGCAACAATGCTTATTCAGTCCAGGAAATCACTGTCTGTAAGGGGTTCTTCAGCCTGATTGCTGTCATAGCTCCAGTGACAGGGAGCGTACCACCTCTTTCCACTGCCAGACAGCCCTCATCATCAGAAAGACCACACCGATGTTCTCATGCATCTCTTCTGATCTTCTTACCCAGATTTATGAAAACGACTCTTCATTTTCCCATAGGTCTTCTCCTTTATTTCATTTTGTTAAGCAAAAGCAGTCTTTTTTAAAAATTTACTTAGCTGGGTGGAGTCTTAATAGTGGCATGTGGGAGCTGGTTCCCTGATCAGGGATCGAACCCAGGCCCCCTGCCTTGGGAGCACGGAGCCTTAACCACTGGACCACCAGGGGAGCCCCAGATCTTCTCCTTTAGAAGCTGAGCATTCCCAGGACCTTCAATAACCCCCTGCTGGTTTGATTCCTGGATCAGAAAGATCCCCTGGGGAAGGGCATGGCAATCCTCTCCAGTATTCTTGGCTGGAGAATCCCATGGACAGAGGTGCCTGGTGGGCTACAGTCCACAGAGTTGCAAAGAGTTGGACACGACTGACGTGTCCTAGCACGCATGCATGTAGGGTGTTTTCAGGGCTCTAGGACATTCCAGTGTCTGTTCTGGGATGTCCTCCTCTGTATCAAAGTCCCTTTTAACCTGAGCACCCAAAACTGAACTCTGAGCAGACATTGTCTGCTCTGCAAATGAAAGACTATTTTTCATCCAAATACCATACTCTGATTCTTTTAACATCATTAATGATTTTCTGGTTATTGGATACAAATGCTTCCAACAAGATTCTTAGGTTTAAATTCAGTTTTCTGATAGCCAGACATACCATTCTCTCATACCATTGTCTCCTATACACATCAATCAAGGCAAGACTGTACATTTCCATCCATGACATTCCACCTTGATGGCATCAGGCAGCTGTACCACCTTGCTGAAATTGTTTTGGGCCCTAATTGTAGAATTACATCAAATTCACTATCATTTGTCTTTCTATAAATCTCAAATTTGATTAAGACATATAGTGTGAGTCTGAGTCACTGATATGAACCCTGAACATGACTGTTAAAGATCAAAGCTTCTCAGAAGGTATTTAGAAGCTTTCTTCCAGTCTGTCACCCATTCTTCAATCAATAATGTTTTAGATTCCGTCTTTTAAGAAGTCACAGATTAATCTCTCTCCTAACTCAATCAGCATTTCTTCATTTTATAACTTTAATGGCTCTTACAGTCCAGATACACCATACCTGCTACATACATACCCCCAATCTGATCGACCAGTAGTCCCATTGGGAAGGGAAATAAAAGATCTGGGTGTGATTTACAGTGAGTCACTGCTGGCTCCAGGTGAATTTCTACTTGCTTGACTAAGAATTCACAAAACATTCACTTGATAATTCCCTAGAGACTTTCCAGATTCCACCTTCTTTCCTTTTTTAAAAGAAGTCTTTATTTATTACAATATTGCTTTTGTTATATGTTTTGGTTTTTTGGCCAAAAGGAATGTAGGCTCTCAGCTCCCTGACCCAGGATCTAATCCAACCCCCCTGCAATAAAAGATGAAGTATTAACCACTGGGCTGCTGGGTTAAGTCCTGATTCTACCTTCTTTCCTTTTTTGACAATTAGGGCAGTGTTTTCTTTCTTTCTTTTCTTTTCTTTTCTTTTTTGAGGTTGGAATTGCTTTTATTGGGGCGAGCATGGCAGGCCCACCATGGTCAGCTTAGTGTTCTGCCCTCCAAAGCAGTCAAAGCCGGGCACCTCCCCCCGCCACCTACATGGGTTAGTGGAACATGCAGAGCTCATTCAGAGGGTGGAGGTGGGGGAGGAGGTGGGGTTCAGCGGGGAGCTGCCAGGGCCTGGGGCCGATGGAACAGGAGCAGATGGCACCGGCTGGCTGCCTTGGTCAGCATGGACTGCCCAGGCAGTGTCCCAGGCCAACAGGGGGGCGGAGAAGCTCGCTGGGGGAGGCAGGCAGCACCTGGGGGGCCCACAGGCCTCAGGATGCCAGCATGCCTGAGAGCTGGGCAGTGGCAAGACTTTCACCAGGAGGGAGGCAGCTGCCACCCCAGGTCTGGGTCCTTGGGGCCTGGGGTGTGAAGGGGGTCACAGAAGGCACTTGTTAGGGAGCTGAGGCTGGAAAGCCGAAGCCTGAGGCCTGGGGGTGGGGGGCCTGGCCCGGGACGGCTGGGTCTAGACCAGTGTTTTCTTATCTTCAGCCTTTCCATACCTTCCTGTTTTTCATAATTCCTCAGAGATGACTGACAGGCATTCTAGTCCATTTACCTGCAATTTGACTGAACCAGGATATGAACTTATTCAAAACAGGTGTTTTTTTTTCCCCCATTCCTTCCCCTACCTTGGGCTTCCATTTCCTGGTCCCCATGTTTTGCATTGTGTCGATCATTAACCTTGATAGAAGGGCAAAGTTAAAAAACAGGTGCATTTTCTCTTTGTCACTTTAAACATGATATCATCTACCCCAAACAGGCTCACGCCTTTGTAGTTCTTCCTGCCCTGAACCAAATAAAAGCAGTCATTATTCTTGTTCTTCAAACCTAAGTTCACCCTGCCCTTTATTCATCCTGTTTCTATCTTTACAAATTTATTCATTCATTCACCCACCGGATGAACTTTTGTTAGGAAATCTGTATCTTGTTCCCCAAATAAGATAAGTAATTACATCCTATTGATGCATTCTTCTTTTGCCAAGTTTTGGTATTTGCATGCGTTGTTTCTTTACACACCTCCTCAGCACCCAGATTATCAGATGTCACTTCTTTGTGGTGACATCTAATATAATTGAGTTGGGAGGAAGGGTCAGAGAGAAAAAAAGAATTATAGTCCATATAGCAGTTAGGAGTAAAGGTATTTACAATGCATCCTGGGGAGAGATTAAAAATGACAAGGTGTTCTCTGGTGGTCAGTGGTTAAGAATCTGTCAGCCATTGCAGAGGACACGGGTTCAATCCCTGCTCTGGGAATATTCCACATGCCATGGGGCAACTAAGCCAGTATGCCACAACAACTGAAGCCCGCACACCCTAGAGCCTGTGCTTTGCAAGAAGAGAAGCCACCACAATGAGAAGCCTGCACACCACAAGTAGAGAGGAGGCCCCGCTCGCCACAACTAGTGAAAACCTGCATGCAGTGACAGAGACCCAGTGTGACCAAAAATAATAAATAAATAAAATTTTAAAAACTAAAACAAGACAAGGAATGTAAACCCTGGTATTTTAACCACATCCCCCATTTGTGAGAAGGAGGAGAGTTAAGGCCTGCATTTAAGTGGGTTTCTTTGGGGACAAGGTGGGAGCTGATAACAAGAACCACCAGGTTCGAGTCATAAAATCAGACAAGGAAAACAAAATACCTCTAGGCATGCATATAAATGTACACACAAGCTTCTCATTTAAACTGCAAGGGAGGCAGATTCTGAAATATTTCTAAGGAATTATTACTTAATACGTATAAAAATATTACCAATGGTTTAGTAGTGGTATAGTTCCTGTTATTTTAGTTAGTTAAGCATAAAAATTAAAATAAGGGTTTTTGGTGGATGTGTGACCTCAGTGTCTCCAATTCTATGTTTCACTTAAGGCCTTAAGTTATTTATTTAAATTGGTTAAATATATAATAAACAGAATAGAAAAAAATTAGTTTTCCTTTCTAAAGAGCAAGAAAAATTTCCTTTTTTGTATTAAAAAGATACATTTTGCTATCCAAATATTTGTATATCTTGCCAGGGAAATGAAATCTGGCAAGATTTATGCCTTCGATATAATGAAGATCATAATATTTAAGAAGTGCATTTACTATGAATGTAAGTAACTTTCTCAGTTAGTGTCCCAACAGAGACAATTGTGTCAATTGAGACAATAGTGTCCCAATTTCTCAATTAGTGTCTCGATTGTCTCAAAAGTGCAATAGGGATGCACTTTCACAATCCAATATAGAACTCAAAATGTTTTACAGCCCAATAGTAAATATAAGTTTCTAATGTGAATGAAGTCTAAAATATACAAGTCAGGACTCTGATCATACAAAAGGATAATACTCAGACAGAGCTCACAGTTCAGAATCATCCCACTAGTTTTAGATCCACAGGAACTTTGGGGGGTAGTAATTAGATTTAACAGTATTATAATTCTAATGAACAAGTTAAATCAGAGACCTCTCAATTTTGGAATTCTAGTATTAATCAACTATAAGTGTTAGTCCGTATGTATCACCAATGACTGAGATGTTTCTTTCTAATGAATTGACTATTACATTTCCTAAGTTCTGAAAGTCCAACAGACCAAAGATAGAGACTTCTCTAGACTCCTTCTTGAAACCAACAGCTTCAGCAAACTGCTAGCCTTGATTCAGGACCCAAGGCTTTAAGATATTTAACTGTAAGATTCTCTCATCTCATCTCATCTCATCTCATCCCATCCCATCCATGGGGTTTCAGACAGTGAGTCCTTGGGCGTAAGGAGTCACCCATGTGTGAAACCATAGTGAAGTGAAGCCTAGTGAGTGAAGAAGCTTCTCGGGGCAGCAGCAATTGAAATAGACCTTCAAGGTTGAGTGGGAGATGAAAGGGTGTTCTGGACAGAGGCTCTGACCTGTGCTAAGGCATGGAGGGAGACCCATATGGCACAGACGCACCAAGAACAGACTGAAGGAAGAAGGATCAGGAGGGAAGTCTTGGCAGCAGAATTGGGCCCTTGTCTGAAGGGCCTGAAACGTCCCAGCAGCAAGCCCAGAATTTCTCCTGAAAGGAAAGGGGAATTAACATGACTTGTGTCATGATCTGACATGTGATTTCAAAAGACAAGGCAGGGGACTTCCCTGATGGTCCAGGAGCTAGGACTCCCAACGCAAGGGGTCCAGGTTCAATCCCCCATCAGAGAACTAGATCCCTCATGCCACAACTAAAGATTCCACATGCAGCAACCAAGATCCCATATGCCACAACCAAGCTCCCATGTGCTGCAACTAAGAATCAATACAGTCTCTCTCTCTCTCTCTCACACACACACACACACACACACACACACACACAAAGAGAAGGCAGGAGACAGTTTGCAACATGAGTTCTCTGGGGAGTGACTCTGTGAGGCTCCATATTCTGTTTTGCCTCTTTTAATTCTTTTGTATGTTATCTTTAAGATAACATTGGCAGTTTGTTAGGCTAGGCCATGAAACAGGAGTTTATTCAGTTCTGTCTCTGGAAGGCCATGAATCACTCTTTCTGGCTGCAGTTCCTCTGTTTGTTAAATCAGACCACAGCACCTCCCTGACTACCTCCTGGCCAAAAAGAGCTACCATATTTTTAACATCTTAGTTGTATGCAGGCAGGGTACACAGGCAGTATCCCATTTAACCCTTCTATCGACCTTACCAAGGATGAACTGTTACTATGCCCACTATACAGATGAAGAAACTGAGGCTCAGGAAGGCCATGTGACATCCTTAGATCTTATAGGTGGAAGTGGCCTAAGCAGGAGAGTTCTCTGTTGATCTTCCCAGTAAGTCAAGGGGTGATGGTTGTAATGCTTCCCACCTCCACTGGATTCAAGGTGTTACTGTGGTTATAGGAAGCAAGGGGAAGACTACTTTCTCCCTCCAAAGCTTCCATCTTCTGCACAATATGCTTCCTTTCTCTCTCCTATCAAGGTGGTGCTGTCATTATGGGTTTAGGGTGTGGGGTTACTGATTTTAATTGCAGACCTCCCCCCCACCCACCGCCTGATTTTAATTGCAGGGCCAGACTGAGCTGGCCCTGACTGCTGGCATGGTTCTCTGCCAGCCAGCCGTGCTCAACAGATGGATTCTCCAGCACCCATTAGGCCAGTCTCAGGGATTAGGAACACAGCAGCCCCCCTTGCCTAGGCCTCTCTAGAATTCAACAGTTTGGGAGACATAACTCAGCTCGGGCCTTCAGCAATACCGTGACCCTGTTTGGCTTCTTCTCTCTTACTCATCACACCAATGATTCAGAAACGTGCTGTTCTTATGGGAATTCATGTTTGTGCTGTTGTGTACAGGTGTGGGCCGTGACTTCCTGTTAGTACACTGCTTTTATTTTTGCCTGAGCTGGGATTAAATGACTTCGCTTATAAACAAAATTAGAACCGCAAGTCCCTGGGCACCCTGAAGCAGAACTGGTCAGATGGTTTTGAATTTATGATGTTCTCCTTTGATGAAAAATAAGGTAACATAATAACATAATTAAGAGGTGGCTGTGGTGAGATGGGAAGAATATTAAGAGTTGAGGTCAGGAAATCAAGTCTCCTCCCCTGTTTCTGCTGAATTTGAAGTTATTTGTGTTAATTACCACTTCACATTATATGTCCCACTCCAGTACTCTTGCCTGGAAAATCCCATGGATGGAGGAGCCTGGTGGGCTGCAGTCCATGGGGTCGCTAGGAGTCGGATTCGACTGAGTGACTTCACTTTCATTTTTCACTTTCATGCCTTGGAGAAGGAAATGGCAACCCACTCCAGTGTTCCTGCCTGGAGAATCCCAGGGGTGGGGGAGCCTGGTGGGCTGCCATCTATGGGGTCGCACAGAGTCAGACACGACTGAAGCAACTTAGCAGCAGCAGCAGCACATTATATGTGTAACTGAATCACTTTGCCGTACACCTAAGACTAATGCAACCTTATAAATCAACTATACTCCAGTAAAATTTTAAAAATAAGTGTAAACAAGATAAAGTTCATATACCATAAAATTCACCCGATAAAAGGGTACAATTCAGTGGTTTTTAGTATATCCTTAAACTTGTGGAGCCATCACCCCTCTCTAATTCTAAACCATTTTTCTCATCCCAGAATGTAACTGCACACCCACTCGCTGTCACTCTCCATGCCCTTTACTGTGTGGCAACACCACCTAGACTTGTTTGACCCCTCACCTTCTCTTTCCGGCCCCCTGCTAAATCAGAGTCCCCAAATCCCCCAGTCATCACCAGGCAGGTCACCAGAGATGAAGTGCCTCTGGCTGAGAGCAAGGCCAGGGTCACTGTCTTTTCACTAAACATCAGGATGGCTCTGCTGTCCAACATAATGTCATCTCTAATGGCAGAGACCCCCCACCTTCCACTTTGCTACAACTGATATCCAGGTGATAAGATAAATAAGCTGTCAGAGTGGGATAGGAGGAGCCTGAGCTGACCCTGACGGCTGGCATGGTTCTCTGCCAGCCAGCCGTGCTCAACAGATGGATTCTCCAGCATCCGTCAGGCCAGGCTCAAGGATTAGGAAGACAGCAGCCCCCCTTGCCCAGGGCAAGAAGTATTGCTTGAGGAACTCACCCACATTTCCTGCCTCCTGTGTTACTCATATTGAAGGGAAAACTTATTTCCCAGTCCAGATTTTCATCCACAGAAGGGAATTCATGCTCTAAGCCAGAGAAGGTGTAATATGTAAGAGACACCTCTCTGACCCCACCTTCTCTCCTCCCTTAGGGAGGAGACTCAGCATCACTTTAAAAAAAAAAAAGTATGTATGAGGGAATGTATGCCTCGTGGTCCAGTGGTTAAGACTTCACCTTCCAGTGCAGGGGATATAGGTTCGATCCCTGATCAGGGAGCTAGGATCCCACATGCTTCGTGGCCAAAACAGCAAACATAAAACAGAAACAACATTGTAAAAAATTCAATAAAGACTTTAAAAATGGTTCACTTCAAAAAAATATATGTATGTGTGATGTGATATGGTATGGTATGATGTGATACGGTGTAATATATATCAGTTCAGTTCAGTCACTCAGTCATGTCCGACTCTTTGCAACCCCATGGACTGTAGCACGCCAAGCTTCCCTGTCCATCAGCAACCCCCAGAGCTTGCTCAAACTCAGGTCCATCGAGTTGGTGATGTCACCCAACCATCTCATATAACATGTATTTATGTAGTATATACTTATGTCTTTGTTTCTGTCTGTTTCTCCAGTAAAACATAGTATCCAAGAAAACAGAGAGCTAGTCCTACCTCCAGTGCCTAGAACTGTACGTCAACAATAAGATGCTGTATGAATATGTTTTAAGTAAAGAGAGGAGATTCATGAAAATAGAAAAGTGGCATGAGGTCAAAGGCCAAAATTGAACACAGAAACGTTTGCCACTAATATGAGAGGCTCTGAATACTGAGACTCAACATTTCTTTTAAAATTATATTTTTATCATGTTTTAGGATTTAGCACAACCAGACCATTGTTTGGTGAGCCCAGCCCTGTAGCCAGAGTTGGCTGCTTCAGCCTCCGGGCTGCTCTTCTATTCTCAGGACTTAGCTTTCAGTCCTGCCCATCCATGCTCAGCTGGACAAAGGACCACTCAAAGAACCCCCTCTCTGGCAGCTATGCCAGCGTGTGGGCTCAGAGCAGGCATCTTGAGTTTTCTTCCCAGCACTACTTGTTTTCTCCAGCAGGGATCACTGCCCAGTCATTCCCCTAGAGCAGCCCTCTATATAAGGCACGGAAGACCCACCGGAAATGCAGAAATTCGGAGAACATCATAGTTACTGCAACATGGTACTGTATGCTGTTATATACTGATGCAGCATCTAGATCCCCAAGAGGTGTGCTCTGGGGCAGTAAAGGGGAGTAAATACCTTGGCTGCCTTCAGACGTTTGCTTTGCTGAGTTACTGTTCAGTCACAAAGTGGTGTCTGACTCTGCGACCCCCATGGATTGCAACGCACCAGGCTTCCCTGTCCTTCACCATCTCCTGGAGTGTGCTCACTCATGTCCATTGAGTCAGTGATGCTATTCAATCATCTTGCCTTCTGTTAGGAGTCTACAAATTTGGATCCAGAGCTGAGTAGATCAGACCAGCAAGGAGAGGCTCTTGGTGGCGACAGACTTACCTCATTTCTCTTCCTTCCAGGCAGAGCACTCCTCCAACATAACATCAAACAATCTTTGAAGGGGCTCTAGACTATTATCTTGCCCACAGTACCCATGCGTCTCCATTCACTCCTGTACCCCCGCATACTGTTCCCTGCAGTGCGCCATTTCTCCTAATTCCAACCTTACTCCTGACTCCATGGTGGCCTGAAGCATTAACAGCTATTAATACCACTGGGTAAAATATATTGACATTTGTTTTAACCAAATTTCCTCTGTAAGAGTCCAGTCTACATTTGATATAATCCAAGGGCATCTCAGGCTCAGCCTCAAATTTCATTTCAGGGGCTCCTAGAGGAGTGATTGCACAATTCACACCAAGTCTTTGACCCAAAGAAACCTTTGTTTCTTGGCATCCGTAGTAACTTAAATCCAAACATAAAAAGAGAAAAATAAAGGCCATATGGAAAGAAACTGGGTCAGCATCCCTTATTGGTGTTCATTCAACACAGGATTTGGGTCAATGATATTTTGCCATGGTCCACATTGGAACAGAGCCTTTCATTAGCCGCAAAGCTCCAGGCAAACTTGATTTTCTTGACCTCTCTGAGTGCATTTCCTCTTATCCCTGGCAAAGAAAGTGGAAAAACACTTTTAGAAGTCAGTCCACCAATTTTAGCCTTAACAGGTTGAGCGACCTACTTGACCCTAGGTTTCATTGTCCACCAGTTGCTCAAGGGCATCTGGATGGCAGGTTTGCAGCCACCATGAGTTTTTTTATAGCCTAGAATTTTAGAGCCTCTTTATCTTTTTTCCTTAAGGAAACAGCAGAACAATAACCAGAGTGTGTTTAACAATGAAAGAATGAGGGTAAGCAAATTTGATTTTAAGTCTATGACGTCAAACAGGGTAGAGCATCAGTTTGGCCTTGCAGGTTTGAGCCTACAGAGTTCACATAGATTTGAACCTACAGGGTTCCCAGTGTCAGTGAACTCCTTGACATTCACTGTTCAGACACACAAGGAGAGGCTGGTAGACTAGGAAGTGTATTTAGCCCTCAGGTAAATATGCAAAGCAATCTGTTCCTGAGATGTGGTCGTGGCAAACATTGCTTTGTGACATTAGTCTTATGGCAGGCAGCCACATTCACTGTGGCCTCCCCTTAACAAAATCATATGATTATTCATGCTAAGTTGCTTTAGTCATGTCTAACTCTGTGATACCACGGACTGCAGTCTGCCAAGCTCCTCTGTCCATAGGAGGATACTGGAGTGGGTTGCCATGCCCTCCTCCAGGGGAATCTTCCCAACCCAGGGATCCAACCTATGTCTCTTATGTCTCCTGCATTTGCAGGCAGGTTCTTTATCACTAGTGCCACCTGGGAAGCCCATATGACTATTAGTAATTTATAACAGTAAATTTAAGTCCACATATATCTCATCACCCCCAAAATGCAACTTCTAGCCTGCCAGTATGGTTACTAACATTTTTCAGAATCTCTGGGTTGTTGAGGTGAGAGAGTATTTTCTGCCATATGAATAAACATTGATGTCAATTTTTTCTGCCCTCCAAATATGAACTTCTGAGCCTGGAGGGTGCATAGGAAGAACAATGCCCGCTCTCTGGCGACCATCAAGTTGCCTGCACTCCCTACCACAGGCAGTGAGACCCAGGATACTGGGTCTGCCCAGGATACTGGCCCCAGATAGCTGAGATGCATATGAAAGGAATGATTTCAGTAAGCCCAAACTCTTCCCATACATAGAAAAGTGCTAAATTCCTTAAGTCTAAGATATCTGGTTTTCCTTAATTAACAATAATCTTTTGATGTTCAGACTACCTGCCTCTTGTTGCAAACTTCTATATAACCTGACTGCTCCCACCTCCCACCACCACCACCTCCTCGGAAAAGTTCTCTCACTGTCGCTTGAGACGCTGTCTCCTGGGCTTGAAGTCCTAAAAACTCTCAATAATTAAAACACAAACTCTCAACTTTTAGGTTGTGACTATTTCTTTAGTTGACAGAGGTTACTTTTTCCTTGAAGATTCAGGTCAAGCAGTCTTTCTGATTTCCATTCCCTATGTAGAATTGACCACTTGTTCCCCATGGTACCCTGAACATGTCTTTACTGAAATGAAATTACTGATGCACCCAGTTTTGTCCATGTCTTTCTTGTAGGAATTCTCTCTCTTTCTCTCTGCCCCAGGGTAGAGAGGAATCTCTTCCTCCATACAATCTCATTTCTACCAAATATAATGTTTGTTGAATTCGTAAACAAAGTTTTTTGGAATGGTGTGGAATGTATGATTTCTGCAGTCACCTTAAGTTTTTCCATCATCCAAACCATGACTAATGGCCAATATTGAAAAGAGTTCAAGTGTAGACAATAATAACTTCCCATTTCTCATTTTCTTCAGCCCCAAATTTACTTCCAGCTACCCTTTTCCTTCCAAGAGCATGTATTTTTTAGATCCTCTTTTTGTATTCTATAAGGCTATAAAACATACAGTGATGGATACAGTCAACAATGCAACAAGAGACTGTTTTTGTCCAAGCTCTGATCCTAATCACCTGGGTCACACTAGGAAGGTCACTCCCACAGCTAAGAGTGGCAAATGGGTTTCATTTCAAGGATCTACACCAGTCCGTTGGTAATGATCACATAAGATACCTTGTTGGAGGACTCAGACTCCTAACTGAGTTCTGTGGGAAAGAATTTCAGGATTATCAGAATTTCAGTGATTATCTGCTGTGGTGGGAAATAGGCTAGGTATTTACCATCCTCACAGAAATGATTTCAAGCATCTCTTTTAAGCTCTAAACTTCTGATTTATTTTTTAGTCATTCGTAGACTACCCAGGATTTTTTAACATTCCTAATATACATGTTATATACAATCAGGATGCATTCAGTGTTTACTGGATCCTGGTACTGCGCAAGGCACTTTGCCTAGATTATGTCATTATAGTCCCACGACAATGCTAGGGGGCCCATTCTACTATTATTCACATTATGTAGAATGAGGAAACAGACCCAAAGAAATTGAGCAGCTTGCAAAATCACAGGGCCATAATACCGAAATCAGGATTCACACACCGAGAGCCTCTCTCCAGAGACTGTTCTTAATCACTATGTTGAGATGGCCTTTCTACTTTAGCTTCTTTCTCAACAAAAGACTAAAAGTCTTCAATAGGAAAAAATACAATAAGCCTGTTCAGAGATTAGGAAACTGCTTGTATTTTACTGACAGGTAATCATTTGCAACCTCAAGTAACACAAGGCTGTACAAATATTGACTGCTCCTGAATCACTGATATTATAGGCAAGCTGTTTGAAATCCATTAGTCCTTGGAAAAATTCAGACCCATAACTATTTGCAGGGCTTCATCATTGGCTCAGATGGTAAAGAATCTGCCCCCAATGCAGGAGACCTGGGTTCGATCCCCAGGTTGGGAAGATCCTCTGGAGAAGAGAATGGTTACCCACTCCAGTATTCTGGCCTGGAGAATTCCATGGACAGAGGAGCCTGGTGGGCTACAGGCCATGGGGTTTCATGACTGAGCAACTTTCACATTCATGCAATCATTTTGCAGTAGCACTAGTGAGTAAAAGAAGTTGTGATATTTTAGGTAAAATGAAACAGGAAATCACTACTTATCTCACCTTTCTACCTGGAGAGCAGGTTACAAACTTCACCTGGGGCCTGGATGTGTGTTCTCAGACACTCAGTCATGTCTGACCCTTTGCAACTCCATGGACTCTAGCCTACCCAGCTCCTCTGTTCTTAGGGTTCTCCTAGCAAGAATACTAGAGTGGGTTGCCATTTCCTTCTCCAGGGGTCTTCCTGACCCATGGGGTCTTGATGCTCATTGACAAATCTTTCAGCAGCTTCCTTGACACACTATCCTCAGCCTTTCTCTGTTCCACACTTCCTGATGGTCAGCAGCTGATCTCTCTAATTTGCTCACTTTGTTCCTAGTCCTTTAGCCCAAGTAGACCCACCCATACATTACGACCCTGTCAGTCAATTCACCAAGGCAAGCCTCACCTGTCAGCAGCTTCTCTTGGCTCAGGTCAGAAGAGGATTCACACAATTTAGCATAATGAGTTACCAGGATGGGTATAAAGGAACAGTTCCCTCAAATTCAATGAACCAATAGATGGGATGTGGGACCTGGTCACATTTCCTTTCATTGAAACCTGAGAAGCACCCTCCCCCAACCTGTCCAAGTTTAGGAAAAGGCTAACCACTGGTACCCAGTTTGTGAAAGGATGTGTGTACCACTTCCTAGAGAAAGATGCTATCTTTTGTTGTATTTTGCAAATTTTCTCCTGTTTTTATTCATTATTACTATATTCACTCCTCTCTATCCAAGTCTAAACTTTATGTCACCTATGCCCTGGACCACATCCTTTTTTTTCCAATGGTTTTTTATAGTGGTGAAAGTTCCATAATATAGAACATTCTATTTGAACCATCTTTAACGGTACAGTTCAGCAGCACTAAGTACATTCACACTGTTGTACACTGTTATCCATCTCCTGGATTTTTCACCTTCCTAATCTGAAACTCTGTTCCCATTAAACACTAACTCCCCATTCCCCCTCCCCACCCCACTCCCACCCTCCAGACACAAAACCTACCAATGTACTTTCTGATTCCATGAATCTGACTATTCTAGGTACCTTGTATAAGTGGAATCAAACAGTATTTGTCTGCACCTAAGTTAGGGGCTTCCCAGGTGACACAGTAATAAAGAATCTGTCTGCCAATACAGGAGACACAGGAGACGTGGGTTTGATCCCTGGGTCAAATCCCTGGGTTTGATTCCAAGGGATCTTCCCTTGGAATAGGAAATGGCAACCACTCCAGTATTCTCGCCTGGGAAATTCCATGGACAGAGGAGCCTGGTGGGCTCTAGTCCATGAAGCATGCATATTAAACAAGTATATTGGAGTGTATTTTTAAGGTTAACTTAATATACTGGACCTCATTCTTTAAAACAACTTGCCTCCCTCCTGATTTGGGGGTTTTAAATTAATTACCAATTATTCATTAATGACATGAATGGATTTTTCATTTAAGAAATTATGATATTACAGATAAGGCTAAAGTCAGGTAGATAGTTGAGAATAGGAATTTTAAAGGAGAGGACTAGGAATGACAGCTTATGTGGTCACTGAAGCTGTGACCATTGATGAGATTCTGGAGACAATTTTCTCCACTATCTTCAGTTCAGTTCAGTTCAGTCACTCAGTCATGTCCGACTCTTCGCGACCCCATGGACCACAGCACACCAGGCTCCCTGTCCATCACCAACTCCCGGAGTCTATTCAACCTCATCTCCATTGAGTTGCTGATGCCATCCAACCATCTCATCCTCTGTCATCCCCTTCTCCTCCTGCCTTCAATCTTTCCCAGCATCAGGGTCTTTTCAAATGAGTCAGCTCTTCACATCAGGTGGCCAAAGTATTGGAGGTTCAGCTTCAACATCAGTCCTTCCAATGAACACCCAGGACTCATCTCCTTTAGGATGGATTTGTTGGATCTCCTTGCAGTCCAAGGGACTCTCAAGAGTCTTCCCCAACACCACAGTTCAAAAGCATCAATTCTTCAGTGCTCAGTTTTCTTTATAGTCCAACTCTCACATCCATACCTGACTACTGGAAAAAATATAGCCTTGATGAGATGGACCTTTGTTGGTAAAGTAATGTCTCTGCTTTTTAATATGCTGTCTAGGTTGGTCATAACTTTCCTTCCAAGGAGTGTCTTTTAATTTCACGGCTGCAGTCACCATCTGCAGTGATTTTGGAGCCCAAAAAAATAAACTCAGCAGCTGCTTCCACTGTTTCCCCATCTATTTGCCATGAAGTGGTGGGACCAGATGCCATGATCTTAGTTTTTTTAATGTTGAGCGTTAAGCCAACTTTTTCACTCTCCTCTTTCACTTTCATCAAGAGGCTCTTTAGTTCTTCTTCATATTCTGCCATAAGGGTGGTGTCATCTGCATATCTGAGGTTATATTGATATTTGTCCCAGCAATCTTGATTCCAGTGTGTGCTTCATCTAGCCTAGCATTTCTCATGATGTACTCTGCATATAAGTTAAATAAGCAGGGTGACAATATACAGCCTTGACATACTCCTTCCCCTATTTGAAACCAGTCTGTTGTTCCATGTCCAGTTCTAACTGTTGCCTCCTGACCTACATACAGATTTCTCAAGAGGTAGGTCAGGTGGTCTGGTATTCCCATCTTTCTCAGAACTTTCCACAGTTTGTTGTGATCCACACAGTCAAAGGTTTTGGCATAGTCAATAAAGCAGAAATAGATGTTTTTCTGGAACTTTCTTTTTTGATGATCCAACAGATGTTGGCAATTTGATCTCTGGTTCCTCTGCGTTTTTTATTTTTTATTTCTTTTATTTTTTTTTCAGTTTTAAATTGACTTTTATTTATTTATTTTAATTAATGTATTTTTTTCATTTATTTTTATTAGTTGGAGGCTAATTACTTTACAATATTGTAGTGGGTTTTGTCATACATTGACATGAATCAGCCATAGAGTTACGTGTATTCCCCATCCCGATCCCCCCTCCCACCTCCCTCTCCACCCGATTCCTCTGGGTCTTCCCAGTGCACCAGGCCTGAGCACTTGTCTCATGCATCCCACCTGGGCTGGTGATCTGTTTCACCATAGATAATATACATGCTGTTCTCTCGAAACATCCCACCCTCGCCTTCTCCCACAGAGTCCAAAAGTCTGTTCTATACATCTGTGTCTCTTTTTCTGTTTTGCATATAGGATTATCATTACCATCTTTCTAAATTCCATATATATGTGTTAGTATGCTGTAATGTTCTTCATCTTTCTGGCTTACTTCACTCAGTATAATGGGCTCCAGTTTCATCCATCTCATTAGAACTGATTCAAATGAATTCTTAATGGCTGAGTAATATTCCATGGTGTATATGTACCACAGCTTCCTTATCCATTCATCTGCTGATGGGCATCTAGGTTGCTTCCAGGTCCTGGCTTTTATAAACAGTGCTGCGATGAACATTGGGGTGCACATGTCTCTTTCAGATCTGGTTTCCTCAGTGTGTATGCCCAGAAGTGGTATTGCTGGGTCATATGGCAGTTTTATTTCCAGTTTTTTTAAGAAATCTCCACACTGTTCTCCATAGTGGCTGTACTAGTTTGCATTTCCACCAACAGTGTAAGAGGGTTCCCTTTTCTCCACACACTCTCCAGCATTTATCTCTGCCTTTTTTAAAACCAGCTTGAACATCTGGAAGTTCACGGTTCACATATTGCTGAAGCCTGGCTTGGAGAATTTCGAGCATTACTTTACCAGCGTGTGAGATGAGTGTAATTGTGCGGTAGTTTGAGCATTCTTTGGTATTGCCTTTCTTTGAGATTGTAATGAAAACTAACATTTTCCAGTCCTGTGGCCCCTGCCAAGTTTTCCAAATTTGCTGGCATATTGGGTGCAGCACTTTCACAGCATCATCTTTCAGGATTTGAAATAGCTCAACTGGAATTCCATCACTTCCGCTAGCTTTGTTTGCAGTGATGCTTCCTAAGGCCCACTTGACTTCACATTCCAGGATGTCTGGCTCTAGGTGAGTGATCACACCATTGTGATTATCTGGGTCATGAAGATCTTTTTTGTATAGTTCTGTGTATTCTTGCCACCTCTTCTTAACATCTGCTTCTGTTAGGTCCATACCATTTCTTTCCTTTATTGAGCCCATCTTTGCATGAAATGTTCCCTTGGTATCTCGAATTTTCTTGAAGAGATCTCTAGTCTTTCCCATTCTGTTGTTTTCCTCTATGTCTTTGCACTGATCACTGAGGAAGGCTTTTTTATCTCTCCTTGCTATTCTTTGGAACTCTGCATTCAAATGGGTATATCTTTCCCTTTCTCCTTTGCTTTTTGCTTCTCTTCTTTTCTCAGCTATTTGTAAGGCCTCCTCAGACAGCCATTTTGCTTTTTTGCATTTCTTTTTCTTGGAGATGGTCTTGATCCCTGTCTCCTGTACAATGTCACAAACTTCCATCCATAGTTCTTCAGGCACTCAATCTATCACATTTAATCCCTTGAATCTATTTTTCACTTCCATTGTATAATCATAAGGGATTTGATTTAGGTCATACCTGAATAGTCTAGTGGTTTTCCTCACTTTCTTCAATTTAAGTCTGAATTTGGCAATAAGGAGTTCATGATCTGAGCCACAGTCATCTCCTGGTCTTTTTTTTTTGCTGACTGTATAGAGCTTCTCCATCTTTGGCTGCAAAGAATATAATCAATCTGATTTTGATGTTGACCATCTAGTGATGTCCATGTGTAGAATTTTCTCTTGTGTTGTTGGAAGAGGGTGTTTGCTATGACCAGTGCGTTCTCTTGGCAAAACTCTATTAGCCTTTGCCTGCTTCATTCCATACTCCAAGGCCAAAAGTGCCTGTTACTCCAGGTGTTTCTTGACTTCCTACTTTTGCATTCCAGTCCCCTATAATGAAAAGGACATCTTTTTTGGATGTTAGTTCTAAGAGGTCTTGTAGGTCTTCATAGAACCGTTCAACTTCAGCTTCTTCAGCATTACTTGTCGGGGCATAGACTTGGATTACTGTGATATTGAATGGTTTGCCTTGGAAACAAACAGAGATCATTCTGTCGTTTTTGAGATTACATTCAAGTACTGCATTTTAGACTCTTTTGTTGTCTATAATGGCTACTCCATTTCTTCTAAGGGATTCTTGCCCATAGTAGTAGATATAATGGTCATCTGAGTTAAATTCACCCATTTCAGTCCATTTTAGTTCACTGATTCCTAAAATGTCGATGTTCACTCTTGCCATCTCCTGTTTGACCACTTCCAATTTGCCTTGATTCATGGACCTAACATTCCACGTTCCTATGCTATATTGCTCTTTACAACATCGGACTTTACTTCCATCACCAGTCACATCCACAGCTGGGTGTTGTTTTTGCTTTGGTTCCGTCTCTTCATTCTTTCTGGAGTTATTTCTCCACCGATCTCCAGCAGTATATTGGGTACTTACTGATCGGGAGAGTTCATCTTTCAGGGTCCTATCTTTTTGCCTTTTCACACTATTCATGGGGTTCTCAAGGCAAGAATACTGAAGTGGTTTGCCATTCCCTTCTCCAGTGGACCATATTTTGTCAGAACTCCCTTATCCTAAGCCTTTTAAAAAAGTTTCTTCCCCTCAGCATAAATAGTCTCAAATCACTCTCATCTTCAGAAACAAACACCAAGGAAACAAGTAAAAAAATCTCTTTTCCTAAGCCTTTCTCCAGTTATCATTGGCCTCTTTCCTTCCTCTCCTCCCATTTACTCCTTTCAAGGTTTTCTCTGTATCCTCTAACTTTTTCAGTTTCACTACAGTGTGTCTAGCTTTTGTTTCTGTGGGTTAGACCTAGTACAAAGAGCACATATTTACAGGAAGAGTTTCAATAAAACTCAAACGTATTTTATGGCTGCCTTCTCCTGCCCTTGACCCAGAGAGCTAGGAGTAGGAATCGGGAAGTGAGAAGGTACCTGTACAGTTATACTCACCCAGCTGTGTTCCCAGCCAGACCAATGGCAGGCCCCCTAAAGCTAAGGGGTACGGACTTCCCTGGTAGTCCTGTGGCTAAGACTCTGCTCTTCCAAAGCAAGAGGCCACGGTTTGATCCCTGGTCCAAGAACTAGACCCCACACACTGCAACAAAGAGTTCACCTGCCACAACTGAAAAAGATCCCACATGTCACCATGAACGGTGAAAGATTCCACATGCTTCAACTAAGGTCTGGCACAGCCAAATAAATAAATAAATTTAAGCATAAAATAAAGGTAAGGAGTACCCTTCCTTCCAGGGGACACAGAGCACTTGTGTCTGGAGTTCCTGGGTTGGGCAGTGCTCCCTTGAGCACTTAGCACAGGTAGAGAGCTGGTCATTGCCAAGGTAAGCAGTTGTTTTGTCAAGAGCTTATCAGGGTGTAACTGTGATTACTACCAGATATGCCCAGGAAGCTCATTCTCTACTCCCTTCTGGTCAATCAATCATAGTTATGTGTTCACTCTTACATCGTGTATCATCATCAAAAAATTGTTTATATTGTAAGCCTAAGATACTTCTAATTTATTCTAGTGACCCTCTAAAAGGAGTCTCAATATATATCTTAAACCGGTAAGTCTCTGGACCAAAAACAAAAGCCCCAAATTGCCTCTGACTCTATTGTTATATATGTTGTTGTTGTTGTTCAGTCACTAGGTTGTGTCCAACTTTTTGCAACCCCATGGACTGCAGCATCCCAGACCTCCCTGTCCCTCACTATCTCCCGAAGTTTCCCCAAGTTCATGTGCACACACACACACAAAAAAAAAAATCAGGAAGAAATTTTCTATATAAATGTTACCCATCCTTCTCTCAAACATTTAAAATATTACCTTCCTCAAGGTTGTATAAACGTGAACCCAAAACAACAAAGTAAATGGCAACGGGACCACACCTATCAATAATTACCCTAAATGTAAATGGGTTGAATGCCCCAACCAAAAGACAAAGATTGGCTGAATGGATACAAAAATAAGACCCCTATATATGCTGTCTACAAGAGACCCACCTCAAAACAAGAGACACATACAGACTAAAAGTGAAGGGCTGGAAAAAAATATTTCATGCAAACGGAGACCAAAAGAAAGCAGGAGTCGCAATACTCATATCAGATAAAATAGACTTTCAAATAAAGGATGTGAAAAGAGACAAAGAAGGACACTACATAATGATCAAAGGATCAATCCAAGAAGAAGATATAACAATTATAAATATATATGCACCCAACATAGGAGCACCGCAATATGTACGGCAAACGCTAACGAGTATGAAAGAGGAAATTAATAGTAACACAATAATAGTGGGAGACTTTAATACCCCACTCACAACTATGGATAGATCAACTAAACAGAAAATTAACAAGGAAACACAAACCTTAAATGACACAATGGACCAGCTAGACCTAATTGATATCTATAGGACATTTCACCCCAAAACAATCAACTTCACCTTTTTCTCAAGTGCACACGGAACCTTCTCCAGAATAGATCACATCCTGGGCCATAAATCTGGTCTTGGAAAATTCAAAAAAATTGAAATCATTCCAGTCATCTTTTCTGACCACAGTGCAGTAAGATTAGATCTCAATTACAGGGAAAAAATTGTTAAAACTTCAAACATATGGAGGCTAAATAACACACTTCTGAATAACCAACAAATCATAGAAGAAATCAAAAAAGAAATCAAAATATGTATAGAAATGAATGAAAATGAAAACACAACAACCCAAAACCTATGGGACACTGTAAAAGCAGTGCTAAGGGGAAGGTTCATAGCATTACAGGCTTACATCAAGAAACAAGAAAAAAACCAAATAAATAACCTAACTCTACACCTAAAGCAATTAGAGAAGGAAGAAATGAAGAACCCCAGAGTTAGCAGAAGGAAAGAAATCTTAAAAATCAGGGCAGAAATAAATGCAAAAGAAACTAAAGAGACCATAGCAAAAATCAACAAAGCTAAAAGCTGGTTTTTTGAAAAAATAAACAAAATTGACAAACCATTAGCAAGACTCATTAAGAAACAAAGAGAGAAAAACCAAATTAACAAAATTAGAAATGAAAATGGAGAGATCACAACAGACAACACTGAAATACAAAGGATCATAAGAGACTACTACCAGCAGCTCTATGCCAATAAAATGGACAACTTGGATGAAATGGACAAATTCTTAGAAAAGTATAACTTTCCAAAACTGAACCAGGAAGAAATAGAAGATCTTAACAGACCCATCACAAGCAAGGAAATCGAAACTGTCATCAAAAATCTTCCAGCAAACAAAAGCCCAGGACCAGATGGCTTCACAGCTGAATTCTACCAAAAATTTAGAGAGGAGCTAACACCTATCTTACTCAAACTCTTCCAGAAAATTGCAGATGAAGGTAAGCTTCCAAACTCATTCTATGAGGCCACCATCACCCTAATTCCAAAACCAGACAAAGATGCCACAAAAAAAGAAAACTACAGGCCAGTGTCACTGATGAACACAGATGCAAAAATCCTTAACAAAATTCTAGCAAACAGAATCCAACAACATATTAAAAAAATCATACACCATGACCAAGTGGGCTTTATCCCAGGAATGCAAGGATTCTTTAATATCCACAAATCAATCAATGTAATACACCACATTAACAAATTGAAAGATAAAAACCATATGATTATCTCAATAGATGCAGAGAAAGCCTTTGACAAAATTCAACACTCATTTATGATTAAAACTCTCCAAAAAGCAGGAATAGAAGGAACATATCTCAACATAATAAAAGCTATATATGACAAACCCACAGCAAGCATCACCCTCAATGGTGAAAAATTGAAGGCATTTCCCCTGAAATCAGGAACAAGACAAGGGTGCCCACTCTCACCACTACTATTCAACATAGTGTTGGAAGTTCTGGCCACAGCAATCAGAGCAGAAAAAGAAGTAAAAGGAATCCAGATAGGAAAAGAAGAAGTAAAACTCTCACTGTTTGCAGATGACATGATCCTCTATATAGAAAACCCTAAAGACTCTACCAGAAAATTACTAGAGCTAATCAACGAATATAGTAAAGTTGCAGGATATAAAATTAACACACAGAAATCCCTTGCATTCCTATATACTAACAATGAAAAAACAGAAAGAGAAATTAAGGAAACAATACCATTCACCATTGCAACAAAAAGAATAAAATACTTAGGAGTATATCTACCTAAAGAAACAAAGGACCTATACATAGAAAACTATAAAACACTGATGAAAGAAATCAAAGAGGACACAAACAGATGGAGAAACATACCGTGTTCATGGATTGGAAGAATCAATATTGTCAAAATGGCTATTCTACCCAAAGCAGTCTATAGATTCAATGCAATCCCTATCAAGCTACCAACGGTATTTTTCACAGAACTAGACCAAAGAATTTCACAATTTGTATGGAAATACAAAAAACCTCGAATAGCCAAAGTAATCTTGAGAAAGAAGAATGGAACTGGAGGAATCAACCTGCCTGACTTCAGACTCTACTACAAAGCCACAGTCATCAAGACAGTATGGTACTGGCACAAAGACAGAAATATAGATCAATGGAACAGAATAGAAAGCCCAGAGATAAATCCACGAACCTATGGACACCTTATCTTTGACAAAGGAGGCAAGGATATACAATGGAAAAAAGACAACCTCTTTAACAAGTGGTGCTGGGAAAACTGGTCAACCACTTGTAAAAGAATGAAACTAGAACACTTTCTAACACCATACACAAAAATAAACTCAAAATGGATTAAAGATCTAAATGTAAGACCAGAAACTATAAAACTCCTAGAGGAGAACATAGGCAAAACACTCTGTGACATAAATCACAGCAAGATCCTCTATGACCCACCTCCCAGAATATTGGAAATAAAAGCAAAAATAAACAAATGGGACCTAATGAAACTTAAAAGCTTTTGCGCTACAAAGGAAACTATAAGCAAGGTGAAAAGACAGCCCTCAGATTGGGAGAAAATAATAGCAAATGAAGCAATAGACAAAGGATTAATCTCAAAAATATACAAGCAACTCCTGCAGCTCAATTCCAGAAAAATAAATGACCCAATCAAAAAATGGGCCAAAGAACTAAACAGACATTTCTCCAAAGAAGACATACAGATGGCTAACAAACACATGAAAAGATGCTCAACATCACTCATTTTTAGAGAAATGCAAATCAAAACCACAATGAGGTACCATTACACACCAGTCAGGATGGCTGCTATCCAAAAGTCTACAAGCAATAAATGCTGGAGAGGGTGTGGAGAAAAGGGAACCCTCTTACACTGTTGGTGGGAATGCAAACTAGTACAGCCGCTATGGAAAACAGTGTGGAGATTTCTTAAAAAACTGGAAATAGAACTGCCATATGACCCAGCAATCCCACTTCTGGGCATACACACTGAGGAAACCAGATCTGAAAGAGACACATGCACCCCAATGTTCATCGCAGCACTGTTTATAATAGCCAGGACATGGAAGCAACCTAGATGCCCATCAGCAGATGAATGGATAAGGAAGCTGTGGTACATATACACCATGGAATATTACTCAGCCGTTAAAAAGAATTCATTTGAACCAGTCCTAATGAGATGGATGAAGCTGGAGCCCATTATACAGAGTGAAGTAAGCCAGAAAGATAAAGAACATTACAGCATACTAACACATATATATGGAATTTAGAAAGGTGATAACGATAACCCTATATGCAAAACAGAAAAAGAGACACAGAAATACAGAACAGACTTTTGAACTTTGTGGGAGAATGTGAGGGTGGGATATTTCAAAAGAACAGCATGTATACTATCTATGGTGAAACAGATCACCAGCCCAGGTGGGATGCATGAGACAAGTGCTCAGGCCTGGTGCACTGGGAAGACCCAGAGGAATCGGGTGGAGAGGGAGGTGGGAGGGGGGATAGGGATTGGGAATACATGTAAATCCATGGCTGATTCATATCAATGTATGACAAAACCCACTGGAAAAAAAAAAAATAAAAAATAAAGAACCTAATTTTCAACTATGCAGGGCTGTTTTTGTTTGTTTTTAGGTTCTTTGATCTCTAGTTCTTGGGCAATATCAGTATCATATGGTTTTCACATGCTGTAATTTTTCATTTCATGTTGATATTTAGTAAGTCCTCCTTTGATGTTCTTTATTGGCAAAAATGCTTGGGACAGGAAAACTAGCCTACACATTTTCCCCTCCACATAGATAGTAGAATCAGTTTGCTAATTAAATATCCTTTTATAATACCAAATAGGTAAAGGAGTACGTCAAGGCTGTATATTGTCACCCTGCTTATTTAACTTACATGTAGCGTACATCATGAGAAACGCTAGGCTGGAGGAAGCACAAGCTGGAATCAAGATTGCTGGGACAAATATCAATAACCTCAGATATGCGGATGACACCACCCTTACGGCAGAATCTGAAGAACTGAAAAACTCCTGATGAAAGCGAAAGAGGAGAGTGAAAAAGTTGGCTTACAGCTCAACATTCAGAAAACTTAGATCATGGCATCTGGTCCCATCACTTCATGGGAAATAGATGGGGAAACAGTGGAAACAGTGTCTCACTTTATTTTTCTGGGCTCCAAAATCACTGCAGATTGTGACTGCAGCCATGAAATTAAAAGACACTTACACCTTGGAAGGAAAGTTGTGACCAACCTAGACAGCATATTAAAAAGCAGAGACATTACTTTGCCAACAAAGGTCCATCTAGTCAAGGCTATATTTTTTCCAGTAGTCAGGTATGGATGTGAGAGTTGGACTATAAAGAAAACTGAGCACCGAAGAATTGATGCTTTTGAACTGTGGTGTTGGAGATGACTCTTGAGAGTCCCTTGGACTGCAAGGAGATCCAACCAGTCCATCCTAAAGGAGATCAGTCCTGAGTGTTCACTGGAAGGACTGATGTTGAAGCTGAACCTCCAATACTTTGGCCACCTGATGTGAAGAGCTGACTCATTTGAAAACACCCTGATGCTGGGAAAGATTGAAGGCAGGAGGAGAAGGGGATGACAGAGGATGAGATGGTTGGACGGCATCACCGACTCAGTGGACATGGGTTTGGGTGGACTCCAGGAGTTGGTGATGGACAGGGAGGCCTGGCTGCGGTTCATGGGGTCGCAAAGAGTTGGACATGACTGAGTGACAGAACTGACTGAACTGAATGAGTAGAGGGATATGCCAAATCAATGAGGATGAGCTGGACTTGTGAATTTCTGGTTTTGGGGAGAATTGGCTAGCCATATAGAAAAAAAGATAAAAGTCTATCCGTATGTCTCACTGTTTATCAGGATTCTCGTTATTGTTGTTTAGTCACTAAGTTGTGTTCAGCTCTTTGCAACCCATGAACTGCAGTTCACCAGGCTTCCCTGTCTTTCACTATCTCCCAGAGTTCACTCAAACTCATGTCCATTGAATCAGTGATGTCTTCCAACTGTCTCATCCTCTGCTGCCTCCTTCTCCTCTTGCCCTCAATCTTTCCCAGAATCAGGGGCTTTTCCAATGAGTTGGCTCTTCACATCAGGTGGCCAAAGTGTTGGAGCTTCAGGATACTTCAGAGGTTTAATGTGTCAAGAATTTAATTTATTTAATTTATCAGAGATTTCCCTGGAGAAGGAATGGCAACCCACCCCAGCATTCTTGCCTGGAAAATCCCATGGACATAGGAGCCTGGCAGGCTACAGTACTTGGGGTCACAAAGAGTTGGCCATGACTGAGCAATTGAGCACATCGGCACATCAGAGATTTAATTTATTGGAGATATAAGGAAAACCAAGGGGACACAGGGTTTGCCTTCAGCCTCACCAGGGGAGACAGATGCCTAGATGTGGGTTGCAGCAAAGGTTATTAAGCAGGTTTGTACCAGGATAAGCCCCAGGAAACCCAAGAAGGAGTATCAGCTCCACCTGAGAGTACTGAGAAGATGCTGTATCCCCCGCCCCACCCCCGGGTCACAAATAAGAAAGGCAATGGGTTTGGGCTGGGAGAGAGGGGATGTCAAGCAGGGGCAAAGTTACAGGGAGACAGAAGGGCACCTGCAAGATCAGGGAATTTCAAAAAGTGAAGGGTATGTAGCCAAGAGGGCTGATGTGAGGTTGAGGGAGGGCTAGACTGCATCAGCTCACAGAGGGCTTTGACCCTGGCCTGCAGAACTAGGCAGCACGGGGTTACAGAGCCTGTGTCTAGGAATTCACCCTTGGGGCCATGAGAAATTCTTGCCTGGTCCCCTGAGTAGGTATTGCAGCTTGTTCACTGCTCCCCCTAGCTCCTGGTTTTATCTTAGCACAAGCCCAACACCCAGTCCCAGGGTCTTGGCAGCATCTCTGTGACCTCCGCGAAGGCTCTAAGCTGGCCTGAGTGTTGGTCCATTCTGCAGACTTTAGCACTATAGCAATAATCAGGAGCCTTCGGGATTTTCCTCTGGGTTCAAAACACTTCAGTTTCGCCTAGTGCCAGCACCTGCCAGCTCTGCAGCCTGGAGCCATCACAAACAAATTCTGTTCAGATAACTGCTATGAGCCCCCTGCCTCTCTTAAACTAACAAAAACACCCTTATCTCCCAACCAAAAAAAAATCCCCATTATTGTTCAAATGTGCCAACTTCCTATTTTCCCTGGCACGCTGCCCCTTCTTCTTCATTTAGGTTTCCCAGCAGCAGCCAACATTCCTGGCAACTTGAGCAGCAAAGCAGGTAGGTTCTGCCCAGGTGTGTACAGGACACAGGGTGTGGGAGGAGACGCCATGGCAGGCACAGCGGGGCTCTTCCCAGCTCTCCAAGAGCCCGAGGCATTTACAAGTCCAGCTCTGGGAGCCAGCCTGCAGCCTACTCTAAACAAACACCCCCAAACTTGGCTGGGGTCACTGCAAGTCCTGTGTGTTCCATTTGTCATATACATTAACTCTTGATCCTCACAACAGCCCCGCAAGGCAAGATCCAATTTTGGTTTCAAGGGTGAGGAAACTGAAACTCAGAGTATTTAAATGGCTTTCCCCAGGCCACCTGGTCGAGATGGGACCTAGGCTTATGATTCTACCTAAATCCTGTGGGTGTGACCCTATCCTTGGCATCTCAGAGAAGATGGAACGCTTGGAGAAGCCCCAGGAGATGGGTGGTGACTGTGCGCACATACACACATACACAGTCATAACCATCATGGTACCTGTTCCACTTTAAGAACCTCACATTGAATGAGCCAAAGAACTGAGCAGAGTGCCTTCTGGGTAGGAAACCACCCTAAGATCATCATCAATTTTTACAAATGAACTTGACAGTATTTTATCACACTGACGGCAGTCATCTGTTGCAAGTCTGCCCCCCTCACCAAGCTGTGAGTACTCAGGTCTCCACAGGGCTCAACACACCACTGATCCTAAAAGCACCTTAAAAAAAAAAAAAAAAGGTAACGAGAATGAGAGGCATGAGGACAGATAAGGTGTCACTTCGGTTACCTTGCTCGGGCTATTATGCTAATGCTAATGCTGCTAGTGACTAGCTGGCTCACAGACCCGTAGGTCAGGACAGGGTGCCGAGTGGTGGGTCTTGGGGGACACAGCCAGTAGTGAGACAGGAAATTCAACAGGAGACATGGAGAGCACAGGGGAGAAGCCCAGCCTGGAAGACGGCAGTGCTGATGGGAAATGCTTAGAGGGGAGTGGTGTGACAGCCTTGGCCTGGAAAAGAACACGGTACCCACATTAACGAAGTCACCAGTGGGTGACCCTGCCTCCAGGGGAGGGTTCCCTCTGGCCTCCTCTTACTGTACATCATCCTGAAGGTGCCCTGCTGCCTCCAGCCCACAGCTCTAAGAGCAAAGGTGTGGGTGCAATGAAGCTCTTAGGTCACCTAAGGGAAGTGGAGGCATTGATGACAACACCTCCCTTTGTCCGGCTCCAGGAGAGATGAAAGTCTAAACACAACTACAGTGAGTAAAGAAGCTCAGGTGCTTTTACTCCACGATGTCCAGTTATGACTCCCAGCCTCGTACCCGACTTGTGGGTCGAGATGTGACCGTGGAGTGATATCAGTCTCAATTCTGGCTGACATGAGACAATGTCCAAGATGATAGGTGCCCACTGTGTAGGCTGCATGGACAGCCCATGTGGATTTGAGAAGAGAAGATTCAGAGACAAAAACATTTAGGAAAGAAAAGAAGTTTCATTTCTGAATCTTTGCAATCCCATGAACTGTAGCCTGCCAGGTTCCTCTGTCCATGGAATTCTTCAGGCCATAACGCTGGAGTGAGCAGCTATTCCCTTCTCTAGGGGATCTTCCTGACCCAGAAATCAAACCGGGGTCTCCTGTATTGGAGGTGGATTCTTTACCAGCTGAGCTACTGGGGAAGCCCAGAAAAGAAGTTTACTTTAAAAAGGATTCAAGGGAATCTATCTTCAGAAGGACAGGTTGGCAAAAATTAAAATAAAATCCATAGAGATATTTAAAGAGGGAAAACACTCAATATTAGAAAAAAGCTGCCTAGTTTCAATTAGCTGTTGTGGTAGAAAAGCAGCATGTGATTGTCATAACCCCAAAGTCATAACTTGTGGTCAGATGTCAGCAGGGTAAAGTTTTTGTTCAAGTCAGGTAAGAATCAAATGACAGCTCTACCCCTGAGGAAGCAGTTACAGTGGCTAGAAACCTATCATTACTGGACAAGGTCAAGGCTTCATTTATTTAGGGAAGGAGAACCAGACATAGTGATCTATTTATTTTAATCTCCCATTGCAACCTGATTTGACTTTTTTGTCCTCCTTGGTTGTGAAAAAATGATGTACACATTACTTAAAATGGCAGCAGGGCAAAGTATCAATTTTGCTTTCAAATTTCCAGGTAGCTAGAACTCTTGCTACCACTTACAAACCCCAAAAGTTAACAGTCAGAGAGCTGAAGAGAACTCGAAGATTGGAGCATCTCTTTGGAAACTGCCAGGGCGCTGTCAGTCCAGTCAGAGAGCTGGAGAGAACCTGGAGATTGGAGTATTTCTTTAGAGAACTGCCAGGGCGCTGTGAGTCCCAGTCCTCACGCCAAAGAGAAAGATGTTTGTGTGTGATGTGGACGGGAAGGACGGGGCGGGAGAGCCATGATGCTTGCTCAGAGGACTGCATTTGTCAGTGAAACAGACGGTTCGAGAGGAGAGGCAGCAGATGCAGCGTGGGGCAGTAGAAGGGGATGCTGTTATGGTGTCAGTGCACTCCTGGAGATCCAAGGATGTGCTGGTGACTGCCCAGGTCCAGATGGGAGCCCTAGTAGAAAGACCTTGCCTGGAGACCTTGGGGTCCCACCCCAAGGAAGAACAAGGGCCTTGGAAGAACAAGGGCCAAAGTTGCACCGAGCGTCAGAGAGGTAGATGGAGGAGTTACTAAATGACCAGCCAGACGATACACATCTACCACCAACAAGGGAATGGCTCCTCTGTCCTCTGTCCATGGGGATTCTCCAGGCAAGAATATTGAAGTGGATTGGTTGCCCTTCTCCAGGGGACCTTCCCAACTCAGAGATTGAACCCAGGTCTCCTGCATTTACTATCTGAGCCACCAGGGAAACCCAATGTATCCATAGGTTCTGGGAACTGGGATATGGATCTCTCTGGGGGATCATTATCCAACCTACCACAATCCTCCAGGCAGGATTTTCAGCCTGGAAGAAAGAAATTCATCTTTCTTTCTTCATCTCCAAGAAAACCACCAAAGAGAAAATCATCCTTAGACATTTGCCAGGTCAGACGAAACTGAAATCAGACGAGGGCTGGTCAAATAAGACCCTTCCTGTCTTTTCCTTTCCTTCCTCTCACCACTGCAACTTTGGAGTCATCTGAATTTAGAGCAAGTCTGATGTGGAAAGAAGCAGTGATGTCAGGAGAGCCAGTGCCCAAGGCAGCTTTGCTCCCACCAGAGGTCCTGGCTGGGGAGACAGAGAAGATTCATGTTTAAAGTTTAGGGTTTGTTTGTGTTTTAAAAATGAAATTACATAGGGCTTCCCTAGAGGCTCAGTGGTAAAGAATCCCCCTGCTAATGCAGGAGACACAGGTTTGACCCCTGGTCTGGGAAGATCCCACATGCTGTGGAGCAACTAAGCCCATGCACCACAACTACTAGCCTGTGCTCTAGAGTCCAGGGACCACAAGTCCTGAGCCCACGTGCGGCAACTACTGAAGCCCGCAAGTTCTAGAGCCTGTTCTACACCAGGGAAGCCGCTGCAATGAGAAACTGTGCACCACAATAAAGAGTATCCCCCACTCTCCACAGCTAGAGAAAAGCCAAGCAGCAACAAAGACCCAGAACAGCTAAAAATTAAAAAATTACACTGTAATTGACATTTTAGTTATTATTGGAGATGATTTAAAGGGCTAAGGTGACTGGGGACTTTTATTACATAGGAGAAGCTATGGCACCGGCATGAGATTTCATCTCAGGCCAAAGAACCAGTCCCACAGCAGGAGTGGGGTGAGAAAAGATGAGGTCTCTGTAATATTGCTGTTATGAGCCCTGCCCCCTTGATGACCAGTTAGAGCAGCGTACTAGCTTCCTACAAGTGCTGTAACATAGGACTGCAAACACAGTGTATTAAAACATCACAAATGTATAATCTTACCATTCTGAACATTAGAAGTCCAAAGTGGGTTTTACAAGCCAAAATCAAGCCTGTGTTCCTTCTGCAGGTTCCAGGGGAGGATCTGTTTGCTTACCCTTCACCGCTTCTAGAGGCTGCTCACGTTCCTTGGCTCACAGTCTCAAATCACATCACGGGTTCTAGTTCTCCCTCAGCTTCCATCATTATGTTGCCTTCCACCTAGCTGACTCTTCTGCCTCCCTCTTTAAGGACCCTTGTGATTCATTGACCACTCCTCTCCTAATAATCCAGGGTAATCTTCCATTTCAATATGCTTCACATAATACTTCTGCAAAGTCTCCTTTACCAGGTAAGGCAATGTCTTCATGTTTGCTTAGTCGCTCAGTCGTGTCCGACTCTTTGCAACCCCATGGACTGTAGCCTGCCAGGCTCCTCTGTCCTCTGTCCATGGGGATTCTCCAGGCAAGAATATTGAAGTGGATTGGTTGCCCTCCTCCAGGGACCTTCCCAACTCAGAGATCGAACCCAGGTCTCCCACATTTACTATCTGAGCCACCAGGGAAACCCAATGTATCCACAGGCTCTGGGAACTGGGATATGGATCTCTCTGGGGGACCATTATCCAACCTACCACAAGTGGACAAGTGAACTTAAAAAAAAAGTCACTTTATTCTCTGAATCTTTCTTTTTTCCTCTGTAAATGGGGATAATAATACCTACTCTGCAAGATTATAGGATTTAAAGAAGGTCTGATGTGAAACACTCCATAGCATCTCAATAAGTGCTTTATAAGAATTCATACTTTACATTCACTCGCTTAATAAATTTGTTAAATCCCTATTATGTACTAGGCAGTGTTCCAAGTGCTGAAATATACATTGCTAAAAAGAGAGGAAAGTGGGAGAAAGTGAGAGCTTTGGATGTTCTAAAAGAGTAGGTTCTGAAATTGGGAAAATAATTCAGTAAAGAGAAGCAATCACCTGGTTGATTTTATCAAATACTGATGATAATTAATCTAAGTGGTGGGGGATCTCATTAAAATACTTGGCTCATATCTGCTTTTCAAGAAATATTGACCTAGGTATATGTGCTGTGTGCATGCTTAGTCGTTTCAGTCGTGTCCGACTCTTTGCGACCCTACGGACTGTAGCCCGCCAGGCTGCTCTGTCCATGGGATCCTCCAGGCAAGAATACTGGAGTGGGTTGCCTTGCCCTCCTCCAGGGGATCTTCCCAACCCAGGGATAGGGCCCACGTCTCTTAAATCTCTTGTATTGGCAGCCGTGTTCTTTACCACTAGCTCTACCTGGGAAGCCCCCAAGTATATATATTAATAGGATACAAAATTAAAGTGTAAAATATTCTCATGCCCTAGATGTTTGTAGAGATTAATTCTGAGGCTTAAAAGAACTCTAAGGCAGAGCAATGACTGCAGTCTGGAAGCAAATTTGTTTGTAAATCCACAGTATTAAGGCCAAGTCCTGCCTCAGGTCTAAGGGGTTTATATCAAACCTTCCTGGGGTCCTCTAAATGGTGTTAAACTAATTAAATAGGGAGATCATCAGACTGAGGTGGCTCTAATGCCATGGCAGCCTATGTAAGCAAACCACACTTTATGCCTGCGAATGTCTCAAGATTACAAAATTGAAACACAAGGACAACCAATCACAAACAGCCACCGAGGCTTGCAGTTAGAACCCGTCAATAATTTCATTACCTTGCTTCTGCCTTTCCTCTATAAAATTCTCCCCCTAAGTTCCTGTCCACAGAGGGCTCCTAACAACTTGCACTCTGGCACCACCCAACTGAAATTGATCTTTGTTCAAATAAACTCTTAAGGTTTTTAATATGCTTCAGTTTATCTTTAAACAATGGGTACCTAACAGAGGTTGAATCATAAAGTTGAGGCAGTGACTTTATAGGTTTGGCTCCCCAGATAGAATATGGAAATAACATTAAATTAAGAAGCAAATGGGAAAGATAAGGATTGTAGGGGAATGAGAAAGCTGCCCAGGAATTGCTAAACAGAGCACAAAACCTTTGCTGTTGGTAGAATTATAACCCTTCCTATCTAGAGGAGTCTCAAAATCCTATACTGGCTATAATCAAAGTGGATGTTTTACTTCTAAGGAGCAAGGAGCATTCCATACACATTTTTTTCCTGAGCTTGACTTTTTTCCACTTGGCAATATATATATATATTGAATTTTTCTATTTAAAATAAAGAGATGAGGAATACTTTTTTGTGATGAAGAAATCTGAGGCTAGCACAGGGAGCAATATTTAATATCCTGTAATAAACCATAACGGAAAACAATAAGAAAAAGAATATATATATTTGTATAACTAAATCACTTTGCTGTATACATAGAAACTAACACAACATTGTAAGTCAACTATATTTCAATTAAAAGAAATCTGAATATATTTGTAAGACAAGGAAAAGAAATCAGTGAAAGAAACAAAACAAGCAAAACATGCCTATGAAAACCATAACTATGAAGACTGTAAAATGTGGAAATGTACAACATTGTAGGAAGTGTACAACCGTAATTTTGAAAAGTTAGCAAATGGGGAAGGAAATATGAAAATATTCTAGCTGCTGTGATAAGGTGGTAGAATTGTGGTTGATATATCCTCTTTGTTTCCTAACTTTCAGAAATGTTTGCACAGTATTCAAATTAAAATAATTTCAATAAGTTACTTTTGATAAAACAGTACAGACAAAGGCATATTATTTACTACTGAGGACC